>NW_008795018.1:4590810-4606359 GCF_000699145.1 Aptenodytes forsteri
TGGGGACAAGGTTTAGTGGGCATGGTGGTGTTGGGTTGATGGTTGGACTCGATGATCTTAGAGGTCTTTTCCAACCTTAATGATTCTATGATTCTATGATTGTGAAGGTCATGAATTTGAACTTACATCTGTTCATATTCTATGTCTTTGTACTTTGTTGAACCAACACCAGTTCTCATCTGTGCTTCATTGCATTTAGAAGACAACTGACTACACAGTGTTTCCTGGCTCCAAGAGTTTTGATCAAAAGTGAATTGGAATATAGTCCTCTTTTTTTGGTCAACAGCATCAGGATATTCTCTGGAGGATCCCTGAATAACCAATGGTCCAGTCAAACTTATAAAGTCCCTCACTGTACAAACAAGCATAGCTATGGAAGACGTACACCAAAACAAACTAGTTCTGAAGGGATGACTTGATCCATGGACATTTGATGACTGAGCATTATGACATGACTGAAGGAGCACTAGGCGATGAAAATGCTGTGATTCCATAAAGATAAAACACAAAGACATGTGGGGCCCTTCCTTTGTGGCTTTCAATGTCAAGCCCAGATGCATTTGTTCTTAGATCTCTCGATCCTTAAAACAAAAAAGGCAAGGAGTTAACCTCATAAACACAATTTCACTTAAAAGAGACCTACATTTCTTTCCAGGATTACTTTACAGTAGTAATATACTCCCAATTTTGCTTTACCCATATTTCTGAATACTATACAGTTTAACACATTCATTTTATTACCCTACTAAATTGTGGAAGATACATTGACAAACCTATTTTCAGTTACCATACCTTGTACTTCTTCTGTTTGCTGACAGTATATTCTATTTTAGTAGTTGGTTATGAATTGCCTTAAGTCATCTGAGCTGCATGATCCAAAGATGTTCATATTTCTTTCCTTCCCTGATGTCAAAGAAATACTTTCCTTTCACAGTCTTTTTTTAAAAATTATAATTAGTCTAGAGCCTTGCCTCTACACTCATTCATCATTTTCTCCTATTAGTCTTATCACTCCGTAGGGCTTGAGAGAATTGGCTAGTAACATAACATCACCAGTAACTCAAGTTTGAAATAAGGCTATCAAAACAGATAGGCTTACATGCCAACTCTTTGGACAAAGTGTAATTGTAAAGAATGGGGCAAAGTGGTAATGAGAGGAAAAGTTTCCACTTCTGGGAATCCTGCTGTGGTTCTCTCACTTTTCTATACTTCTACAGGCAATTTTCTGTTGCTCAACAAGTAGAAGGCAAAACCAATGATAAGAAATTTCAGTTACTCATTTAATTTATGTTAATGTTGTCCTGTGTTGGCTATTATACTAAATATTCATTACAATATTTTGAAGTAAGCATCGTGTTTACAGTTCTAAGCTCTGATATATGAAAATGATTTTGAGATGACTTTAAAGAGCCTCTTCTGCAAATAAATTGTCATTGTCCTTTTTTTTTTTTTATAGAGGTCATTCTGTTGTCATGATCTGCAACTTTTAATACCACCAAAGAACAAGGCAAAAGGAATGGGGAGATTAGAAAGTTTTTCTCTCTGATCTTGTAGTAAAGAAAGCACAAGAAGCAAATTGCTGTTAAATATATTATTATTTTGTGCTGCTTTTTAACCTGTTCTAGAGTGCATTAAGGGTGCCTTTAAGCAACTGAAGCTCTACTAATGAATGGGATGAAAATTATAAAATCACAGGTGTTTACAAACAAACAAGCTATTACTAAGCTAATGTAAGGTACTACACAGTCTTAGGAAATCAACTTTCAGATCACAGAACAACCTCAGATCTTCTGAAATTTAGGCAACTTAATCTAACAGGAATTTCCACTTAGTTGTTTGATTATGAGTAATTAAAGAACCTGAAACTTTTTTGAAGGCTGAAGGTATACCTATAGTTGCAGAAAATTAATGTGTCAGCTTATCCAACATGTTCATAGCCTATATCTTCCAACTAGCCACAGAAGGGTCAAGAAATGGATTTTCTTCTTTACATTTTAAGGTCACATTTTTAGATGTCTGTAGTCATATTCAGAGAAAGGGAATGACATCACTTAAGATATGTAAAATTTAAATGGTTAAATCTAAGCTAGATTTTCCTTAGAAGTAGTAAAGAGAACTGTCATTTCTGAGGTGTGAATCTTCTGAGCAAATGCAGACAAGCTAAGATAAATGCACCTTAAAAGAAATTATTTCTCTTTGTTGACTCTACAGATATCCTAAGCTGACTGGCCAAGATGACCAAAAGAATTCTTCCCAGAATCAGAGCACCGTAATGCACTGAAAACTACAAGCTTCATCCCCACAGGATCACATAAGATGTTAGAATTAGGTACTTAGGCTTACTGCAGTCAGTACTAAGAGACAGGCACATCTTACGGTTAAGCTGATCAAGACAATTCTCAGAAGCAATCATTTATGAACAAGACATGTTTGAACACCTGCCCTTTTGTGGGATACAAACACCTCATTCAGTGTTCTTCATTAGATTTGGGTTATACTTTCCTCCAAACTATAGACTTTGGGGTTTTTTCTGGACTCTGACAATCATTCCTACATTCACAATAGCTCATCCTCAGCAGACTCATTCAGAGATTTCCCACACATACACTTGGAAATATTTAGTGGAGTGGAAATATGAGCTTGAGGAGGTCTAGAACTCATGTCTCTTGCTCAGTGGTGACTGCTCCAGCCACTCAACTACTATGAAGAAATGAGGCAGAAGTAAGCAGCTGCTCCACTGCCAGCTGTGTTTTGAAAACCTGGACTGCTGTGGTGTCTTTGTATGCCAGGCCTCTTCTTTGTCTGTCAGACCTGCTCCAGGAACTTAGGCAAGTTTAAGCATCTTCTCTAATAAGAAGGTAAATAACAATAGACCTTAGAAGGAAGCTAGACATCTAGTTCCACCTAACAATGCACCTCTGTGTATGCATGGAAACCACACGTTAGTTCACATGGGTCATACTTATATTAGCCAACTAAACGAGCCCAGAACTGTTCTCTGACATTGAGTCCAATAAGCATAGGAATATTAACTAAAATCTTCAATTGCCTGAAAGAGGATGCTTGACTCCAGACTACCTATTGGGAAAGGTGCCCAGCCTCTCCTAACTCTTAAACAAGTCTGGGAATTGCATGGGAGTGGGATAATTTAATACCATTGAGGTACCATTTTATTTAAACAATAATAATTAATTAATAATAAGTAATTTAAACATATATATTGTGCCCAGATACTAATATCAACACAACCCAAAGGAAATTTTTGTTGTAATATGCACATTTGTTCCTAAAAACAATTTTATTAGCTGTTCTTTTGCATTTAAAAACAGACTGTTTGAATCACTTTCTTGGACAGCACACCATTTCCTCCATAATTTGAAAAAATCTTTAGATTTCACCAGTAAACCTAGATTTCTGAATCCAGCCCCAAAGGAGATATTAAGGCACACTTATCAGGCAGCATGAGACTGAAGGATAGCCAAGAAGGACTTGTTAAAAGACATTTATGAGCTTAAGTCTTATTGCAAGTCAATTGTTCTTTGACTGCTAAGTCATTCTGTTTGGCAATAGCACAGATAAAAGTGGTTTTTATCCCTACTCTTTGAGGAAGAGAATGTAGAAAAATGAAGGAGATATCAGTGGGTGTAGAGGAAGACGAATGAAACGTTGAGATTGGAAGACTCAGTATTATGCTAGAGTCTACCTGTGAAGTATAGAGAGCTTTAATTAAAAAATTATCTGCAGCAGCCCATAAAGCACAGTTTTATAGGAGTATCAGACAATTGTGTTAGTATTTGTTATTCCCTGTTCTGTGTCTGTCTTATTTACTTAGATGGCAAGCTCTTTGGAACTGACATTGTCTTTAGGCACTACCATGATGAACATGAATAACAATGTTTTCATACATGAGCTTTCCAGGACAATAAAGTGTGCATTGATATGATTTGTATTACTGTTTAAAGTAATCTGAATACATGTGTTTATTTTAGATCTCTCACCTGTCACTATCAGGGAAGCTTTCAGATGCATAAATCTTTTTTTTAGTTCCCAGTTACATCTTCAGTCAAATTTATTGTCATTTACACCCAAAAAAGATTATCATGGGTGGTGTTACTCCAAACCGTCTTTATGCCAGGACAGAGATCTAGGATATTTTATACCACTCAGAATGCTCAATATCCAGCTGGGAAGGATTTCCAAGTTACAGAATCTGAGACATCATCCCTCAAAAACTGAGGAGTTTGTGATAAGCTAGGTCCTTCAAAAATATATAAACGATATTGGAGGTTTTTCCAGCCCTGAAGTAGGAAGACATAACAATAACCTACAATATCTTTGTTTCTTCTTTCAGCCTCAGGCTGAGTATTTTAAGGAACTTCCTACAAACGTTGCACTGAATTTCATCTGAGAATTCTGGGAAGATAAAGATAGGGTGTTTTTGGTTTTTTTTAAATGAATATGAAGTACAGTGTATAAAGTAAATCCTTATCAGAGTTGTGTAAAATCTTGGAGGAAGTATGACAATACCACCCGTCTTCCCTACTTACCAACACCTTCAGTGTTGTAAACATTTTTCAGAAATAATATTCCACATCTGACACGGGGAATAGCAACATATCCAAGTGGAACTCATCCAAATCTACTCCACTAGGCTCTCATAAGAGCTTTAATGACCTCCACTTATACAAATGGACTGCTTAATGCAGAAAAAATTATTGCTTGTATGAATGAAAAGGAGCATTTGACAGGCACAGCCATTCACAGATTCACCAAATGACTAATAAAAATCACCTTTGTATCTGCTTTCTTCTGTGAATTACTGATGTTGCTGGAGACAGAACAAATTAGCAGGTCATGAGGAGAGAAATTCAAGCTCTAATAAAGAAATTAGGTCAGGCCTAATATCCTGTTGGGCTCCAGACTTTTTCTTGCTGTTTTTTCTTGTGTAGCAAAGAACTGTTGGCATCAAGAGACTCAGCATCAAGTGTTTTCTTGAGGATTTTCTCCTTACCTTTCTTACCTTCAAACAGTCTTTATCAATAAGGTCTGAGCCAGGGGTCAGGTAACTTTACTGGAGGTAAGAAGAAAAGAAAAGAAAATAGACAAGAAAAGAAAGGGGAACAAGCTTTCCTAGAATATGCACTTTTTTTACACTTTATTATTTCAAACAGTCTTTGGATATACAGAGGCCTATTAACTAGGAAGAGGGGTGGGCAGCAAATGGAGGAGGAGGAAGAGAATGAGAAAGAGAGAGTGAGAAGACACAGAAGCAGGGGAAAGAGAAAAAGGTGCAGAGTCAAAGACAGAGGGAAGGAGGGAAGTAAGAAAGAAAGGAAAGAAGGAAGGGAAAGGAAAAAAAAGGCAAAGAAAGGAAGAAAGAAAAAGAACGACAGAAAGAGAGAGAAAGAGAAAAAGAAAGAGAACAGGCAGATTTAGCACAAAATGATAGTGCAATCATAATGGCCCCAAGCATACAAGATTTTTTATCAAGTTAAAAAAATTACAGTAAAACATGGAAAATTCAAATTAAATATTTAATGAAAAGAATATTACTTTGCTGACTGAAACAAACTAGACAGCACAGCTAAAAATCAAACCCCTGCTGCCTACTTATGCTTTGTCATTGCCTTAAGACTACCCACAGAGAGCACTGCTGAACTCAGGTTTCACAGGTTTTATCTTTAACTGTGAATTTCCATCCTTTGGTAATTGAAGGCCAGCCAGTAGAGTTCTTTTGATGTTGCTTTCTAGGTGAATCTTTCTAAGGCCAAAGTTGCTTTTTAATGGAAAATACAATCCTATTTCTGTAGTAGAAAACAAAATGTTGTAGATAACACAGCACCTTCTTAAGCATGATCAGAACACATGGAAAGCAGCCAACCCAATGATCCACATGCACCTGTTAAAACTGCTGAAGTAGAATAGAAGATAAGCAGGGGAGCACAGCAGAGTATGGAAAATCAGCAGGCTACCAACAAGGCTGAAAAATACAGACATTTTTTCTTCCTTTTTTTTTTTTTTTTTTTTTTTTTTTTCTTTCCCAAGTAAGTACTAACAGTAACTTCAGGGAGAAAAATAATAAACTGAATCTAAAGATTTATTAGATTCCACTCAGCTGGATATTTTACCTGAGGCAATGTGTTGGTCGTGTGGTTTGAACAAGGCTATGATTTGACATAAGAGTTGGGATTGTCCCATAACATCCCCTTTCTGATATACTTTTTTTTTTTTTTGGAACAACTGTCTTGACATATGAAACTAACAGCTCTTATTCCAGGCAGCATTAATCCCTGCCATATCCTATACCAGTGGGACTAAAGACACTGCTCTGTGTTCACAGAGCATCTAGCACAACTAAGCCCTGAGTATCATCAGAGACTGGGAATTTTGCTGTTCAAACAGTAAACACAGAAGCAACAAGTTGATGTGCTGAAAGAGCAAATGAACTCCTTAAGCACTTGGATATACACAAATCTGCTGGAAATAACCACAAGCAAAGTGGCTTTTATTCTTTTAATAGAAGACATATAAGTGTATCCAGAAACCGTTTCTAATGGATGTCATCTTTCTTTGTGAAGAATTAAGTTTGAGACCTCCCTCTCGATCCTTTTTTCTCATTCTTTTTTTTTTTTTTAAATGAACCTAAATGTAAAGGGTTTTTAAACCATACTCTTATATCTGTTCTCTGCATCCTACTCTTGGCCTTTGAAGTGATTATGGGTGGTAACATGACAACTATTGCATTTCTGTATTGTTTTACACTTTTTATCCGCAAAAAATAAGTAGGTATGGGCAGTCTACTTAACATCTAAACATTACTTACTATTTTTAATGAAGAAAATTAAATGGAAAGGTATTTAAAAGGAAATTTAAATTATTTTAATTTTGAAATGTTTACCCTAAAATAAATGTTCAAGAACTGTAGTTTAAAGCAATTAGGAGAAGAGACAAGTATACCCATCTAATTGCTTTGAATGCATTTATTAATTTTGATTAAAATTATATATTTCTTAAATATTTATTCCTTAAAACCAAAATTATTTTCCCTCACTAGAAATGCTTAATAAGCAGCTGTAAAAACCGTGAGGTTTTTGGTTGCATCCATCCTAGTAAGAAAAACTTGGTCAGTGCATTAGTTCAAACAGTGGCCTTCAGTCGTTCTTATTCTTTATCTATAAGCATCCTCCTGGTTATGCTGACTCTCCCAGTCAATGTGCAGGCACAGGGAAGGGAACAGCACATGCCAGGAATGGTTTTCATTGTGGATCTGGATAGGATCTCTGTTTTGCCTTGTGGATCTAAGTAACATAAGCAGTGCCATGCCATTCAGTCCCTGCTTTACTTACTAAGAGGCAATAAATGTTCCTGCACTGCCAAACCAGATACTGGTCCCCTACTCTCCTGTCACCCTCACTGCACAAATGTTAATTCATCCAGTCACCACCTACCAAATCAGCTAGTTCCCTTTGGAACAGGATTTGGGGTGGGTTCTGAGATACTGGTTTGCTCCAGGAACAGCTTCCAGAAAGTACAGTAGAACAAGCTTTGAATTGCTCCCCACCAAAAAGTCCTCTGGCACTACGCCAGAAGGTTTATATCCTCAGATAATCTCATATGTCATGTGCCATATCATAAGGTATGCATAACTTGCATCAGTTTCATGGCATAAAAAACCGTGTTCTGCAAGCTGAAGCATAGCCACTATGCCTCTGACTCACCCATGCATGCACACACGCACACACACATATACGTGGAAGTTTTATCTTACGTTCAAAGAAGCCAAAGACCAAGTACTTCATAGAAAGGGCACACCAGTCTGCTCAAGAAAAGGTGAGACATGAACAGAGTGGATACATCATTCAGCGTAGAAGTCAGGAATCACTCCTTGAGACTAATGGTTTTAATATTGTAGTTGTAGCCCATGTCCCCTCTTGGACTTCCTGCTGTCACAACGGGTAAGGATCCCATGGCAGTGGGCGGATTTATGCTCCCTTTTTCTGAAAAGAAAGCTTAGTTTATCAAAGCAAGCGAAAAATTGTGCGTCAGATGGAAATTAGTTTAATTCATTACTTGTCCAAATTCAAACTACGGTCCTAGCACGAATTGATAAGTGATAAGCAATGAGAATGAACAAGTTCATGAAAGTGTTATTAATTTTTTTTCAATAAGCAGAGAGTTAGATCAGTGTTGGATATTTTTAAAATACTGTCAGGAAGATTATGACCCATTATCACTCTTCTGAGAATTGAACCTCTCACAGTTTTCCTAATATAGAGCAGAATGTGATAATGCGACCTAACCCATCACCAGCTGCTTCATTGAGACAACAAGTAGTTTCATAAACAGAAGAACTAACGAAGCCTGGCCATTAATGAATTTGTTTCTCAATTTTCTTTGAATTTTTAACTTCTACTACAGCTATAGGGCCTTTATCTGATTGTTGTTAAACTTACTAGACTTCTTCAGGAAATAAACTTTGATCAAAGAGTGGAATTTCTGATGCTTATTAATGCACAATCTTTGATTAACTATTTTCCCATAGATTGTGACAGTTACAGTGCCTCTCTCCTTTACACTAAATATGTATTAAGAGAAGTTACACTCTTGTATAGTTTCCCTCAGGGACAACCTAAGTAGAGACTCTTTCCTCAACCCAGCTCTTTGTCAAAAACTTTTTTTTTTTTTCTGTAAAATCTGCTTAAAACAGGCCAAGAGACTCATAAGTTATTAGGGCAGAATGGATATAATCCCCTTGTCCTATCTCTTCATTTCTCCCTCCTCACTCATGTAAAGAGCTGGATCCCACAAGATTCAGTTAGGAAATAGGGCAAAAAAATTAATGATTCTTCTCATTCTTCTCTATCTCATGAATCCAAGAATGTATGCTAAAAACTTTGTTTAAGGGGAAAAAAAAAAAGTATGGATAGCATTTATGGAATGCTTGTGTTAGACAATACCTTGAGAAAATAGTAAATGTCTTAACTATGCTGTCCAAGATAATATAAAAGTATTGATCCAGCCCTTTATAAGACCATGAAATGGTGTTTGTATATACATACACACAAAAATGAATTATCTTAGGGGACACTATAAACATGATTGGATGCTCAGGCATGAACATGAGAATCCAAAGACTTTAAAGCTCTCTATCCAGTTCCCCAGTTCACAGAGGAACTTGGAGATGAAAACATAACCTTGGGAAAGAAGATCAGATGTTGCAGTGGAAGGAAGCCTGAGAATGATTAAATAAACCTCACTAAAGTGCTTCAGCAGAAATGTTAAAATGGATAGCAGAGACCCGCAACCAACACGTTTTGAGCTGTATCCTACCTAAACTGCTTTAGCTTCATCTTATATGCCAGTCACTCTTCTTTAAATCCATGTTTTGTCTTCTAAAAACTGTCCCAGTACAGAAGTTAAAACAATGAATAAACCCACTCTTTTAATGATACTTAAACTAGCAAAAAATGTATGAAGTTAATCAACTCATTGGTCTCTCCACTATAACCACTCCCACCTGTGGGCAGTCTTCTCCAAGGTCGTGAAATCCCATGCACTGCTATGATAGTATATAAATGAGACTTATTTGCCTTATTGTGTCCATTGCTCCAACTCATTGCAGACAAGAGTGCTTTGCACTCCTCCATTCACATCATTTGTTCAGTGTGCAGCACCTATGATGTTTCTGCCTTTCAGAGACTATGAATCTCCAGATGAACATTTTCTTTCACATCAAGAGTGGTTGCTGACCCTCAATTTTTTGCTTTCCTTTTCATTCCTTCTTATACATGTTCTTTTTCCCTCTCTATGTCAGTAATCTAAAATTCCCTATATTTTATCTTTCCATATTATGTTCATGATTTCTTCTCTGCCTAGCTGGCATTCTTTGTACCTTTCATTGTCCATTTTCAGTACTGTCAGAAATTTTAACTGTTCTTAGAATGTATTTTCCATCATTTTCTTTGCAAAGGGGCTTTCCATTTCCATTCTTGTCTTCTCTCTTGGGAGATACTAATCTGTTCAATTCTACTGAGACACAGGGCAGAAGATGAACGGTTTACTCAAACTGACAGGGTAGTGACTATCTGGAACCTTTGCTCAGGTTTTTTTTAATTGATGCGTCATTCGGAAGTATTGGGTTCTGCCCACTGAGAGAAAAAGAAATGCCATTAAGCTGAGAGAAAGGAACCCCTTTGCTCTCAGACTATAAAAATGCACTTCAAGTGTGTTAAATAAATTAATCTAACCAGGGGCTTATTCCCTTGGACTCTCCCTTCAGATTTCATAAACAGAAGTGAGTAATCTTACCCAGAAGTATGTAAGCTTACCCAGTTTTGGAAAAGTGAGATTAAAAAAGCTGAGACCTCAGTGAAGAGCAAAAGGAGAGGGAAAGAGACTTAATACAATTCATACTGTGCTAAACTTTTTGCAAACCGAAAATCAAACAATGAGATCAGATTTAGGGATACTGATAAACTAATCAAGAGTACATATGGAAAAAATAATAAAAATTATTAAGACAGAACAAAATACAGGTGTTTTATCTAGACTCTTTGACAATCAAAATTCACATTAAGAAACATGACACCTGTCTGTCTTCCTGTCTGTTTGTATGACTTTTCCTTTATCCCCTCAGGACCACTATAGTAAGCACTAAAGGCATTTTCAAACTGTATCACACAACATCTCTGTGAGGGGCAGAAAAGTATTATTCCAGACCCAAGGCAGAAACAGTACTGAATACACTCTTCCTCATGCTTCAAGTTGGTGATAGATACACCTTTCTTCCCTCTCCCTCTTGAATGATCCTAATCAATGTCACCATGTTACTTTATTTCTTTAAGATTGGGGACTGGGCTGAGGGCAGTTAAGGTGACATAAACTTGGAAAAAATAATGACAGAGTTAGGCAGTCATATTATAGTGATGTGTGTTAAGACTGAGAACTGAACACATTGTGATAAGTACTCATATTCCGAATAGAAACTGTGTACAATTTAAGCACAAATGTGGCTGTTCATTATATAGGTGTATCTAATCTGGGTTTACACTTGCTACCTTCAGTATTAATGTCTACCTGTGGCCATACAGTTCAAGGGACACCCAACTACTTGTCCCATGTACCATCTGTGTTCTGCATCCCTTTGCTGAGCTCTGTATTGTCACAGTTATCCCACTGGCAGCATGGGTGAGAGTTAGTCTGCAAAAAGGCTTATCTTGTCTGTGTGAGTTGCTGTCACTAGTGATCACATCCTGTAATCTTATTATCTTTGCCATCTCAGCAGTGACTCCAAACTGAGACAAAGCTCAGAACTGTTACACTGGTTCCCTTCTAAGTACAAGCTCACTTGCCTACAGAAATAACAAGAAGGAGGGATTCTAACTCACAGCATTCCATTTTTGTTAACAAAAAAAGGATCAAAATTGTGCTGATTAATGTAACAAAACTCTACCTTCTTACAATTCTAGTCCATGAAAAATTAAATTAATGTGAAATTAAATTAAGATAATCAAAATCAGGCCCAAATTCATTTAGTCTTAAAATAACAAACATGGAATCATACTCAAACCTCAGTACTCTGAGTCTACTACCTCTAGGATTGTACTTATTAGTAAAAATGGTTCATAGTGATACAAAGCAAAAGAGGCAGGCAACAAGGTAATGAACATCGTCACACCTTACTTTCTTATAAAATGCAAGGGAAGAATTTGGCACGTCATGCTGGGATACACAAAATCCATGACCTGTAACACAGAGTTAGAAAACTAACTGGTTTTAAACAACATGAGAAGTGAATATTCAAATCCAACCCATTCCCTGGAGTCTTAGTGACCAAGAAAGGGTCTGGAGAAGACCCCTGTCTGCTCATAATTTGAATTTTGGAATACTTGCTTTGGTCATTCTGTTTAAAACCAAGTAGACAGATGAAGCAAAAGGCAAGCAAAAGGCAGATGGAAGAGGCAGTCATGGTAACTCCTCCCTTTAACCAAAACAAGTTAAAAAATGTGAGACTGGTTATGTACCATTTTTGGCTTGGTAGAGTACATACTGGTGGTATCTTTTGCCTTTCCACAAGTTCACAGACTGCATGTAGTGAGGAAATGAATTTTATGCTCCTATTATTGCAGCTGTTCATGTTTGGGAAAAAAAAAAAAATCATGATTCATTGAACTATAAAGAGGGAGTAACACACTTCAGACTATTATTAGTGCACTAAGCTGGGAGGAGAGTCACGGGTTCTAATCCTTGCTCCCTGGACTGGGTCTGTATTTTAACCTATGTGCATTTAATGTAGAAGGCACAACCGTAGCCAGTGCTGGGATTTGTGGCATTCATTCTGGGAGTACGAAATATCTAAAAAAAATTCCCTAATTATAAGGAGGGTTCTGAATTACAGGGGAACTCATAACAAGGATTAAGTTCTGTTCTCCTTATTGTACAATTTAGCTGGATGAAGACGAACAAGGAAAGAGTAAAAAAACCTACAAGAATCTAATTCACAAGACTAAATTCTTAAGCAGAATAAAAAACAATTTATTTCAGACAGATAACTGGTTCATCATTTTCAATACTGAATGTTAAATGCTTCATCCACCTCCTTTGGGGTTTTGTTCTGGCAGATATGTCACTGCCTATAATTAGACATTAGAAAGAGCTGTCTACCAATCTTGAGTCAGATTTTGAATCCTTACCTCACTTGTCAGACCAATACATTTATTTTTAAGAAATGGACTGGAAAATTTCTGCTCCTAGTTCTGTGGGTCTTGTTCTCTCTCCCTCAGAATTTGAATTTGTCTGAAAAAGGTTGACATAATCATGAATAATTCCCACTGGGAGAAGTACTGATACTCACTATGGTTTTCTATTCTGAGACTACTTCCTTTTTCTTTTTATTGTTAAAAAAATATACTTTTTTGTTCTGAGAAATGCTAATTTGATTGGTGTATTCAAGAAAGGGTCACCGATAATTGCTCATAGAAGTGCCATCTCTCACAAATGAGTGTTACCTGAGAGATTTTTCTGTTATGTAAATACGCAGCATGACATTGAATCTTATTTGTGATTGGATATTGCCAACTATTATGAAACTTCTTTTTAAAATTTTGTTGAAATAATCTCCCAGATGTTATAGTTTTGTAGGTACAGTGGTAATGAATTTTGACAGATTTGTGGTTGTAAAGGACTGTATTTCCGTTTTTGATGCTAAGGGTTAAGCATGAGGGGTTCAGAAATCAGCCTGTGCAAAAGAATGATGGGGGGTAGCAGAAACAGTAGCTCATGCTATAACACATGAGCAGCTTGGTGTGGCCAGAGCAACATGACTTCTTTCTATTCATACAGCCTTTCCTATTAGTGGACACTATTTTCATGAGAAAACAGTGTTCATTTCGAAATGCACTTGTTCTTCTCAATGTGCACAGGAAAAACTAGCTACTGGCAGTTTGGGTAACAGCCAAAGGACACACAAATGAAAAGAATAATCAAATATGCTACCATTCTAATGACAGTGAATACAGAGTGCTTCTACAGTAGAGAAGAGTTGCAGTTAACTTTCTGGAAAGCTTAAAAAAAGGCAGTCAATTTAATTTTATCAGGAACTAATGCATGCATCCACTCTGGCTACATCTATACTAGTAAATTAAACATGATCAGGAATATTCTCTAGCATTGAGGGCAACTGGCACGAAATGGTCCACAACCATATCATTAAACTTTGCCTATTCCCCAAAATAGGGTACCCATATCCAGACTGCATATTGGAGTTTGGGTCCCTGGCTCGTGACTCCCCCTATCTAAAAACTGTGTCAGCACAGGCCAAAACTGTACCAAGACCTCTTCAATAATTCAGCAGTATAGACAGTCAAGTTTCTGTAAGCGGGAATATTTTCCTGGAATGGCTTAATTTACTGGTATAGGTGTACCCCAACTGGACAAAAGCCCTGAAGTGGTCTTGGTGGCAGAAACAATAAGCTGATTTTTTTTTTTCTACTTTCTGCCACTGTTTAGATAATTTCTGGACTAGGCTCAATGTTTAATGCGGCTTTCACTTCTCCTTCCTGTTGATGCCATCTAGGTAGTCGGTTCCTGGGCTAGCAGTTCCTGGCAACAGTCCCGTGTGAGCATCTCATGCAGCCCAGAATGGTCTAAGCAATGACTCCCTGAGGAAGCTTCTTCAGTCTAAAAGCAAATTTTTACTAAGCAAAAGTCCTCACTGAAGCTCCTAAACCCACATAGTCTACAGGTAGAAATAAGCACTTTGAGTGTGCAACTCGTCCCACTGAAAGGAAGACATCTAAAGTAAGTCAAACAGTAATGTGTCCTAGAAGTAGTGATGGGCTCAGAGGTAGATGTCTGTGATGCAGACATCTAAAATTAAGTGAGATCAGTCCTACTCAGATTATTTCTATAGCAGAGGGATTGCTGGGGAGAATGAGTAACAGTTTGTGACATCCACCTACCTGCCATCACAGCTGGCATGCAGAAGCTTTAGCCAAACCCAGAATTAGGACTTGAAAAAGCAGAAACCATTACCAGCAACAGAGTACTCAAAGACAGGCAATAAAGCAGGGGATGTCATTTTGCAATCCACTAGATGTAAAGAATGACACTAGTTTATACCCATCGATGCTGACCTACCCATAGGTACCTTATAGTGCCGTGTATGTCATTGCAACCTGTTACTACTTGTAAAATCACACTGCTAACAAAAACAAAACCAGCATATCAAAGGGTTGTCTGTCCTTTATTTTTTTCTGAAACATCTCTGATGATTCTTGGTTTATTTTGCATGGGCTTTCTTCAGTGTATTGGGTTTACGTGGCAAGGTTTTGGTAGTGGGGGGGCTACAGGGGTGGCTTCTGTGAGAAGCTGTTAGAAGCTTCCCCTATGTCTGATAGAGCCAATGCCAGCCAGCTCCAAAACAGACCCGCTACTGGCCAAGGCCAAGCCCATCAGCGACGGTGGTAACACCTCTGTGATAACACATTTAAGAAAGGGGAAAAAAAACCTGTGCAACTGTGGCAGAGAGAGGATTGAGAATATGTGAGAGAAACAACTCTGCGGACACCAAGATCAGTGAAGAAGGAGGGGGAGGAGGTGCTCCAGGCACCAGAGCAGAGATTCCCCTGCAGCCCGTGGTGAAGACCATGGTGAGGCAGACTGTCCCCCTGCAGCCCATGGAGGTCCACGGTGGAGCAGATATCCACCTGCAGACCATGGAGGAACCCACGCCAAAGGAGGTGGATGCCCAAAGGAGGCTGTAAGCCCATGGGAAGCCCATGCTGGAGCAAGCTCCTGGCAGGACTTGTGGAGCCATGGAGAGAAGAGTCCATGCTGGAGCCCACACTGGAGCAGATTTGCTGGCAGGACTTGTGACCCATGGGGGACCCACACTGGAGCTGTCTGTTCCTGAAGGACTGTACCCTGTAGAAAGGACCCACGCTGGAGTAGTTTGTGAAGATTTGCAGCCCATAGAAAGGACTCACATTGGAGAAGTTCCTGGAGGACTGTCTCCCATGGGAGGGACCCCACATTGGAGCAGGGGAAGAA
>NW_008795018.1:4606586-4645027 GCF_000699145.1 Aptenodytes forsteri
GTCGAGTCTGTTTTGCCCATGACGGTAATTGGTGAGTGATCTCTCCCTGTTCTTATCTCGACCCACGAGCCTTTCGTCATATTTTCTTTCCCCTGTGCAGCTGAGGAGGGGAGTGATAGAGAGGCTTTGGTGGGCACCTGGCGTCCAGCCATGGTCAACCCACCACATTCAGGTAGAACTATGGATCAACAATCCTTCGTTGTCTCTGAAAATCTATTGATTTAATAACTGGGTATGGAAAGGATAATACCATTTAAGGGATTTACTACTTTGTCAAAATGACTAACTTCTCTATAAATAACAAGAT
This sequence comes from Aptenodytes forsteri, assembly GCF_000699145.1. Classification (NCBI taxonomy): domain Eukaryota; kingdom Metazoa; phylum Chordata; class Aves; order Sphenisciformes; family Spheniscidae; genus Aptenodytes; species Aptenodytes forsteri. The sequence continues at coordinate 4,606,894 of NW_008795018.1, forward strand.
AACAAAAAAGACTTCAGGAGGCTCTATTGGAATCATGATAGTAGCTATTATATGCTATCCTACTTTCAGTATGTAATTACTCAGGGAAAAGAGAGCAGAGCAATGTTCCACTGATGTATAGTAGCAGAAGAGCAAACAAAGAGATGTGTGATGATACCATAAACCACGAGGTTAAACTAGTTCACCGATTCTTTCCTAACTGCAAGTGGGACAGCCCAAAGCAGTAATATCATGTCATTCAAACCTTAATTATTCACATTTTTACTCTAAAAATATCACCTGCTTTAACTTCTTGTAGGAAACAATAATTTTTCATTATACAAAAAAGAGCAAATGTAATTCACTCTATGCTATCAATAGTTTGAAACACCTTTATAAGCTTAATAGAAATAACAGGAATAGAGTGATTACAGTTTTCAGTAGTGCAAAACAATTGTTTCAGGAAAGTGAGCATACCTGGAGTTGGTGAACTGGCAAGCTTATCCCTTACAATAATTAATGATGGATTTCAAATTAAATCCATCAGCCATGAAAATCTTAAGTCATTCACCACCGAGTGCATCATACATCAGATGTCAGCTGAGGGAAAGACTGATCTTATATTACAGAAAATATCCCTCTCTCACTGGTATGAGACAGTCCTGCTGCCTTCTATCTCCATTTCTTCCTTGCTTAGTGATCTTGCAAGGGAGTACATTAGGAGGATGGCATTGCTGGAGCCATCTCAACCAACTGATTGTCCACTGTTAGTTGCCATGGCAACTAGGTTGTTATGAAATGTGACACAAAGACACTAACTAGACCTTTCTTCTAAAGAAAGTGGCAGCCTTAGCTTCATTTGTGCAATGGCCGGTCTTTTCAGTCTGTTATGCATGCTCTGAGAATGCACCCTATGTTTAATCCCTCAGGGAGCTAGAAGGAAGAATATGAAGAGGTGGGCTAACTTCCCATGTCATCATCTGAGATGTTTGTTTAGATTCCCTGTACAGTTAATGGAGAGAAAGAGACACTTTTGTGGCAGGATTCATCTCACCTATATGGTTCAGTTTAGTTTAGGATGAGATTAATCCCACCCTACAATTGCCTACATTATTCTACTGATCATGTAGAGAATCCACCATGATTAGTTCAGAAGTTGACTCTGCACTAAAGAAGACTGAAGCTAATTGAAACCAAACTTTGTTGTTTTCTAAATCTCATTCAGGTGGTACTGTGCTGATCAGCCAGATCAAGGTGCTCTTAGGCACATGCAAAGGCATGGACTCAGTGTCTGCTCAGTGTCAAAGATAATAAAACTGTGTAAATATAAAGTTTACATGTCGCAAGTCTCAGGCAACAGCTGACCATGACTTTCCAGGTCCTGGTTTCTGGTATCTACTTTCTGCCTAAGTCCTATTTAATGAGAGAGTCGATGACTTTTCTTCCAGATCTAGAATGCTATGACTGTCCTGTCATACTTGAAATCCTAAAAGAAAGTCTTCAAAAGACAGATGGAAATGTTCTAATCTTCTCTGTGGACTACCAATGTTAAAGTAACTTCAAATCAATCAAGACACAACTGAAGGTAATACAGTGCTGAATAAATGAGGGAAGCAGTACAGCACCTGATCTCTGAGCCTTCAGCTAACAAGAATAACAGGAGAATATGGTTTATCCCTGTCACAAACCTCTGTAAAAGAGAAAAGGATCTGACACATACTTATTAGTTTTTTACAGCAAACCATAGGAGAATTGGAAGTAAGGGCCCTAATCCAAGTGCCAAATGTAATCCTACATTACACTGTAACTCAAATCCCCATTCTATATATATTGTACAAGACTGTCTGCTGGAAAAACATCTTGTGTAGCAGAGGAAAAAGGTAGTGACAGGCTCAAGGCAATGTTACTTAGCATAATCTCACTGTTTCTCTAACATTACTTAATGTCCACAAAGAAATAATTTTAAACCTAACCTGTTTGCTTCTGTTAATTTAATTTTAACAACAAAAGCTCAGTATCTTTTGTCATAAGTTTAGAAAAACATACTCAGACTGGCACTTATAAAGAAGATGGAGTGTGAAGCACATATTCTTGAATCTCTTTTCTTCACCTGAGAATGGGGATACTGGCAAAGAGGTAGTTCCCCCAGGAAAACCAAGTAATTTTCAGACCTAGTATTTCCATGAGCACTTTTTTCCCATCATGCTGGAGATGCTTGCATGACCATGCTGAGTATTCTTCCCTGTTACTGTGTATTTTTCATGTGCTTCCAAGGAATTAATTAATTTCTTCTTTTTTTCTCATGTAAAGATGACACTGGGCAGCTAGTTAGAAAATGTCATGTATCTATCTGTTGGCTGCTAATTTAGAGGAGAATAAAAGATAAAGGTATATCACAAAACCCCTGTAGATACTTACAGTCAGGTAAGACCTCCTCTAAGTATTTTTTATTCCAGCAGGTTGTACTTCTCTTTCCTGAGTTAACAGAACAAATAAGGTTTTTTGTTGGTTTTTTTTTTAATTTATTATAAATGGCAAAGTCCAATCCACAGATGGATAAGAGTTAAGCTAGCTGGAGTTCTAGAAATGAGATATAATTCTTGCTTTTGATGAGTCATAATTTTCAAGGGAATAGGGTGTCTGTAGCTGGAATGGACTAGTTCTTGAATTTATCCTATAGGCCTTTTAATTTATGGCTTACATCCTTTTTTCACACCTGGAAAAAAATGGTCTGACCTCTAAAAAGCACCTTTTCAGTATGTCCCATAAAACAGCAGGAAAGAATGCAGATTGAGAATGCAGTTCCAGCACCTTGCTCTTTAAAAAGCTTTTAAAGCCTGTCTTATTCATTCATCTTTTAACAAAGATGAATGCACACGACAGTTTTTATCCTAGTCTGCCTGGTAAGGCAAGAATAATGTTAAATCAATGCCAAAGTGATCAGGGATGAGATCAAGTTCAAAGTTCTGATCAGCCCACGATGGATTATTCTGTCTTAAATATTAAAAAGAAATTATTTTAGGAAAAAAAATCACTGGAAAAATAGAAATATGTCCCTGAATCAGCTAATGCATCTCACTGCTAGCATCAACCAAATTTTACTCACTGATGAAATGACACGGGGCGAGAAAAAAGCTAAACATAAACTTAGTGGAAGATATGACCACTGTGGAATTAAAAAAGAATTAAAGTTCTTGAATACAAAACAGTACCTTGAGAGTTTGGATACGCATGAGAAAGACAACAGGGGAGAAAACAAACATTCTAAGATAATGAATATGTATAGCTGCAAGGTGCCAACCCTTAAATTGCTGTGAATGTCTTACATTTGCTACAAAAGATTAGTGGAAATAGATAGCAGCACAGAGATCTTCACCAAGTTCTTTAGACTTTAAATCTCCCATTGATTTCAATGGTGTTTCAAGACCTTACAGTAGCTGGGCAACCATCCCCAGTGGATCTTTGATGTCCATTTGAGAAAACAGCAAAGTAATATTTTCAGAGAAAATCTGTGTCTTCCATTAACTCTGACACTGATGGTTCATGCACAAGGAGCGAGTCCTTCTTCTTCCTGATTTATTTGAGGAAGCCAGTACGCATTAGTCAACTGGCTTGTCATGTAGTATCTAAACTCACTTGTAGGCATAGGGCTTCTGTGAGCATGAAAATGTCTTCACATTTTTTGAATATTCCATGTAATTGTGAATAATTTGTCATCAGCAGTGGAGGAGTTAATCACCAACAGAGAACAGAGTTGGTCTTCAGGTCCCGCACTCTGAAGCAAATGAAGCTACTGAAATGCATGAAGACAAGGAAGTTTCCTAGCTGAGGGTCTCCCCTTGTGTCAGCAGAGCTCTCTTCTGCTAGTACTCAGAAACAGTGTGTTAGCATATACAAATATTTATACACTTGTGTAGGTCCAGGTGCATATTCTCTGACTGACCTTTTTCTCCTTTATATTGCTCTATTGTCTCCTCCTGAGTTCTTGAATTTCATGAATCATACATGTTCTCTTTTTCTTTTCAGAAAACCTTGCATGTATTCTTCTCTCACTAATAATCCTAGAAGTCCTGCTGCAACCAGCAATCTGTCCAAGAATAACTGGGATAGAAAAGCTACATGTTTTTAAATATTAGACTGTGCTGCAGAACATCTCCCAGTACTGGGAAACTATCATTTATGTCACCAATTTTTTTAATAAGACCCTGGCACAATTCTAGACTGGGGTCCTGCTAGCACTCTCCCAAACCATTCCTGGACATGGATTGAGGGTTAATGTATTCTGGGGACCATTCCAAGCAGACAGACTGCATACACTCCCTATTCTGGAAGCTAAGACTAGCATCGGCAGGTGCCATTTCTTACCAGCTGATCTCAGTGCCCAGGAAAGTTCCCAGGCAAGTTTAACTTGTATAGATATAGTCAATACATCCTGCAGTTGATGCATGTGCAGTGCTTGTTACTGTTATAATTTACATTAATTTTAACTGGTGACACAGTTAACTGACTATCCCAAAATGACTTGGGATACAATCAGAATATTGAAATGCTTACAAAATTCTTTGAAGTAAGATTTATATGGATTTTAAGGGGTGCCATCTACTAACTGTGTTAATCATTAGCAGAGTCAAAAAGAAAACTTAGATTCATACAGTTGCCAATGGTACCCACCATCTGCAGGCCTTACCTTTTTATGCTGTATCAACGCGAGAACAATGAAATATCATATTCCTTGCACCATTTACCTGAATAAGACTTGCATAAATCCCTGTAATATCACTGAAGGTCATCGTCAAGTATCAGAGATTCTCACACTTTTTAGATTTGTCAGTAGAGATACCTAAGGAATATTAAACATCCAAACCTTTCAACAACAATTATTCTTATTAAATAAAATCCTTATCAGCTGTATCTTTAGTACAAAAGAAATTACAAGCACCAAGACACATCCGTAACATAAATCCATAGCAGTACCTGATTTCTGCAAGAGAATATTAATCAAGAAAGGTTTTAACTTTATCAACTGCACTAATGAAAAGGCATTTTTCCATTACTTATTACACACAGCTCAATGGGGTGAAGAAGAGCAAATCGTAAGCCTCCAGATTTTAGCTGATTTATTATTTCTCCAACTGCACAATACTTTTGAAGTACTTTATATTTCAAATCAAGGAACATACACTGTAAAGGGGATTTACACAATAAAATTAACATCTGCCTGACTTTTCCATGTGGACATTGCTTGTCTTAAAATATAAATTGGTACATTTATGAAATAAGTTCATTTTTAGGTAATGATTAGAGTGTTGTTGGTATTTCTTAAATCAAGGCATTTTTACAATGAAAATGTGAGCACTTTTTGTAAAAGCAGTGACTAATTTAATTGGAATTATGTAGAGTGCAGTATAATGATTCAATTATTATAAAAGCAGAAATAAAAAGGAAAAATGCATGCATATATTGGAACAGGGTTTAGGCCTTACAGTTGAAACAAAAAAAATTAAGCCAAAAATTTGAGACAATTTCCATTTTACATTATTTCTGCCAGACTACAGATCTTCAAAAACGTAACATTCATTTTGTGAATCTGGCTGTTAGAGCAGTTTTAAGGGCACATTACAGTAATGAATGTTTTTAAACCAATAATCTTTCCAAAATAAAAAATAAGACTTCCAACTCAAACTACAGTCCAGAAAGCTTTATGCCAGACTGTTGTCTGACTTATTATGAGTGCATATTTTACATGCATGACATGCATGTAATATGGTTAAAGGCAAGTTATACAATGGCTTTTTCTGTGTCACAGAATACTTAACAAAATACCTTGAGACTACTAGATGATGATGCAGCGAAGTCCATATTTCATGCCACATCTGGAAAAGCACAAGAGTGTAAAATAGGTCTCACTAGTATGCATAGCATACTCCTTCCTGGTCTCTTGTAGTTCTGTCCGATGTTTTGAACATGCATTTTCTTCTTTAACATAATTTTTGCATTTAATATTTAAACACACAAGCAGGTCAAAGAATATAATAGCTCAGAAATTTGAGTTTCCCCCAAGCATAAATGGATATTCAGTAGTAAGGAAAAAAATATCCCATTGTTTTTCCTAAGATCTTCTAAAACTTCCCAAGATAAGTATAGATCTTCAGCAAGGCAGGCAAACCCCTTTTGTAATACATTTCTACTCACAAATATTTTCTATAGCTTTAGCATTGACATGCTGTATAAAGCAGCCTGGAGACAGGATCAGCAGTGGAGCCCTGGCTAATCTTCTGTGATGCCACCGGTTCCACGGCCAATTTGGAAGAGAGTAAAAGTCCTTCAAAATTTCAGTCAAAAATGGTGTTGGTATTTATTCCACTACCACAGGAGAGATGAAGATAAAATCTGGCCACAATTCTTTACATAATAAGCGATATCTTGGCTATCCAGAGAAGGAATTGGTAGCTGCAAAATCAGTGTGCTAGAAACAAACTAGAAATATGAAGTGGTAGTGAACTACAGGTGATTCCAAAACAAGATGCATTGCCAAAGGTGCTGATATCAAGTATCTTCCAAGCTTTGGAAATGGGCAATTTCTGTGCCTCGGGCACCAGACCCAAACCAATTGGCAGCAGAACATGAGTGTTTGTGAGTCAGCACAGAATTCCTATACCAAGGAGGAGAATGTAAGGAAAATGAAGCCAGAAAGAGATTCCACTCAGGAAAGGAAAGGATCTCACTAAGTGGTACAAGTAAAGATGACTCAGTGTGTTCCAATGCAGCTAGGCTTTCAGAGTTTCTCGTCATGGCATAGAACAGCAGAGAAAATCCTTACATTGTCTGGAGGAGATGTGGACAAAAAAGTCATGATAACAGTGTGTCCATGGTAACTTTTCACAGGGACAAAAATAATGGCTCAATTAACAAAAGTAAAACCATGGGATCTGTGACTTCTCCTAAGATTGTGCTAACCTTGGTTTAGCAAGTCACTGCAAAAGTAATCATTATACCTCCAGTCTTAACAGATACTCTGGCTTGTTTTACAAAGGTTAATAGTGCTTTCTACACAGCACTGGCTTTCTGATAGCACAGATTTGACATAGATTACAATCCAGGAAAAAAAAAGTTCTTTAGGACTTTACTTAGAGCTACTCTCTTTTTAAACCATGAAAGAGTTCCAGTCTCCAAATACTCCCTTACATGTTTGACACTAACCTACTTCCTTCATCTCCTGACCAGACACTAAAAGAATGGGACTGAACATAATGTCCTGCGCTGTACTGATTAGCTGGAGAACAGCAAAATGTAGTCAGTCTTTTTTCTCTGGCCCTAGATGTTGCTGTCAAGTTTTCCTTCAAGAATGAAGAAGCAGTAAGAAGGAGAATTATTCAGGAAATGTCAGTGTAAGTAAAGATTACTTCCACTTCTCCTCTGTTCATTCTGCTCTCTTCCTGGTTTTTCTTCACATGTTCTTCCCATTTCTTCTAGCTGTTGTCCAGCAAGCCTCAGCTTTATCGATGACGTTTACCCACACCGCTATTGAGCATTTTTTTTTCCCATGGGACAGTGAGTCTTTATTATGATTCCCAGCAAGGAAGAATAGAAACCATGATTTTGTCTCTGCTAGGTAGGATTCCTTTCCCAAAGCTTTATCTGCCTGAAAACTAAGTAGCTGGTGTCAGGGTATCATTTTACCACAGGATGGTTTCAGCAGCAAAGCCAGATGTTTGTTCCCCCTACCCCTTGTACTTATCCCCACTCAAAAGTTTGTACGTTCTCAGCACTATCAAGATTCATGGTTGTGGGGCCACGTCATAACACGATCAGTCAAATGATGTGTAATAAAGAGAATTCTATAAAAAAGAAACAACAGAAGAGGCAGTGAGCTACGGTACATGGAAAATAATGAGCTGCCAAGGCAGAAGGGTGAGGGAAGCTCTCTTCTGTCAAAAAACCAACACCTCTGAAACTCTACCCTCAACTACATACCCAGGCTCTATAGGACCAAAGTTGAGAGACAGATACCTCCCACTGACCATCATCCCAACCATCTCTAGATGTATCTGTTGACTATACAAATCAACTTGAATAAATATTTCTAAATTATTTTTTCAAGGCATTTATTTGAAGAGTTTGGAACTCATCATTCCCATTTCAATGCAAGAACTGAAAGCCAAGGAAAGACTGCAACTCCACAGAAAGAGTACTTTGTTATGTGTCTTGAGTTTATTCTCTATAGGAAAACTAAAAATTTTCTGAGATAAATACCAATTGTGCATCAGTGTCATCAGTACTACCATATAGTCCCTCTCCTTCACCACCTCAAGGTTTGTCTGAAATAATGATTTTTATAGAAATAAATTTTAAAATAAAAAGTTATTAGCTTTCTATTTGTTTGCTTGTTGATTGAATTCTGGGGTTTTGAGCGTTCAGATTTCACACTTTTAATTTTTTTTTTCCACATTCAGGAAGAGAGTAGAAAAATATGTTAAATATATATTTGTTTTTACACAATCATTTGACTAAGTACTAAACAATCATGATAAAACAGTGAGTGGTTGGCCACAGCATGCTGTGCTGATTTAAAGGACATTCAAGTCATGTATCTGAGACACAGCAGATTGGGAGATGCATACTGCAAGTAACAACTTCCTCCTGAAAACTGGAACTTCCATCCAGTACAAAATGCTGGGATTCTGAAATACAGCCATAAGCTAAAAATGGGGACAAAACATTGAAATGTCTTGGGAGTTAGGGGGTTAAATGTATATATTTATTTTTTTTTTAATTTGAATCCTAACAATATTTTTCTTTAGGTAAAGTGAAATATTTGCATTGTAGAAAAATAAAAGCTGACATCGTTCTGTGCCCAACACCTGACCCTCAAAGTAATTCTTTTTCCCCACCAGCTCTGCTGGAATTTCCAACAATATTGCACTGAGCTCTAGTACCAGCCCATAGCTGCTCACTTTTCTTGGTACTGTTCTCAGTGCTTCTGCCTCCAAAACTGCAGTGCGAAAACACTCACTGGCACCAGAGGACACCAACACAGGATCAGTGTTTATTTTTTTAGGCCTTTTCCCAACCATCATTCGTAATGTGCTCAGGGTGGGACTTACTGTTATATGACATAGCCAGAAAAAAACTGAAATAAAAATAAAGTTAATTTTTTAAAAATAATTATTTATATATTTGAAATTCAATTCTTAACTTAACTGAATTCTTAATTGAACTGAAGTATTTTGACATCGTAATGAAATTCTTTCAAAAATAAGAATGTGTTACCATGAATTGCTGATTATTTCAATCAAGCAACTCTAGAAATACACACTGAATCAACACTTCTAACCTCTGTATTCTTCCTTGAACAAAGACAACTGCAGGCAATTACATGTAATGAAAATTCAAAACATTTGTGCTGGAGGAAATTGAAAAATTCAGAAGAGGATTTCCTGATTTGAAAGGCTAATTACAAACATCATCATCTTGCACAGATAAAACACTATTATACACAGGCAAGGAAAAATAATGCATTTCTGTCCAAAACTTTGGTAGTGAGATGAAATGGAACAATTGGTTACTCCATTTCCTTAGGGTATCACCAAAACTGTTCCTGAGGTTTGGAGACTGGACCTAAAAGGCCATAGAAGTCAAGAAAGTCCCCTATCAAAGGAGCCTGAACATAAAAGCACAAAGAGATGTGTCAAGCTGTAGCTCTCCAAGCTCTCCAGCTTCCATAAAGTAGGGTACACTGCACAGCAACACTGCCCTGCAGCCAGAGGTCATTGACAGCCTGAGGTCTCCAGCGGCCACAAAATTAAAGCTTCCAATGAAAATGTGACTACTTTTGGTGGTGCAGGTTTCTATAAAAATAAAAGATTTACAGTAAACATTCCAGTTTTGGTGGACTGCCCAGTTCTAATAAAAAATCTATGTAAAGGGAAGACTGCTGACTAGCTCACTAAACACTGCCAATTAACAACCAGAAGGTGAAAATCAGGTGTGACTTAGCTCACTTGGAGCTAGATGGAAATGAAAAAGCAGCACAGCTGAAGGCTTTTGTTGGACCTCGTGTACTAGCCACAGATTAATAATTTAATTTACTTCTGGCTTTCAGTCTCTCAAGGAACTGATGAACTTTTGACACTGTTTCTTTATCAGAATGGCTAAACTCCCTGCCCTAGGAGAAGTAGGAGTTAAGAGCTCCTTAAGTTCTAACTCACTTGAATAGTTTCTTTCCCATAATGTGTTTTTCAGGAGGCAGAGATAAAGTTATTGTCATCTAATGCTATTAAGTCATTTACATGGTTAAAAAGTAATTATGAACAAGTATTGTTGGATTTGATAAAAATATCCTGTATCACTTGTCACGTATAATACACCGTACCCTTGATACATATGGAGTTTTGAAAGGTGAAGTAAAAATGCAATCATTTATGTAATTAAATGTAGGCAGGAACACAAAAACAGTGTGAAGGTGGCTATGATTTGTGATAGGCAGTTTGTATATCAGCAGACAGAATAAATTTAAATCATGTTTAATTTTTGGAAGTTCTCAGTCGCTTTTCATAGAAATTATTATCATATATCCTACTAAATAGTATTTATTAATGCAATTTAAAAAACATACTGTATTAAATATAATTTAAACAGTCCTTGTAAAACTCAGCTATTCAGTGTCTACACACTGGGAAAAAAAAGTTTTGATATTAATTACACTGCTTTAATTAAGAGTATTTAGAACTAAGGTGGTTGTTCTTCAATTTCCATGCACAAAAGCCTTTGCATTTTGAAAATCCTGTAATGACCAGACTCCTTGCCTGCTCTGAAAAGGCTGAAGAGCCAAGATTGGCAGCTCAGGTTGGGGCTTCCAGAAAGAACATCTAGGGCTACTGACTAGGAGGAAAGCAAGAAGCGTTCGTAACCATACATGAAGACAATATTTTAGGGGAGAAGAACACAGAGGGATAGTGGGGTCAAGAAAGCAAATTGAAAAATCACCTACTTGGGAGTGAAAGTAGGTGTATCAAAATCTCCATGAAAGGGAATTTTTAAAAAAGCAGGTAGTCAAAATTCTGCCTTGGAGCTTATGATGTACCACAGTATTGTTTTGGCTTGCAGAGCTCTCCAGCTTTGCATCAGGCAGCTCACACTAGGGAAGCTGCTAATCTGGGAAGCATGGCCTTTTGTAATTCTGGAATCTCAGCTACAGCCTCCCAGGTCAGGCCCGAGGGCAGGTGTCTGGGGTCTACCAAATTTTCATCTGGGATGTGGATGGATTGTAGGGCCTGTCAAACAGCATAACGGTTTCCTGATATGATCTGCAGTGTGTTTCCACTCTGCAGTGTGACCACTGTTCTAGCAGAACTCATTTTAAACAATATATCCCACAGAGAATTCTGCAGGATATGTAACTATGGGAAGGACAGCGCTGTGCCTAAAATAGGAACGGCAATGAAGAAGACTGATGAGATACATCAGTTCCATCAGCTCTTCCTTTTTCACTGAGTCCTGCAGGTCTCAATGGTACCAGCCTCTCCTCTCTTGCCACCCCAGCTTCCCAGTCAGGGAAGCCGACTGACAAAACTGGTTTCATCCTATAGTCCATGTCTACTGCACGAAGAGCCACAGGCTCTCCAGGCTTATACCAACCATTAGCAAATGATCTGGTTTTAATACTTAAATTAAATAATGACTTATTCATTTATGTGAAATTTATTACATTATATTTGAGATATAAGCACTAAATTTACTTAAGTAATGTTTTATTAATTTTTAAAAATTACTTGAAAGAGTAACAAATTCCACTTGCAATTTAAATAATTTAATTCCTTAACTGAGTAATTGTTTTACTTTACATTTCAAAAAGTATAAGAAACTCACTATTATGTCATGCTGGGAAACAGCTTTTACCTTTAAAAAAAAAAAACTGTCGTTCAGAAATGTTTAAATGTTAAATGTTAAAGTCACTCTTCTGTCATGATCTCCTCAAAACAGGGAATAATAATGTATATAAAATACATATTATTCCATAAACCTCAAATTTTAATCATTGTTCAAATATAAAATTTTATTTAATTTATATGCTATCCTAATAATTAAGTTATATTTTATTTTACTGCAGATAATGAAAACTATAACATGGAGAAGTCAAGTGATATCCTTATCTTGGAAAAGCAGAGGGTAGAACTCTTATGGTATTCAGTCCATAAATAAAGGTTGCCTACAGGCAAAAACAAAGCAAAAAGCTAGAGAATTTATCTTCTTTCCTCAGGAAAGCTTGGTGTCTTGAGTCTTGTTTGGAGAACCTGTCTGCCCCACTCTCCACTAAGCCATCCTCTCCATGCGCACAGCAACACTCCCATCTCCTGGAAAAGGTACAGCGAAGGGCAACAACAATGATCAAAGTTATCTTTATGAAGAACAGTTTCCTTAAGAAGAAAGAATCATTCTTCTTGGGATTAATTGAGTTTAATAGGTATTTTCAGCCTGGAACAGAGATTAATTGAGGGGGATATAAACGTTAACAGGGGATAAAGTCAGGAATGTCACAGACTAGGTGAACACTACAGCGGGGGGCTGCAGGGGCAGCCTCTGTGAGAAGAGGCCAGGGCTGTCCCATGCCAGACACAGCCAGTTCCAGCTGGCTCCAATGGACCCACCGCAGGGCACAGCTGAACCCAGCAGCCAAGATGATGGCGCCTAGGGGAAAATGTATTTAAGAAAGGGTGAAAAATGCTGCGCAGCAGCTGTGAGAAAGAGGAGTGAGAAAGCGTGAGAGAAACAGTCCTGTAGACACCAAGGTCAGTGAAGAAGGGGCGGGAGGAGGTGCCCCAGGTGCTGGAGCAGAGAATCCCCGGCAGCCCGTGGTGAAGACCACGGTGAAAAGGTGGTCCCCCTGCAGCCCATAGAGGACCACATCAGAGCAGATAGCCACACTGCAGCTCATGGAGGACCCCACACCAGACCTACAAGTTTTTTCATCTTATTTTCTCCCCTGTCCTGTTGAGGAGAGGGGGTGAGAGAGTGGCTGGGTGGGTGTCTCGTTACTGGCCAAGGTCAAGCCACCAAACTGACTCAAGAAGTCCCTGAATCACTGAATACTGGCATAGAATTACAGAGTTATTTTAATCTACTGAATGCATCTCCTGTGTCTCACTATCAGACCATTGGTCTGATCCGTACAGCCATCCTTCTGGAATATGAGAACAACTCCACATCCTGTCAGTGGTACTCTTAAAGGTGATATGACATGTAGGCCTAATATCAGTTGTTAGTAGGTGGAAGAAAAGGTGGCTAGATTTACCTCAGAATAGGCAAAGTAAGATCCCACAAGTAGTTGATCTTCACAGTGCCTTGCATTAGCACATACACACAGTCAATTTTTAGAGGGAAGTAGTATAAAAAAACCCAACTGGACCAACAATGGTTTTATTTGGCAAAATCATCTATATCTCTCTCCTTGTACATAGACAAAAACCTCTTTTTGAGTTTAACAGTGCTTTCAGTCCAAGCCATTAGTATGGCTGGAGATATAAATAAGAGCCCACATGCTGCTTTTACTCAGAAGGGTAACCTCAATATTTGAAGTGGGATTATAGACTAAATTACTCAAGCCGTGCTATTTTACCAATACCTTCCAGAAATTCTTCCTGTGTTTTCAGAAGGCCCGCATAGCTTCTCATTTTACAGTGCAAAGAAATCAACAAGAACAAAGACTCACAGGATATACCACTGAAAAGCATACTGATACAGATGAAATGGAGAGAGGAAGTGCAAATGATAACACAGGGATGCCGAAGTGGCTTGCACATCTTTGCTAGCCAGATTAGACTAATGTGGAAATTTCTACAGGGAAGTCAAATACTGGGACTCAATATAATGTAAGAATTATAGCTACATTAGTTCTCAAATAGCAGAGCAAAAGCTTTAGCCTATTGACTAGATGCTATTTTCTGTCAAATCCAGAAAGCCAAAAGCTATCAGGTCTGATCCTGAAGATTTCGACAAATTAAGACAGGCAGAGCTCATTTGCTTAAGAAGCAGAGTGTGCACTGGCATAAGGAAAATGGCACTCAAGAGTGGGTTAAATAAAGCCAAATAATGTAAGGTTTGCATTGAAAAGTAGCTCAAGATGGCAATGTCATGCATACTTTCCAACCTGTTCTTTGAACTTGCAGGTGCATCTGCAAGTAAGAACTTTAGTAAGGCTTAACTTACCAGGAAAAGAAAGCACCCATCATTTTAGGAGCTATGCTAAGGCAAAATCTGTGTTATATGATTTCCAGAAAAAAATCATCCCCATATAATATAAAATATGAAAATTAGATGGAATTCTATCTTCCACATATTACAGCACCTGGGCAAAAGAAAACCTTTCCATTAGGCAATTTGATAGGAAGTCAAAGGATTAATGCTAATACCATAACAACAGATACTCATGAAAAAATGTGTGCATTATCACTCTGCCTATTCCCCTCAACAAACTCCTAAAACAGCAGTCAGGAAAGCACCAGCTTGAAAAAAATGAATGGCATATGTGCTGTGTTCCTGGCTGATAGCACGGTGTCCAGGTAGTGAGACAATGACAAATTCCATCACATGCTGCTGAGAAAGAATTATACACATTGAAGCCAATTAGGACTAGAGTTCCAGCATTTTCTAGCAACCTGCAGATATTGTGTATATCAGTTTTAATTGTGGATGCCTTTTGCCAGGAGTTCAAAACCAAATGATACGAATAAATTATGTGGAATCATTTAACCCTCATCCCCTCAGTAAGTATGGCTTACCATGATTCCAGAATCAAACAAACAATTAACATATTGAATTTTAAGTCAATTATATCCAACTAATCCCCAATTACTTGTCTACTTTTTCTAGTTTAGTTTGGTGAAATACATAGAATTGAAAGAGCTCTAGGAAAAAAAAAAAAGGAGCACTAAAGAGAAGTGTGTTTTTATGTTAAAGTCATTCCTGTGAACACCTGTGAACTGTTGAGTTTAATTGGGCTACATCTGCTCCTGATTTTGTGAGTTCTGACTGATTATCTGTCCTTATACTGTATTGAGTTGTCTCTTCCTTCTTCCTTTCCATATGTCTTTTTGGGGTACAGTTTATACAGAATGACACATCTGAGAAATGAGCAACCTAAAAATCTGCAAGCTGTGTAAGAGGTGGTAATTCTCAAAGAGAGACATTCAAAAGGCAGACAAATTCACAAACTTAGTTGTTATGGTTTCAAAAAGAATAACTCTGGCAAGGATGTGGCCTTATACTGACCTCCCAGAGACCAAAAGCCATGAAGACTCAACAATAGAAACATAAGGAGAAATGACAGCTTCCAGGTGAAACGTTTCTGCCCCACAATGTAAAAACAAGGTTCTAGTTGCTTTTTTCAAGGGAATTCCATGCACCATCACAGGAGACAGTACAAGACCATATCCTGTCTTGAAATGCACTTTATGTCTGCTCATTTTGTGCACCATGAGTTATACTGATTCATTGTGGCAAAAATCCTACTGACTTCCTGGATCAGACTCTTAGTGCATCTTTATGAGCCAGAGCAGCAGTAAATCACTATTATCTCAATGGATTTGGAAGCAGACAAAAAGAAGAGAGACAATATCACAAGGCTGAACATAAGCAAGACTGTGGTAAAGATCAAGATTTCAGTCCACAACCCCTATTCTGCTACTGCTAGTCCTATTAAATGTTCTTCTGTTTGAATGAAAAGCTATCTGAGCTCCCAGTTTTGCTTCTGCTCATCTGAGAACTGCCCCTTTCTGGGATTTCCTGCCTCAGTCCCATTACAAATGCTTTATTCCTATTACAGACCCAACCCAATCTGTATTCCCAGAACACACAAACATTTGGAGAAACAGACAGCTCATGAAATGTTGCCAATTATATTTAGAGAGGAAGATCAAGTTGTATCCACATATACTGTTATAGCCTAGTAGATTGAACACCGTAGTAGGTGGGAAATTCAGGTTCATCGTCCTGCTCAGCATTAGGCAGTTCAAACTGATGTTCCCAGCATCTCTGCAAAGTACCCTGATCAGCAGGATGAGAGCTATACCAGATGTGGTATCTCATATGTTTCTTGATGTGGTATCTCATATGCTTCTTGATGGACACATCAGAATGATGCTATGAATTTAAACTCTAGTCACTAATGGTCTCCCCAGACCAAGAACAGAAGAACTCATGGAACTCAGGAAAAATGAAAAAATATATAAAAAACTCAAAAGTGGAGGTTCATATAAATAGTAAGAAAGAGAGTTTGTTTGAATCTCTGTCCACTGAAACTGAGGAGACTTTTACCACTGATATTTAATGCAGCACTGAATCTTTTTATAAAGCCCACTTTAACTATCATATCTATTTATTTGAGGAAAATGATAGCAAGCCTCCATGCAGATAGGAAAAGGCAGACATTATGCATGATTTAAAAAGGCATGTAGCAAAGAAGTGGGAAACAAAATTTTGTTGCTTTTTCCAAATGACAACAGATCTGCAGCCTGGAGAGAGTTCAATTTTCCCCTGACAGGAGTTCAAGGGTGGGGTAGACATTAGTGCTTAAATGTAAAAATATTTTATTAGCCATTTGTTTGCAGAACATAGATGAGTTAAGTCTATCTGCAATACAGAAAAGCAAAAGCAGGCTATTCTTTTTCTGGAAACCTCAGCTAAAATATCGTTGTCCTCCAGAAGTTTTCTGACCTGTCAGCAAGAACTAACAATCTGCTTAAATAAACTCTTTATTTTTCCTAAATGCCTCTTGTTTATTTTTGAGAAAACTTTAATCTAAAGTTGATCTATAAAGACTGTATTGCCTTAGTATGTGACGTAGCTGTTAAGATGAGCAACTTAGTTTTGAGAACAAATTTCCAGAGCAGGAAGGATATGGAAAGAAATGAGGTGGGGGGGAAAGAAACCTGCAATGCATCCAAGGAAGAAAAAGTTGTCTTTCACTTCAAAATAACATTTAATTTTGATTTTTTTAAATTAAAAATACTATTAAGAGCATTCCATAGTTTGTTTCTTCTAAATTCATTAATATTCAAATCTGGGAAAAAAACCCTTCATGCTATGGTGAAGAAGACAGAGGACTGAAATGATTTTAAAAATAAATTTCAAGCATGTAAAAATATCCATGTTCAGATCCATTAAATCCTCTCAGACTCCTTTCTGCTTTTATATTCTCTTTACCAAATTGAGTCATGGTTGTTTTTTTTACTTTTCTTTCACTTTTTTCTAATTGCCCCAAACTTCAAAAGTTAGCTAGCCTGCTGGAATGCGGGAAAAACTATGTGTTTAAAATCACATGGCCCTCGTAATGACTGGGTATAGGTAATGGAATGTCTCCCTCTGTTTCCATCTATGGACAATGTCATATACAATGTTTATATCTCATTGTTTCATTATAATCTTTACATTAACATCATTTGTCATAACAACGGATTTTCCACAATGCAGATAAACGATATTAGAAGTTCCCATAGCTGGAAATTTCTCAAGTTAAATGTGATCTGTTCTCAAATTTTAAAATAAAATTTTATATTTTTTCCTGAAAAATATTAAGAGATTTAATGTAATGAACTGTTCATCTTTAGGGAGGATAAATAAAAAAAGCCAAGAAAATTACCTTTTACTTGACTTGTGCACTGGGAGGATGCTGAAAACACTAATTAGTCATTAATGCAGCTCAATTTGTAGTCTTAATGCCTCAGAGACAAAAGGCTGTTAACTGTTGTTATTATTTGTATAAGAGTAGAGCTACAAGTCCCCATTTCAGGCTCCCCTTGTGCTAGGAATTGCAGAAATACATAATAATAATAATTATAATAAAAAACCCTACCCCAAATAATCCTACAAAATTAGACTGCAATAAATGACATCAGTAGAGCAATGAAAAGGACAGTAGTCAGAGCAAAGCTGTATTTTACAGCATTTTTCCTGAAACCAGTTGTACACATAAACACCGAATCCACTAATATCTCCAGACAGACCTAGGTTAGGTCAGTCAAAGGTCCTATGGCTTCCTTTCGTTCGAACATTTTCTGTATTCCAGCACATAGAAGAATCTTAAGCAAATGTAAGCAGCATGCTGACTAATTACAACCTGTCATAATAAATAACTGGATCCACTCAAATTCAACAACTTATGTAAAGGAAGAACTCCCAGCTGATTTGTGCACATGAAAGAAATGTTAGTTTTATTTATTCAGTTCTCTGTTATTCAGTTGTGTCCCTTCTTGCAGCCTAGGTTATCATCATACAAGTCATATCTTCTGGGGATATATTTTTAGAACTGCTAGTAGAAAAATAACCCTTATGCTTGAAAAGTTTCGAACAAATAAGGTATCCTGACAAATTTGACAATCTGCATGAGACAAAGCTGTATGGTGGAAAACAATACCAAACTGAAAGGAAAATAAAAATAGAATAGCTAATGTGAGGAAAGAGATTGTACAAGTTTCCTACAGATCTATACAGTAAAGCTTTTGATGAAACAAGAACTTTATTCTTCACAACAAAAATGCCAATTCTGTGGTATTACGAAGCTAAATAAATGGCTTTTAGCTCACAAATAGACTGTGAAATAAAAAGAATTAAGAGAAGGAGTAGCTCTTGAGATTGGAATTTGCCTTTGTGTTTGACTGATTCAGTATTATATATGGTGTCTTCTAAAATTATTTTAATTAGGTTGAGAATATACAGTCTACTAGAGCTGTTTGGGGATTTTCTGTCAAAGTACAGTATTACCAACCCTAAGGTTCAAAAAAGTGGAGTGAAAGCTGCTGTCCCCCTCTCAGTTGATAGATTTTTCTTAAGGCTAAATTATACATTTTACCCTGACTAGTTTTTTTCAAAATAACCCTGGGTCACCTTCAGACCATGTGGAAGCCACAGTGTTGCTCATTGTCCCAAATTTGTATGTTAAAAAATTCACTGAACAAGCTGTGATTCATTGCGTCATATTGCAAAGCATCACCCAAGCCATCAACTGAGAGGAACCACAAGACTATATCTTCCCCAACCTCCCCATACTAACTCTGCTCCTGCACCACCAATATCCATCCAAATCGTCATCAGTTCCTCACCTGAGCAGTGAAATATGTACCTCTGATTTCTCTCTGTTTCTTTTTTTCTTTTTCAAATTTTCCTCTGGAAGTTATCCACCCATCTCTTCCAAACTAGTATTTTAGAGAAAGAGGAAAGAGATAATCCACAGATTATCTCCATCAGGTTCTCTTTGTTCCCTCTTTCTCCTTTGTGAGAATAGCATTAGACAGTTTTTCTCTCCTTTCCATTTTCCAGAGTTACCTCTCAAAAGCTGAGGGAGAAAGGAAAATCTTGACTGCTCTTTCAGCAAGGTGTGGAAGCAACCAAGAAATACTGTACTTGCCTTAAAATAATGAGTCCTGGCAATAAACTGTCAACAAATTGATGATTTTTATGTGTTCTGGATGTGCACAGGTACAGTTCTCAGCCCAACACATGCTCTCATGCATTTTTTCATGTATCCTCCTCTTTTGTCAAGAGTACTTCCAGCACATCCCTATAGCTCTTTGCAACCTCAGAGCCACTTCTGTGTGGAGCATTTACTCTAGCAGTACAAAAAAAATCCTTCACAATATCACTATAAAATCTGTTTGTCCCATGAGCTATCAATTTTAAGAAGTCCCAGGTACAACATTACACAGACGATATAGTTAATCTTTAATTAACCATACTTACCTTTCATTGATTAAACTTACCTCTTAGGCCCTTCTCTGGAGACCTTTGAGCAGGACTTACTCAGACACTTTCCACAATGATCATCTCCTCCCTACATCAGGCTTGCTAGTTGCCAGTACCCCCTCAGTTTCTTGTCACCTGAAGAACTTTCCCATACCCTTTGGTCTCTCCATCCCTTGCTCTTCAGCACTGAGTAATCAGCACATAAGACTGTTGTCTTAGCTTTCACTCCTTCTTTTCTTCTGAATTCAGCCCTGAAAAAGGTCTCTGCTGCTCTCCTAACCCTAACCCTTTTCCTATCCCTAAGCTCCTTCCACACATCAAGGGAAATGTGTTGTTTCTCCAGCTTTGTCCATCTTCATCTCTGAATTGTCTGTAGGCAAACATCTCTGCTCCTTTTTTCAGTTCTGCCTAGAAATCTTGCTGTACCCTGTGTCTTACCAGGGATTTCTCACCAGGCCTCACTGGGCTTCTTGGGTAAACAGTTTATTCAGTGCCGTAAAGGTTTTCTACTGCAGAAAGGGCAAACCGACAGACCTGGTGGTGGGAAAAATTATAACCTCAGTAAAATGACCTGGGTTTCAGTGTGGACATGTGATTGGGCTTTAGAAAAGAAAGAAATTTGATTATCATATCTTAATAGCAAAGCTAATTAATCTAACAATGAATAATAGTTATGGCAAGGTATTCTGGTAAAAAGAATAAATTAGAGCAGAAGATAATGGTTATCATAAAAGGAAAGAGGTGAAGAGAAATTTTACTGTTAAGATCTAAAAAAATGATCTGGTAAAACACATATTTTGCATTAGTTTAATTCTGTTTGGTAACATTTTCCCCTGACTAATGAATGATCAGAATATTTGTGAAAAACTGTCAGTTTGACACAAAACATTAAAACATCACTGCATGTCTTCAATAAGATTACCATTGCCTCCCTTTATGTACATAGTCTATGCCATTGTAATATTTTAGTGCATTACAAATGTTGATACATTCATCCTCAGAAATTATTTTATGAATACAGAGTATAGACTGAATGGTCCAAATAAAAGTGTAAGTTGGCAAATCTTGGGTGAGCCTACCAAGTGTGGAATTTAAGGCAGCCAAAATTATTTGCAATTTTTCTCAAACTTTTCCAATAATTTACACAAAACTAAAGTGACAAAAAGAAGATCTGACATGTCTTACAAGTTCTTTTTGTCATTCTCATGTAGGAGGACTGTGCTAAATCACTTTGGAATAGAAAGGATTTTAACCTGACAGTTCCCTTATGTTGGATAAGTCCCCTCTTTGTTGTGCCACCACATGAAAAGTGTATTGGGTAGGGAGAAGAACAGAAACTTACACTGTTGTTTCTACTTTCTGAATCTGGACCATTTTTGTCTTAGCTTCTACAAAAAGTACCCAAAATAAATCTGTCAGTTCAGAAGAGACATTTTGCACAGCCCTAAATAATTTGCTGGAGATAAGCCCTGATGTTCGTCTTACTATGATACTTGAATGACAAGAAAATCCTTCTTCTTTAATTCTGCTGAAATATTTTATCCTTCTTTTTGGTCCCTAACACAATAAAGCTTGCCTCTTTTGATATTAAACTCCTCAGGATGGGAATTATATCTTCTTGTACACTAGTAAATCCATTGCACAATGGAGTTGTAGTCTTCATGGGGTTCCTGGGGAACTACTATTCTAAAAAACAATATTAGGGAAATTTCACACGTTTTTCAAGGCAGGAAAACCTACCACCCTGTGCTTGCTTGCTGGATCCTCATTCTGGATTGTGGCTAGGACCACTATCTTAAAACTATAACAGTAGCAGTAGTAATAATGAGAGAATTTCAAACTTTTATTTATCTACAGAAATATCATAAGGACAAAAGAAATATTCATGTACCAAATAAGCATATGAAATACAGTAGACATTTCAGTACTGGAGCTCAGTTGTCACAGTTGTTTTTGCTGCTCATGGGAAGATGATTTTGTATGGGGCTGGTTTAGGAGACGTCTCAAATATAATTAAAGAAAAATACTCATTGAAAACGATCAGCCAAATATCTTCACAAGAGGTGAATATTATTATTATTACGGGCAAATATTATATATAAACACATTACTTTCATCTGATCTGGCATACTAGCTAATAGCGACTAGAAATAATTATAGGCTGATATGCTTACGGATAGACAGTGACCTCATTAATCACTGTGATGGAGATACTAGTAGCTCCCTGCAGTGAGTCATTATAGAAGTGCATCAAATAACAAACAATGACAGCTAGCTAGTAGTGAGTGAAGTCTGACAGATGGTCAATAAATTCAGAACTGACACATTTTTGTAACTAAAAGGTAGGTTTGAAGTCTTTTGGTGTTCTAACAGTGCTTCTTCGGAGCACCAAATCTGGGTTATAAAAGTTAACATCCAGTTCAAGCCCTTTAAATGTAAAGGAAAGGATAAAAAACAAATCCTCTAGAGAGTAATCAAACTGCAGTATGCACAAGTTTCTAAATACCAGTGACACTTACTAGTTCACTACCGTTAGGAATGCTGCATCATTTCTAGTCTGCTACCACACCATGCTGTGCACCACCACAACGCATTTTATGCTAATGTGATGAGACATCACACAGTTTGATATGATGTGGAACAACACAGTGGTGAAAACTTATGGACCAACATAATTACTTTCAGATAAGAATTATTAACTCAGCTGGCAGAACTCTGATCTAAATGTTCATGATCTGAGGATAAATAAATAGATTAGATAGATTTACTGAGAACAATTTGCAAGAATGGATATTCCGTTGTGTCTGACTCTGCACACAGCTCTATTTAAAGTGCTTCTCCCTATACAATAGTACATACATGTATTAATCTCCCTCTTGCCCTTTTCAAGACTGCCGTCTTTTATTAATATTTACTTGTTTTCCTGGTTTTGCCCTTTATAATTAATTAAAACAAACATTTTTGGGTGTGTTTGTTTTTTTAAATAGCTGAATTGGCTAACATTGTGTTAATGAAATAACTCTCTTTGGAAGGAGCATTACTGAAGGAGTAATCACAAAACTGGTAATTAAAAATAGATGTCTAGATCCTCAGCAGGAGTAAAGCGCTTTTAAACTCTGGAACAGAGCCGGTTTCCTTTTCTGCAGGATAGTCCCTGGAGTCCTCATGACCTGTTTATTGAGGGAGTTACACTGGACCAGGGAAATACAGCAAAAGAAAAATTGCAAAACATGCTTGCAAATAACAGCACTTGCCAGTTAATTTGGCTTATAGTCGCTGGACTTGTTCTTGAAAGCATTGAAGAGAGTAAGATCTTATTCAAAATTCAAAAACCAAAAATGTAGAGAAGATTTGTGCAGGCACAAATGTGCAAGAGAGCATATGAACATAGGTGCTGTGCTTTCAAAAACTGAGTAAAGGAAAAGGAAGGAGGAAGGCTCCTATCTAAGCAAAGGAGGCCAAAGTAAACAATGAGCAACAGTAGCGGAAGGCAGAAGTCATGGTGTGAAGTGATACCACCACAAGAATTCAAGAAGGCCCCATATCCTGGAAGATACTGAGGACCAAGGATGCATCTGGTAATTCTGCTGATTGCTGAACACAACTAAGCACTGACAGAATAGATGACCTTTTGGTTTTATTTAGTTTGGAATACTTAACAGAGCAGTAAGATGTTGCTCTCTAAAAACCTAAAGAAGAGACCTGGCACTAACACATTCAATACGAGACAAAGGCCACTGTGCACATTTATGCTGCTAAGAATAGAGAATGGCTGGTGACAGCACGACACTAAGAGCAGAGTATTCAATCCATGCCCTTCTTCGGCAGATATATAAAAGTACTCTACTGTTTATAAGAGGGAGAAATGACACAGCAGCTTCCTAAACACTCTGGTGTTTCGTTACAGCTACAGCGTGAAACAGGTGAAGGAAACACACATCTAGCTTCAGCTTTCTTATTAGAAATATGCTGGGTGTGAATTGCTGGGTTTAAATATGACAAAAGAAAATTTAATGAATTATTATAAAGTAGCTGATAAATCTGCTTATGAGTTTCATCAGATATTTTCTAAATCTGAGATCCATATAAGAGGATGTCCTTTGTTGAGCTAAGGGAAGTCACCAAAATATTTCAAATATCCTAAAGTATCCTGTGCCTGTATATTACCTCTATCTGTCATTCCCTATGCTCAAAGAACAATCTGCTCTAACCAGTCTTAATGACAAGAATCAAAACGACAGGATTTTTTCTTCAGGCACAGTAGTTCAGAAAGCTTATTTCATCCGATCAAGGACCCAAAACATTGCTATGTGACATAGGTAACCGTTCATGCAACTCAGAGAGAAAATTACAAATAACTTGTAGTGAACTGTTCAGGAACAATTGATAAGCAGCAATTTGTCCAAGCAAATGATTCATTCACCAATTATGAATAATAACTAATCAGTGAAAATTATGACTTGAACTAGGATAATCCAAAATCAGATAAAAGAATAAATTCACTGAAACCATAATTGTAAGTAGTGAACCAAAACCAGAACCAGGTCTCCTGACAACCACTTATCACCCATTGTCACTAGCCATTGCTGACTTCTACAAAAAAAGAGCCTTTCAAATGTGTCTGCTTTTGAAAACCACTTCCTTGCTTTGCATTATATCTTTTTTATTTTCTTTTTCCATTTGTTTCATTTGTGAAAGGTTTCAATAAGAATTATTTGCTTTTAAAGGAAGCAATATTTCAAAGCTAGAACAGATTAATGGACAGAGAAAAAAATTAAATTGCTTAACTTTTTTTGCTCATTAATGGTAGACTTTTCTTCTTAAAACAGCTATTTAAAAAAAAAAAAAGTCATCATTGTCCCCCTTCTTATTGCCTACTCTAAGCCCAGTAATATTTTCATAGGCTGTTTTTAAAAACAACTGTAAATGATGATAGAGTGGTTAAGGATTTCTTCAAGCAGATTGTTATGAAAATGAGTTGACCCCATCCCCTTTTGTCAATAAAATGGGATATTACCAAAAGGCAGCTTTTTCAATCACATCTGAATTGGTTTTCAAGCTTCACAGAAAGGTCGATTCAAACAGTGACAACCATCACCTTGGTAGGCACCACTGCCTACCTCCAATTTGGGAAAGCTTTTATTAGCTCACATTCATGCTGAGGGTCAGCTTTTCAGTGTTCTTTTCTAAGAGACTGAGGCATGAAAGCTCTTGAAATCTCCATTTACTTAATGAAAATAATATTACTGAATGAATGATAATCAAGTGATATTTTCATTATGCCAAGTAATTTTCTGCCAGTATTTCGATTCTCCTTAGCAACATGTATCTGTGAGGGTTGCAACCTATAGGCCCTTTACAGTAACTGTCTCTCACTTCTGCAAAGGACGTCTTAATCAGCATGGGAGGGTCAGACATTTGAGTGTACTGAAGAAGCTATCTAGAGCTCTCTTTGCTGCTCCACTCCTAAACAGAAATTTATTTGTAATTTTCTTCTTTGCTACTTGTTTTATTTCTTGAAAGTAGCAGGTCTTTTGATACAGCCATGTTAAGGGAATAGAGTAGCAATACAGAATTAGGGTCTCATTTAGTGAGCCCCACTGTCAGGGAGAGACAGGAGTGGGCTTCTCTGCCAGGGAAGGAGGGCTGGGAGCCACCAGCAGCAGCAAGGCAGGCAGAGCAGTGACCTGGCTGACAAGGGACACGGACCGAGGGACACGGACCCTGAGCAAGTCCTATGACTGTAACCTGTTCAGCCAACAGTCTAGCAGCCCAGCAAGTCCACCGTGATGAGACAGATCCAGGGTCAGGGCAGGAATTCTAGTGAGCAGGTCAGGACCAGGATCAATGAGGTGCATGGCCAAGCACAACAGCTGAGGCAAGGACCGAGGTTGAATGTCTCAGCTTAAATGCAGCTCCCTAGCAAAGAAAGGCCAGGACACAGCTCTTTTCCCAGTGGTCTGACTCAAGGTCACAGCTGCACCATATCAGAGCTGGCTGGGAACCTTTCTTTTAGATATCTTTTAGAGAGATACCCATTATCTCTAACACTCACATGTAACGCATTAGGACCGAAGGAAGGATATATAGGATCCTAGGGATGGAAACAGGTACTTCTGTCAAAGAAAGAGTCAAGAAGATGCATAGAGCTAGAGGGTAGATAAACAAAGCAGAGGATTTGGAGAGTAATGTTCATAACAGAACATTGTTGAAAAAAACATTGCAGACAAAACAGGACTTGTAATGGTTTTTCACTGATTTTACTGAAAAGAAGTTTTTCATTTCATCTAATGAAAACCTTTCTGAAGCCAAGGGCTTCATTTCATGCATAGGACTTAATAAATAAGAAGATTTAGTCATAATCATAAGTATTTTATAACACTATATATTTGTAGGAAGTATTTTGTGTGAAAAACCAATATCCCTGGAAGAACTCAGGAATCTTTTATGAATTTAAATAGTATTTGGCTAATAGTTTTACCCCTGAAAATGTAAGAAAGCATTTTTACAAAGAAAAAATATTTCATTTCATCGTACTTGTTTCTGGGCTTTGTTTTTAATTATTCATCTAGAAATGTTGCTAAATATAATTTTTAAAAGAAATAGACAATGATAAGAAAAATAAAAGTTAATTTAAGCTAACAGAAATCTTTTGTCCAGAGTGATTTTTTTTTTTTAGATTTTTAATGTTACAAGGAACAGAGAGGATCATCTCATGCTTTTCACTGGAATTTTAGGTTCAGCTAAAAAATTGGGTATTCACACAGCTCTAGTTAAGACATAAAAATACTTCATGAACACTATTAAATAAGTTTCAACATCTATAAAACCTTAACATCTTTCTGTTTCACAGAATGTTTTACAGTTTTAGTCTTAAGAAACAAAAGCTTATGAAGTGCTAGGTATAATAGCAGACTAAGATTCCCTCGTGAATTCAAGAACTAGTATAAGCCTTCTGACTTTTCCAGTGTATTTCAGTTCTGGAAACATTTTGTGAATTATATTAGTGCTAATCCACTGTGGGATAACAGGATATAATAGAATATGAAGAGATGCAATTACGGTTTTCTGTGTACAATTCAATAATTCCAAAATGCAAGTGCTGCTTTTTACAGATTTAGATATGCCTTACTCCCATAGCTTTAGAGTTTATTATGAGCACAGAAATGTGCCATAATATAGGGTACATCAACATCACTGATGGTATTGTACTATAACTGTCTACGTATCGAAGAATTAATGTAAATTCAATCATTTTTCCAATAAGTCAGGTTAGCCTATGAAGCAACCTTCAGCTCCATGAGAAAACTACTTCTAGTGTATGAGATAATTTATTTAGAGCTTGCTTAGATGCCTTTATATCACACTAAAATCTGCAATGTAGACATATCAACATACTAGGACTGTTTGGTTGGGCTGATAAAAATTATTAGATCAGGTTAGTATTGGATTAGGTTTATTTAGATAAAGATACAGCAATTTAGTAGCAGGCATATCAGAAAAGACTCAGTAATGTCTACGAAATGGTCAGAAAAACTGTGGTGAGGCGCATTGTCAGGATGTTAAGAAGCATAATAAACACATACATCTTTTGGAGTGCTGGTCCAAGTTTAGCAGGTTTTTCTGGCTCATCCCACTCAATCTTATGAGGCTCATGTTCAAAAAATTATATATGCTACTTCTCCCAGAAATACTAGCAACAAACCCAGAAGTCAAAGGGTTAGAGTAACTAAAATATGACTGACATTCTTAATAGGACACCTCAAATGAACTTTGTCAAGGATTTGGATTAATTAGTTAATGGATTAATTAGTTAATATTATACCCCAGAGAAGGTATTATTAGCAGAAGCATGGCTGATGTGTCTTAGGGATATTTAATAATTAATAATAAAGGTAAACAAGAAATGTCCTTTTGTAACTGTAGAAAATAATAGCTGGCAGTAAAGGTAACTCGATGAAAATGCTGTATTACCAGCTGTATTGCCATTAGTGTGCACCAGCCCTGTCAGCAACTGCTCGATGCTGGGAGGCAGCCAGACCATTTTTGGCCAATCTCTACTCATCAGAGTGCAATGTAATTTGGGAACTACCATATGGCAATAAACATGGCTACACAGATACAGTACAGCCCCTTTATCACAATGTTATTAGGTGCTAAGAACATTATGTGACAAAGAGAGCAGACTCTCTAGGGTTGCCTTGCCGCTGTCTACATATATGAAATATGTTAGCATAATGTTTTCCTTTGCAAACTCAGAGATAAGTATCCTTTCTGAAATTGAATAAACAAATATTTCATTACTGTAGTCAGTTTTAATACACAAATCCTTCCATGTGTACGGTTAAAGAACTGGTATGAGTCTGAGGGATGAAGCTGAAATGCTTACAGCCTACACAAAAGCTCACAGACAGAGTTTCTTACATAGATTGGTCACGTTTCCTTCCACAGAGGAGATTGCTTACACCATCCTCATGTATTTGGGAACACTGATAAACTTAGGTTGATGTATTTAAAGCAGAAATATTTAAAGCTTGATAGAATCTGATGCATGTGCTATTCTTTTTTTTTTCTTTTTTCTTTTCTGCCACGCACATCTGTTGGGAAGCTACAGTGTGCCTCTACTAGCATAAACTGGCCTGTTTTCTCTTGTCTTTCAGTATTACGCTTAAAGTGCAGCTACCTGCTGAGACAATAAACATGACTTCCCATGACTTTTCAGTAAATGAAGCTCACTTCTGAGGCCCCAGGGCATACTCAATCTAAAATATAGATATGAGGGCTGGAATTAGAAATTTCATGATCAGCCAAGTGTACTTATAGCAGCTACATTTTGAAGGGGCATTCTTTCATCTATTAATTATATTCCACTTCCCCCTCTCACCAATACTAGCGACTCATCATTTTACATATTTAATGGAACATGACTAAAAATACATCAGAAAATTAATCGGTATTCATACTGTACCAAAGAATTTTCAGAGTTACCGTTTATTTCTTTCAGACAGGCTGCTAAGTCTTGGAAAATCTAGAAACAAAAGGAAAGGACTTACAAAAAAAATTATTATGACAAGATAGCTGCAGGATATAACAGAAAATCAGTGTTCACTGCATAGCGCAGTTCAATACAGAAAGTAATTTCCCAATCTTTTTCTGTATCTTTGGCTGCCTACTTCCTCGCATGTCATATATCACAATACAGATTTTGCAAAGTAGGTTGCACAGTGACACTGCCAACCTCTCTAGGCCTCATCTTTAAAGTTAAAAAGATATGGAGAGGGAGTAGTGTGCTGATTTGCTTTAGTGATACTTTAATTTTGTTGATCCCTTAAAGTAAAGAATACAAAAAAGTAGACTCAAGCAAACAGAGTATACTAGAAAGAAAACTTATTTTTCTACTGCAGTTTTCATGCTGGGTATATCAGAACCTAAGCATTTATTTAAAAAGGTATGTCGTCTCCCTGTATCTGTGAAAGGACATTCTTTTAAAGTATTACATTTAAAAATGTGATTACTAATTAAGAGGACAAAACAAACAGAGGTTTTTAAAAAATAATATTTACTTATTTACTCATGGAAAGTTTTTGATCCTAAAAGCCCCACTCATCTGCACTAGGGAAAGTAGGATTTACAACGGCCTGTACTGTTATTTAGACTGAGGGAATATGAAAAACTTCAGGAATTTGCCCATGGTGGATTTTCTGTTTTAGACTGTATCATGAAATGCCTGGGTATATTCACCTTTGCTGAAAAGGCTACTAGCCTGCATACATCCAAATTAGAGACAGTGGAAAATATTAATTATTGCACATGAAATATGTTTTGAAAATTGACTAGTGTCAATTTGTGAGTGAGAGAAGATTTTGCTCTTCTCTGAAAATAAATTTATGGGATGGGACGGGATGGGATGGGATAGGGTAAGAATGAAGAGAAGCTGCTTGAAAAGGATATGAAGGTTGCATATTCCCCCTGGTAGAAGGAAATAGACCATGAGCCTTTGGTTGCCCGGATGTGAGGGAAGGAGGCGTATCTAATTTAGTTTTAAAACCAATGAAAATTAAAGAAAGCGTGCAGAGAATGAAGAATTCTCTGGTTTACTAAAAGAGTATGATCTCAAGATTTTCAATTATCCTGGAAGGTTTGACCTCAATCCAATAAACACTGATGACTGGCAAGAAAAGTTATGTACTGAAATGCAAGCAAGGTAATATTTTTGCTACATCTGTGCATTTTCTGTGTTATAAATGAGCACCCTTTAGAAACCCTCTTAAGTCAGTCAGTTTGTGTCTTTAATTTACCTACCATGTAATCTTGAAGAGTTAAATCATGCCCTAAATGCCCCCCCCCTTTATTATTTTTTTTTAATCTAGAGCAATAGATACGACACAAAGACTAAAGCTTTCAAAAGTGTCTAATTTATTAGGGAACCTAAAGACCAGAAATCTGTGAAAGGACTACCTATATAATGAACTATTATTTGGAGAAGAAACTGGAGCTTCACCTTTCTAAGTGCACTAATCCTACCATCTAGCACCATATAGTTGCTCCCTCTTGCTTGCTCTAGCCCTATGAATCTTTAATTACTCTGTGCAAAGGGGAAAAGCTTCAAAAGCAAGAAGTAAGAAGAACCTTGTCCCAAAAAAACTCATGAGCTTGGTGATAAGAGGTATGCAAAGGAGAGATGTTCATATCCTCAGAATCTCCTAGCCAGAGAAGGGCCAGAACTTGAGTCAGGTGAGTGTCTTGGATACCTGCAGGGCTGTTGGATAAAAGGGAGAAGCGATCACTTTGTATAGCATAGCACTATTTTTTGAGAAGGTGCAGATACATGCCTCCAGAACAATGCCATTTCAGGCCAAACTAAAAGGATTATATCTGTGAGAAATTAATTATTTTAGACACAGCCTTTTGTAATAAATAATTTTAGGAAGAAAGTCCTCAGGAATCATCTCAAATTTACGGGACACATTTCCAAAAGCACTTAAAAATTTTCACAAGCGTTGCTGCTTCTAGATTACAATCTGCTGTATTTTACCTACAACAAAAAGCACACAAAACCAAGCAAAATACTGGGATGAGATGGGAAAATGAAACAGAGCAGGTGATGAGCCTTTTAAAGTTTTTAAGTTGTTTGGAAAATGCTGCTATTATCATGTTACAGAACACAAGCCATATTGATAAACTTCAGATCGGATAGAAACCCAATAGGGTATTTCAAGGACGCATAGAAAAGGCGCATAGAAAGGTCTGCTTCTGGAACCTGTGAGTGGCTTAACTCGCAAAATGACAAAGCTTTACCTTTGTATTCTAGGATAGTCCTCAGTGGAAACCAGGATACAAATAACACTTTAGGCTATGCTAATTCATACCCTTTTCAGGTATTAGCATGTAAAATATTTGATAAGAAGATGATAATCATATAATTTATATTGCCGTTATTATTATTACAGGCCCAAATGACGCAGGTTTTTAATGTTTCTGATGTAAATTGCTACCAAGAAGAGATTTTTCTTTGTGGGAAGCCTAGTGCATTATTTCACTTATTGCTAAAATTTATTACAATAATATACCACAAGCTTGCGTTTTAATAGGGATAATTAAACAAAATGTCAATCTAGTTATCTATTCCTAAATTGTTTGGAGGGTAATTGCTAGGAAAGTTACATGTCTAAAGTAGGTTGCACAGCAGGATTTTACATAGAAAACAAAGCGATATATTATGGAACATGATTGTTCAGTTTGTCCACTTAAGCATGTAGCACAAAACCCACACTATTATCACAGAACTGTTGAATGCATAAAAGCATTATTTCTGCCCTAGCAGCTAAGGGTCATAGTTCAATTTTCTGTTCTTTTTTTTTTTCCCAGTTACATTTCAGTGCCCTCTTTGTCCTTCTCTCTTTACCATTCAACAATGTTATGCCTTCTCCATAATCCTGCATATCTCTACATACACCTGAAAAGGTGTTGCAATGGAAACTGGAAAATAGAAACAAGAAAGCTGATGTAGTGTTTTCAGCCTGCCAAACATTTATATTTTCAAGAATTTTGTATTAGTGCATGAGATTAATTCACCAGTAAATTTTATTAATTGGAAAATATATTAGATTTGTGAAAATCTCAGAGTTTTATATTCACTATTTTTTTTTTGTTTTTACTTTCGCACATAAAGTCTATGAGGATTTGTGGCCAGATTTTTTTTTTTTTTTTTTGATTAGCCCAAAATATTAATGCAAACTTCTGACAAAATTCCCAAACTTCAGGTGATATTCACCCTAAAATATTAATTCACCTATGGCTCCTCCAGGTTGATCAATAGGGTATATGTTGCTTTTTTAAATTATTATTATTTTATTTTTGTAGAAAGTGTTTATTGGGCTTTATTTTGCAGTCTGCTTAAATAATCACTGTATTGGCCTCTGTGTATATTAAAAGAAAGAGCAAATACATAATTTCTTGTCACTTCTGTACACTTTACAAACTGTCTGTAGTGTATAGCCCACATCACTTAAGTGGATGGGACAGGGTTTAAGACTGAGGTGTTTTAGTGAGTTATATGCGAAGTTTCCACAGTGCTAACACCTGGCACTAGCAGAGATTTAACTGTGACCTACTTGTATGAATACTGACATTTACCAAATAGTTTTACATGAACATCTGTTAATGCTGTGAACTGCCTGTGTGAAAATATAAAAATAAAAAAAAAAGAGTGAGGGAGTGAAAGAGAAAAGTCAGAAAGAAAAGTAATAAATAAAGCACTAACTGAATATCCAATTACAGGCCAAAGACCAACAAACCCTGACAGAAGGAAAAGACGACCATTTGAATTTTTTGAAATATGAAAATATAATCTGGTATTGTGCAGAATTGGAGAAGTGAGAATCCAAGTATATCAAGGTAACCCAGTGTTTAAGAAGTCTGGGAATTAACAGCTGTAAAAAAAAGGTAGGATTTAGGCTTTAAGCAAGAGTCCAAATGAATCTAACATGAAGTTACTATTTCCAAGGGAAATTTGAACAACTGATGATATAAGTATGTATTATATAGATAAGATAAAAAGTAAAATAATATTTTTGACTGTTTTTCCAACAAAGACAGGAAACATGGAAGTTTGGATTGATGAAGTACAATATTGAAGTTTTAAGTAAACACAGTGAAAATTAGGTCTCAGAGCTTCCTGCCCAGTTCCATGGCGCTGCTTGCTTGGCGTCAAGGGATCCTGCCTGGAGCTGACATTTGAAATACTGTACTTGAAATACTGTATATGAAATACCAAATAACTCAGTTGGCACACCTAAATGAGCATTTAATTAATTATTTAGTCATAGTTTAGCACCAACTGTGTAAATAAAAAAAAGGAATAATATTACATATGTTACTTTTGGCTAATATGCTCAAGGTCCTCTGCTATGACTAGAAGTCATGACCAGTGCCATTTAACAGACACTTGCTACACAGTTATGTGTGTATGAATCAGAGTTGCTGTTCACTTCACATATTGCTATCCAAATGAGATGTACTTCTGTGTGCAAAGCCAGGTTTCATGACTATAGTTTTATTATGGCTATTTCTTATAAAATTTCATTTTACAAACTGCTTTTAAAACCATTTAAATACTCATTAACTCTCAGTGCAGTATATAAATTAGAAAATTGCAGAAAACACTCAGTCCAATGAAGGGTTCTCTATGGTCTTGGAAAGTGTCTGTTTCTAGTTAATCATCCAATGATATCGTATTGCCTACTTTGTGTGGCTGGTGAGTCATTAATAAAGAAAAGAAATGAAGCCATAAAGGGACCTCTTTGACACACCCATGTTAATTATCCTCCCATGTGAGTATTTATTTGCATAGATTCTTTGAAATTTTTCATATGACTTGCAAGTACTATGTTACTATATTTGATCATGTCTTTGAAGCTTTTCATTAAAGATATTATCATTCCTAATCATTTTCCCAGTCTCAGAATAGAAATTCCTTGCAGCTTGACCTTGCTTACACTGAAAAAAAGATCTAAAAATGCACTTTTATGATTCTCTGTTGACAAAAGTAACAGTTTTTGCAAATAATCTTGAAGGAAAATGAGAATCAAATTGGCTTTAATTGTCAGAGATTGCTTGAGATCATTTCTTTGAAGACTGGTTGTATTCAAATAACTTGGAAAATGAGGGAGTTTTACATGAGGAAATGAAAAAGCATAACAAATAACAGATGCTGTCAGTAGAATGGCATAGATATTGCCGACTAAAAAAAAAAGTACCACATTTCATGGACTGGAAAGCAGGTTGCAATGCTGTCAGTTCCATCAGCAAAATGAACAGAAACCCTAGACATTTTCTACCTTGTGATCTTCAGTTTTTAGAAGAAGTCCCGCTGGGTTTTCAGGGTTAAATCCTTTGGCAGCAACAGACTGTAAATATACCTCAGCCGCTAGAGAATAACCATTCTGTAAGGAATGTATGCTTTGCTGTTCAGAAGAAGACACATAGTAATTTTCCATGCAACCAACCTCCATATAATGGAAAACAGCCATGTGCACTGCTGTTATATACAGCTGCAGATACTTACATTTCTGGTTTTCGATGCCAAGCTACTACATACTGAGGGATGCAGAGGGGTGAGAAAATGAACATGTACTTCAGTGATCAGAAATAATAGATGTTTCCCTAGGAGCAGGAGAAATGTGAGATCTTGCCTCCCTAAAGCTCTCACATTTTTACTAAGATTCTAGGCAGAATTAGTGGATAAAAGAGAACACACTAGATAATAAAAGACATCCTCCCGACAGTTTTCTTTTGCCTGGAGGATGAATTGCTCCAGTGGATGGCCTCCCTGCCTTTCATGATGAGGTCAAGAAACTTGCTGTCACTACCACTGTTATGATTAATGATCCGACTGGTAGTGACAGTAATCAAACCATAGTCTCTGGAGTACAGCCTAATTGTGCTGCTCTCCCAGTGGCTTGAGTCACTACACTGGCAGGGGATCTATCTGCTTCTGCTACAGGCATCTTCTTGTGTCCTTCTTGAAGCAACTTTTCATGAAAGTACAGGCGAAACCAGAATGAGTCATGACTATTAAGAAGAATAAAACATTAAATTAATTTTTTAAAAACCAAATTACAAAAACCTTTGTAACAATTGGAAAAATACTGCATAATGAATAATTAAACTATTAATAATATAATCCTTTTAAAAGCATAGAACTACCAGTTGAGAAGATTAAGCGTATAACAGCTATCAGTACAATGAAAGTGTTAT
This sequence comes from Aptenodytes forsteri, assembly GCF_000699145.1. Lineage (NCBI taxonomy): Eukaryota > Metazoa > Chordata > Aves > Sphenisciformes > Spheniscidae > Aptenodytes > Aptenodytes forsteri. The sequence continues at coordinate 4,641,865 of NW_008795018.1, forward strand.
AGGGGAAGAAGCTGAGTTTCCTTCTGCCTTTCTCCCTTCTCCTTTTTTGTAATAGATTTTCAGCACATTCACTTTAATTATATTTTAATAAATGTTCATTCATTGAGCATACAATAAATGTTCATTAGTTGAGCATACAAAAATATCTGTATATAAGGATTAGTAGGTAAAAGGTTAGTATAAAAAAAATCACATTGTCTAAAAAAAGGTAAGGATTAAAGTGTTAACTTTTAAAACTGGGATGATGGCAAAGTCCACTGAAAACCAGAAGGTGAAGACAGAATGCAGAAAAGGAGATGACAGTTGAAAAGAAAGAGGCTGATAATAAGGTTATACAAAAATAACAATGGAAAAATCTATTAAATCTGCTATATTCCCAGAAAATATTTTCAACTTCCATCTGGTTAAATGCTGTCTAAATTAATTCTTTGAATCACACAGAAGATACAGTACTAGATATAGAAAGTACTTATAATATTCTTGTATCGAGTTAAGAAGTCAACTCTTATTTTCTGTTTCTCAGTATTTGAAGTTGTCTCTCCAGGCCTACCCCATGGCAGGAGTTTTAACACATCATGCTGCCATGAGGGAGACTAGGCTGGAAGGAAACCATGAACATTGGCATTGGCATGTCAAAAAGGAGCACATGCAGAAAATGATGCTGTATTTGTGGAGAGAGCAAGTGAAATCACTGGAGGCAGCCTAACAGACTGCAGGCTTCCCAGGCTGTCGAGGAATAACTTTCAGTTTTGTTTTGCATGGTACAACTTCGTTCTTTAATACACGTAGTCAGCCACAGATGCACGTCTCGGCAGGTGAACTTCTCAGTTGTACCAGGAGGGAGCCTGGCTGGTTTGTAAGGAGGAGTTGAGTGAGCTGGATTAGGCAAGATAATGGGTTTTAATTGTGGGAAGACAACTATCTTGCCTTGTTCTAACATTCTGGGCTTTAGGACAGATGCTGCTATTCAGGTGTGGTCTCTGTGTAAACGGGTGCTCAGTGTAGAGAAGTCCATAAGCTATGTAACTCTTACTTCAGGGAGCTGTGACCCTGATCCCTTTCCTTGACAGAACCAATTAGCTGCCTATTATTGTATTTAGCATGCTTTATTTATTTATTTATTTACTTACTTACTTATGATGACAAATAAAATAAAAAAACAGTTCTTACCAGGGGTAGGGGAAAAAAAAGGACCAAAAAGGTATGATACCCAAATCTCTAGGTGTGACATTGTCCTCCAAAGGCAGTTAAGGTCCAATAACCAATCTAGCACAAGAAAAAAAATCTACAAACAGCAAAGGCTTTGATAGCTTTTACCACCATGAAGAAAAAAGTGTGAGATATATTTCACTCTAATTTTAAGCTCTTTTATTGCAGTTCAGAAAATAATTTTGTTCCCTCTCACAGTGTTTTACTTGAACAATCATCTACCAGATAGACATTGACTACCTTGTCACAGAAGGGAAGAATATATGTTTCACTTTAAATTAATCTTATCAGTAAAACATTCATGGAAAAGAGCTGGACCACATTTATTTGCTGCTAAATACTAGCTCAGAGGACTACATTTTAATCTCATTATAATATGGCCTTCCAAAGTCTATTGCTCCATTGCTTAGCCCTTTTTGGGATGGAGGAGAGAATGGTTGCTTTATTTTGCTCTTAACTGTATTTAAGGCATGCAGAAGAAGATGTGCCGAGTCAAGTATTTAGTTTGCCTAGATAAAATGTGGATGTGAATGGGGAGGGGAGTGAAGGCAAGAGCAATAATAAGCTTTAATATGGATATGAAAATAGCCTTCATAAAACAAGGATAAACAACATTGCGGTCTAATTTACCCCCACATCAAATGCAAAATAGAACTCCATGTGTAATAAAACATTAGTATCTTTATTGCCAGCATAATCTTAACTAATCTTTTCTTACATTATTTCTATAGTTACAGTAATTCATCTGCATGAAATTTGACTGAATAAGGTTAGCCTTGCAATTGAAACCACACCAATTTCCCCCTCCCTTCTATTCACAAAATCCTTCATTAATATTTGCATATGTTGCTAAGTCAGTCCCAGGCAGGATCAGCCTCTAGCCTCCTCAGAATGTCAGCAGCCCAAAACAGTTTTCTTCTGAACAACCCCTTCCTTTGTAATACATAAATACAATCTTCTGGGGCTCTGTAATTATCCAAAATGAGCTTTACTCTTGCAAATTACTTCAGCACCCCTATGATTTATCTGTCGTAAACACACTTTATAATATTTATATTCCTATTAGAACTTCCACTAATAATGAACTGACAGTACATAAATATTTACATGATAGTACATGGACAAATGCTTGATACCCTTACATTAGTTACATTCCTTGTTCTCCCTATCATTTTTGGAAAAAAACCTAAACCTTGGCAATTTGCCGTGTTCACAAAAATACCTTTGAAAATGGCTCAGAACATTAACAGAGCTTCACATTTGCCACACTTTTCTTTAAAAGAATGGCATTCCTTCATACTTATGCAGTCTGGGTTATTGCTTCTTCACATTATGCATCATTACTCTGAGTAGGTGTCTTATCAGCAGCTCCAGTTGTTGTGGAGACGATTGGAATTAAGCACTGGAAGCTTTTTATTTATCTTACATGCTTTATTCCTACAAGATTTTCAGCATATAAGCTTCTTTGTTCAGCTCAGAATTGGATACATTGCCAGGCATTGTAAAATTTACATCTTTCTTTTTTTCTATTTGTTCCTAAATTGGATTGAAAACAAAGTATAGCTTTAATTAAAGCTCTGCTTAACAATAGACAATTTTTCCATGCAGTGGAATTTCTGATCAGTTGTGAGGATTTTGCAAAGGCCTAATAGGTGACATTCACCACTAAGCTGCAAGTAGAACTGCAATATACTTACCTGTGCTAAGTGTCTGACTGACAATATTCGCACAAAGAAAACTGTAATAATGCTGTTGAAATACTGACTTAGCCAACAAAAACCATGGAATTTAAAGGGAAGGTTGCTTTAAACTGTGTATGATATGTAATAACTTACAAGTTCAAAGGAGAAATGTTGAGGTTTAGAGAAGCAGAAGGAAAGAAAGGGAAGACAGTGATGGATGGATGGATGGAAGGAAGGAAGGAAGGCAGGAAGGAAGGAAGGAAGGAAGGGAG
>NW_008795018.1:4645355-4649913 GCF_000699145.1 Aptenodytes forsteri
AAGTAAGGAAGGAAGGGAGGGAGGGAGGGAGGAATACCTAGGGTCTACCATTCTTCATCAAATCTATTTTGCATAATAGGGACACTCGCTAAGTTTGGGAGCACAGAATTAAAAATAAATGTCAACCTTTCTGTCAAGGTTGATTCTACACTACTTATACTCTAGATAACAAAAGGATGAAAAACAAAAATCCAACCGAACTTGCTGGTCAGATGCATGCATAGTTTGGAAAAAAAATTAAAATGTTTGTTAAAAGCTGTTCAATAAATGTTCCCATTCCAAAGACTGGCTGAGGCCTTTTTTCCTTCCTTTCCTCAATACTTGTCAGAAGATGTCTGTAATTCAAACACAAATTTGCCATTGCCTGATGAAACTGAAAATACTTGTGGTTTGAAGTAATTCCCAACGATATTGTACTTATTCTAGAGGTGATAATGTGTGAGAAAAGCATAGACACTTCCCAGTCCCCAGTGAACAAAGCACCAATGATTATAGCTTTCAGGAGGGCCGTCAGGAACATCTAAAGCGCCTGTACAACATACTTCATTTGTAACATGTTTACATGTCAGTAACCTAGTGGATCTGCTTTGAAGAGCGAGCAATAGGCTCTCCCTGTTTGGGAGAAGACTGAGAGTGGAGAAGATCAGCCAGGATTCCCTGCTGGAGTTGAGGAGAGAGAATATGAAAGAAGTTACCCAACCAAGTATTACTACAAATTGGCTAATTTCTAAGTACACTGAATTATACTGCTGTACCTGTCACAGAAAATGTGCCCTGCAGATGACTCGGCTTCCTATGAAGGTTGTTCCTATTGCCGAGTCATTCACATGCTAAAATGGAAAATAATGGGAAAAAAGAGAAAGATGCTGAAATAAAATCTTCCACAGAAGGGAATGAGTTGATACAGAAGCCCATGATAACAAAGTGCATTTTATTGCATGGAAAAAGATAATTTTTGAAGTATTGAGTGTTTTTCTGGTCTGTAGCAAGTGCCTGACACTATCTTTTTAACTGTGTTATATCAAGAGTTGGTGCAGATGCTACAGTGAAAAGGAACATTATCATGCTGCTGTATCAAATGGAGAGGCTGCTCAACAGAGACATAGCCCCACTTAAGAGCAGGTCAGTGTCCAAGACACTGGGCTGCACAGACACCACTGCAAGAATGAGGGACAGGACATCTTTTCTCTTTCACTATTTCCATGTAAATTTCACGTATTTTACTCTTTCATCTGTGCTTTAACAAAAAATTTAAGAATGTGAACTTTATGCAAGTAAAATGAACTGAGATGTGTGAGATAAGGAGTAAACGTAGCTTTACTACAGCTTTTCAGTCCAGAAAAGCCCCAGAAGTATTATACAGCAAAGCAATAATATAACTTGGGAAATTAATTTTTGCTTAACCACAATACAAACAAAACCAAACATACCTCCAAAAATCAGAAATAACTTCTAAACAAGCACAAAATGTCTAATGTTATTTACAGTATTTTAGATCATTAAAATATGTATATGCTGCTTCTGTAACTACTAGTGCATCACTTTTACGATACTGTCTTCATTTCTCTAAAAGATTCAGGGTGTTTGTCTCTTCCCCAAAACTCTCCTTCTTTCACCTATCTATTCTACTATATTTAGTATAATTCCAAATATACAAAAAGAAATTTACAGAAGACTAACAAGTATCACGCTCTTTAAGTTTCATGTTCTGTTCAGACAAAACACCTTGTCTTTCTAGCAAGTATGTTTTCAGGTAGGTATTGCAGAAGTACCTAAGCAATCAAGGTCTAGGAAACTGATAAAAATAAGAACTGCAATATTAGATTAGACTCACAGTTCATCTAGTCCTGTATCTTTTCTCCCGCAATGGCTTACACCAAAGTAAAAAACTTACACTGCAGACGGATGTCATATAAGCTATTCCACTTATATCTCCTTGAATTTCAAATAGCTACAGATTGTTTTAAACCCTGAAAAAATTGAATACAGTGGCCACCAATCTCATATGGATACACAAAAACAAACAAAAAAAACCCAATTTTTTTTCTCTCATGGGGCTTTTCATTGGTCAAATATAGTGAGAAAAGATATCGGATTACATTATAGATAAATCAGATGCCAGACGTAATTTCTGAAATGGAGAATATTTTTAGATTGTATGACAGAAAAAAAAATATGTCTCTAAAATGGGTAATCTTCTATATTATTAAATGTGCTCCCTGACTGAGACCTTGTACGCCAAGCTTCAGCCTGAAGCAAATTGTTATAGCTGAGCTATTAACTTCTAAAAATAGGGGGATGTAATGGAAACATTAAGAAACCCACTATTGGGCACAACCACAGTCCAGGGGAGGATGAAACAACACTCCTTTATTTTTCCTTCTTTACTTCATCACATTAGTGCAGTTTGTGGCACTGAACTGTGTCTATGCCAAATGTGTTTTGTTTAGCTAGTTTCCTTCTAAACAGCAGTTTATGATGCTGATATTTAATCTGTCTCTCCCTCTCTCTCTTGTTTTTAAAGAAACTTAATAGCAGCCAAATACTTCAGGTCAGGTACTTGCCGTTTGTGACTCAGTACTTAAAAAAGGTGCTACTACCTGGGGGAGAGAACAGACAGACGGGAGGATTGCAAGAGTGATCTGAAATTAAAATGCTTTGCAAAAGGAGGTTTTTGCATTTTCACTTGAACCCTTTTGAGAAACAGAATAGTAGAGTGAACATTTGGTAACAAAATGTGCAGCAATGATTTACTTTTCTGTCATGAACCATGCACTCTGTGTTTTATTGCAGTGTACAACATTTCTCATCATCTGCTATTTATTTTACATTCAGCACTGTAAAACCAAAGAAGCACTGACTCACGAGTCAGCAGGTGGGTGCCCCTCTTCAGAAGCATTCCATGCTTTTTTGCCAAACCATTTAGCACATCTGTAGCTTTCACTAAATCATTTTTAAAAGTAATATCGGTAATAAGAATCAGAGAGCCTTGAAAGGTATGTGTGGTATGTGTTCTGCAAACAGGCTCTCAACAAAAATCCCCAGAGCTAGGAACAACAGTAAAAATCATCTCAAAGGAGCAGTAGAGAGTGGAGAAAATGGATCTTGGTATAGAGGACATGCTATTTATGGAGGTCAATCTGCATCAGCGACATAACATTTCAGGGCTATTCAGCTATAAACACATTCTCATGGGTCGTGCAGGGTTTTAAGGAAGAGATCGAAAGATGAGCACACAAAATGCCTGTGTATGAGTGCTTCTATCCCAAACCCTAACAGATTGCTTTTCTACTCTGCCCACAGTGGGGTGTGTTGCAACTGGGACAAAGGCAAACTGGAATACAGGCTTTAGCACTTCAGAAGAACTAACCAAATCAGTACACTCGAGTCCCAGAAAGTGCATTTGCAATGCAAGAATTTTCAGAAGTGTCAAGGAGACTTAGAAGCTCGCTGGTGCCCATGCTCCTGAGTCACCTGGACAGTCCAAAAGTCACTCCCAGTACTCCTGCTGGGCAGAGTCCTAATTCTGCAAACATTTCACTGCAGGTAGATACCTGTCTGGATACAGATAACCTGCTAAAATCAAGTTAAAATCTCTTGGAGTGTGTATGGCACAGGAGGTTTGCCCTTATGCATAAGCCTGCAGAACTACACAATTCAGAATTGCTCAGATCAATGGGCAACTTCTTAAGAGTATTTTGCCTGCTTGTGGGGACAAGAGATTAGATTTTCAGAGCTTAAATGCCTAACTCTATTTGAATCCCACCTCTCAATCTATCTCAATCCCTTTGGTAACACTTTGTTTATTTGACAAACAGGGTAATCACTTGTCATACCAGACTCTCCCATGTGTTTTTCAGAAACCTTATTGGCTTCTGAAACAGCATTTTCTGGACATTTTCTAGCTTCTAAGAGTGCTGTTCTCCAATTGCTACCATACTATGCTTCCAATCATCTGGTCATCTCAGCAAGACTGCCTCATTCGCTTGCCCAGGAGCAGAATGCCACACAGACACAGACCAGAAACAGCATGTTACAGTTGTAAAACATCCCTTGATTTCTGCCAATATAGTTTAGACAATATATGGAACAGTCCCAAAAACTGTTTCCATTTCTGTTCAGTCTCAAGAATATGAATGTTTATCTTTCTCCAGGCTCTTTCTTGTTTTAGTCCTTGGTGGCACCAGGAAGTTCCAGGGAATCTGATAATGGAAAATCACTTCTTGTATGTGACAGGGAATTTGTAAAGTTTATAAAAATATTTGTTATTTCCTCTTTGAAGGAATACTGTCCAGAGCTCGAAATACTGCAACTATTGGCCTGGTGTTGTGGTTTAACCTCAGCTGGCAACTGAGCACCACACAGCCACTTGCTCACTCCTCTCACCCCAGTGGGATGGGGGAGAGAATCAGGAGAGTAAAAGTGAGAAAACTCATAGGTTGAGATAAAAACAGTTTAATAATTGAAATAATTAATTTATTATTATTATAATTTATTATTATTATTATAAAAGAATATACAAAGCAAGTGATGCACAATGCAATTGCTCACCACCCGC
>NW_008795018.1:4650023-4652713 GCF_000699145.1 Aptenodytes forsteri
AGCGGCCCCCCCGGCCAGCTTTCCCCCCAGTTTATGTACTGAGCATGACGTCACATGGTATGGAATGTCCCTTTGGCCAGTCTGGGTCAGCTGTCCTGGCTGTGCCCCCTCCCAGCTTCTTGTGCACCTCCAGCCTTCTCAGTCGGTAGAGCATGGGAAGCTGAAAAGTCCTTGACTAGTGTAAGCACTACCTAGCAACAACTAAAACATCGGTGTGTTATCAACACTGTTCTCAAAGTAAATCTGAAACGTGGCACTATACCAGCTACTAGGAAGAAAATTAACTCTACCCTAGCCAAAACCAGGACTCCTGGATACTGGATTTCAGTAGATATGCAGTCATCCATGTTTCAAAAATACTATATTCTACAGAAAAAAAAATCTTTCTACAGTTCCAAATGTTGAAATTACTTTGATTTCTTTAGCATTTTATGGGCAATTTGTGTAGGGATGCCTTTTACTTGCTAGTCCTGTGAGGTCCAAAAAGCAAAGCAGATGCAACAAAGCAACTAAGTATTTTGATGGGTTGAGCACTGAAATACCAGATCTGCCTCATAAGCTGGAATGTGATGAATATGAGATAAGAGACTTGGAGTCCACAAAATAATGCTGAAGACAAAATGTTGCAAAAAAGAGAATAAACATGAGAAAAAAAAAAACAGAAATGCTGGAGTGACATGGAAAAAGAATGAGAACTAAAATTGAGAACCTAGAGAATCCAAGGAATTTTAACGTAAAGGAAAAATGCAGTTGATTTTTATATAACATTTAACTTGGAAAGCTTCATGCAAATTAAACAACATGCTCCAAATTCACCGGTGACATGATTCCACAAGGCCAATTATAACAGATAGGTGTAAATCAATTCAGTTAACTGGAAGTAATGGATACAACAGAAGTAATTTAATAAGCCAAAATATAAATTGAAAATGTGTTTTGATAATAACAGATAGTAATTGATAGGCATTTCCTTAGGAGGCATGGGTAGGTAAAAATAAAAAGAAAGCAAAACAATAAACCACTTTGTAGATACATTTTCAGACAGACCAGAACTACCTGCTACGTACGCACAACAGAGCACTGCAGCTTTATGGGACACAAGCATTCACCTAAGATGTCATGTTAGCATACAGGACATTGGCCCTAGTTAATGCAGACAGAATTCATGTCATGTCCTTTTCCTCCTTGCCTCCACTCATGCGGCAGTGGCCAAAAAGATACAAGAGAGCTCCATTTGTGTGCTGTTGTTGTTCATGATCATGAAAATAAAAGAGTTCACTTCTTGGCAACCGATTCTGCTCTGCAAGCACAACAGTAAAAATTTGTTTAACGGAAGAAAGAAATGCTCCAAAGAAGATCCTGGAGTAATACAATCATGAGAGAAATAAAAGACCCTTGAGACAAGAATTTCCTTCTGTTGGTTTGAAGAGGAAACAGTGTTATTGTAAACAATTCACTTGGAACGGAGAAGAGATGCCAAACTCAGAAAATTTCAGCCTTACCTGCAGCTGAACAGCCAGTATTAGAAGTGATTTTACTGTACAGGACTGTAATGACTGTGTTAACCATTATCAGACACATATTGTTATTTCAGGTCCTCAGGTTGTCTCACTAAGCAGCTACCACTCCTCACTACATCCTGCCTTTTTAATACTGGCTTTGGTTTTTAAACATAGTCTACATCACTTCAAAACCTTGCAGCTTGTACCATCATTTATGCCTTTACAGACTGAGTGCCACACATGCAAAAAATACCCCCAGACTGTCCTGACAAGATACACTTTTTTTTTCACTGTTGTTATCTATATGGAAAAGATATCAGGCAAGTACAATCACCTCAGTGTCACTGAGCATATTAGCTACCTTCAGTGAATCCTGAAGGGAGATGGATCCCTTACGTCTATTTGTAAACAGATTCTGGTGCACAAAGCAGTAACCCAAGTACGAAATGAGCGTGCTTCCCATCTGGAAGGTACACAAGCACTTTAGGACGAATAGGGGTTGCCTTCCCCTTTCCAGACAGTTGGCTGATTTGATCAGATGAGGTTTTCAAAAAGTGACTTCAGAGCACAAGTACCCTTCAAAGCCAATTAAACCTGTGTTTAGCCATTTTTGAAAATCCCAATCCTCTGAGATAAGGGGATTTCATACAGAAATTTAAGTGTCTGACTGTGACTTAATGTGTCTAAACAGAGTGCCTAGAAGTTGCTGAGCCTCATATTCCACAATCAGATACTATCTTGTGTTGGAAGTGCCTCACATCCCTATGGTACCTACATTTCTGATATACAGTCACACAGACACCTATGTAGGTACCTGTAAGTTGTCATATGTATTTGGCCAAACATTGATCTTGCTGAGTGGCTCAGAGCCCTTGGTCTCCCCTATACTCAGGAAGGCTTCTCACCAATCCCCTAGGGGAACAGTTTGATAGTCTATTGAATCAAGTGAATCAACTGGGCAAAAAAGAGAAAGAGAAATGACTGATTTTTGGCTTGGTGGTTCAAACTGTCACCTGGGATCTACGAAATGTCACTGAGAATGAGGAAAAGGCTGAGGTACTCAATGCCTTCTTTGCCTCAGTCTTTAACAGGCAGACCAGTTATCCTCAGGGTACTCGGCCCCCCAAGCTGGAAGACAGGGACGGCAAGCAGGATGAACCCCCTGTAATCCAAGAGGAAGCAGTCAAC
>NW_008795018.1:4654163-4657311 GCF_000699145.1 Aptenodytes forsteri
TTGACGGTTGGACTCGATGATCTTAGAGGTCTCTTCCAACCTTAATGATTCTATGATTCTATGATTCTATGAAATCAGATTCTTTGATGGGTTGTGGATTTGGGGTTTGGTGGTTTTGGGTAGGTTTTTTTGCATATGCAATTATTTATTTAAAAAAATATAATAGCTTGGAGAGGGAATAATGAAATTATTAATTCTCCCCAGACTGTTGTTTTGTGGGCTTTTTCTTCCTGGGCTGTAGGAAGCCTGGATTTATGTTTCTGCTCTAAGCTATGCCACTGGGACTTGAAGATAAGGCTCAGCCCTGTCCCAGTGACTGCTTTATTGGATATCCATAGGTGTCAGGAAAGTCTTTGCTTGCCTCCCAGGAGAAAGAGCTGGCCATGAGTACTTAATTCTAGAAAGTTCATAGCTGGCAATCTGGTATCAGAAGGATTTCCAGTGGGAAATCACTGCCTTCCTGTGTCCTGGAATATGATGTCTGACCACGTTCAACTCTCAGGGTTAGACCCTGTCTCTATTTGCAGCTTCTCAAAGCAACTAGCCTGCTCAAGAAGCTGACTTCTGCTTATTTATTTTTTTAAGATTACCTCTTGTCATGTCATTATAGGCAGAAAATGCATGTGGATTTGCAGGAATGGGAAGGGTGCAGTTTATTTTTTGAAAGAATCTATTGAAATCGTGGGCCTATGGCTCCATACTTACCTATCGTAAACATCTGTCTGCTTTTCAGAAATAAATACAGAGAAATTCTAAAGAGCTCCCATTTTGTTACTTCTGACTGACAATTTTGCCCTCAAAGCACAAGGCCATATTTCAGTGTATCAGTGAATTGTATTTTAACACTTGGCAGAACTCAATGATCTGTTGCAGAAGAGAGTCCTAACCTCTCCCAAGAGCATGGCGGGGCGAGCACGGCCAACACTCTCATTTCGAGTTTAAAGAACAAGCAGGTAGAACCACTGTAACGTTTCTACTACAAGGATAAGCTTAAAAGAAAATCCAGTTAGGTGTGCAACACAGGTGTTTAATCTCGATGTAATAGAGACACAGACGGTGTTTCAAGATTGACATTGCCTAGCCAAAAGGTGGATTTCTCTGGGTAGCAAGTCCTTACCATGTATCTCCCCCCCAACCAACCTCAACAGAAAATGGCATTATGATCACCAGACAGCACTTCTTTTGCTAATATTTTGCTAATGCTAATTCAAATCTGAATCTTTTGTTATCTATAATCAAAATGCCAAAAAAAAAGAATTACAGTTGCTACTGTTATGTCTTTAATCAAAACGGCAAAAAAAAGAATTACAGTTGCTACTGTTATTTCCATTAGGGTTAATAGTATTCTGTACATTATTACTCTAATTTGCAGAGGTTAGAGAAAACAATTTCATCATGCTAACAAGCATCTAATTCAGTAAGGAAATTTATCTCATTAGAACTGTATTTAAAGATTTAGTGAAGCTATTAGTGATTATTTTTTTGGTGCCCATAAAAATATCTTTTCCTGTGAAAAAATCAACCAAAGTTATGCAGTTTTAATTATCATCTCCTTCAGCATAAGAACACCAAAGGATGGAAATGTAACATGAAATGTAATAAAAAAGCAACAGTGTTCGGATAATATTGCAGAAGAAATCGAATATTATGAAGCATGGAATTACACACCAGAAATCTCATATAAATTTAAATGAAAATTTCTAATGGGAGGTCTTTTAATCTAATGAAAACATATGAATTTGCAAAGGACAATGTCTTTCATTTAAGCTATCAAATTTGATACAATGCTCTCAGAAAGGTTTAGGTTTAATTGTATTTTCAAAAAATAACAGTTGACAGAGAAATGTAATAATCTTCTTGAAGAGAACCAACAGAAAAAATTAATTAAACTAAGATGCTACAGCAGAGAAAATGAGGCTGATATGCACCTTGTTTACCAGAGTAGAAACACAGTCAGCAAAGTAGATATTGAAACATCAGATTTGTTTTATCAGTATTGTTTCATCAGTATATTAAATGTTCAAATGACTACTTCTTGAAATATCCTTTCTTCATGACTTTTCAAGTTTAACTCTCTGCAATTAATCCAACGCATACCTATAAGCCAATGTAACACTAAACAATGATTTCCCTCAGGTACACTTCTTTCAGTAACAAATATTCGTATTAGTTAATTAATTAATTAGACACTGTTTGGTAAATGATCTGACATTATTTCTCCTGTTAATAACAATGATAAATGAAACACTTTATGCTTGCATAGTTCTATATATTTTGGTCCCAGTATTATTTCTTCAGGCTTTCTGGCAAGGTTAAAAACCAGTTTCTAATTTATTGCTCTTTTCTAAGCACATCTTAATAAAATGAATGCAATAAGTGATAATGCCTGATGATACTATAATACTATTCATCATGTTTCTTAAATAAGTTTGTATTATTTGGTTTGTTTATAATGAATAAAAACTATTTGGAGAAGTGAAGTGAGTAGTTCTGTATACGTATTGCAGTGATTATGGGAATGCTTCCCTTACTCTCAAAAAATGTGGAATTATTATCTTCCTTAGATAAAAGGAAAACATTGCTTCCTTTTAGCATTATGGTGTACTAGTTAACTTGAGATTTTAGCACATATTTTTATACTAACTACGCTATTTCCTAACATGATTAAATGTATGTTGTTTGCTCCCGATCTGGTATTATTTTTAAAATGTGCAGGGAATGTTTGGTTTTCTAACTAAATTTGAAGAAGTGCAAGCATTATCCACTTTTGTTCTCTAAACCATCTTAAAGCTAATTTTGACTTCAAGCAGACTTCTGATACAATTAGCTATATAAGTTTCAAATATCAAAGAATATTCTAGACTTATTCTGTTTGAATCACACACCACGTCTTGAAGAAAGTTTTAAAGGACTTAGCTCATTGGAAGTCATTATGCTTTTCATGGGCAGTCAGAACAAATGTTATTAAAATGAATATCTCAGTGAGATTCAATTATTTATCACAGGTTTTGCTTATAATGATACCACTTTCCTTTTTTGCATCCTGACAAAAATTTGTATGAAATAATAGTTATTCACAAGCTAGTATTATTTGACTTCAGCAAAGAAAAAGATTTTCCTTTGCCTCTCAGGTTTTTTTTGGTTTTTT
>NW_008795018.1:4660444-4664883 GCF_000699145.1 Aptenodytes forsteri
AATGTTATTAAAATGAATATCCCAGTGAGATTCAATTATTTATCACAGGTTTTGCTTATAATGATACCACTTTCCTTTTTTGCATCCTGACAAAAATTTGTATGAAATAATAGTTATTCACAAGCTAGTATTATTTGACTTCAGCAAAGAAAAAGATTTTCCTTTGCCTCTCAGGTTTTTTTTGGTTTTTTGGGTTTTTTTTATTTTATTTTTTCTGTGATTTCTAAAGAGGGATTCAGTTTTTGTGTTGAAAGGGGTTTTTCAGAATCAAGTTTCCAGAAAGGGATAGTAGATGTGAATAATTTGAAATTAACTTTTTCTTCCTAATGCCTATAACTGGACACACTGAGCTCAAGTCTACAGAAATAACATTAACTTCAGGACTACAAGAAAAGCATAGCCCACAAGCTCTGAGTATGCTATTATGAAACAAGGTACATATATAGGTTCCCAATGATGTGTTGTCCAGGTCTAAAGTAACTGAAAATGCTTCCTCAAATTCACTCTACAAAATATTTACTAACAACAATTAAGCAAAATTACTGTATTTTTATAAGCAGTGTTCTTATAGGATTTTAGCTACTTTTAAAAGCAAGATATGTTTTAGAATGTCCATTTTCAAGTGTGAAAAATAATGCTTAAATATGTGCTATAAGCTTCCTTTGCATTCAATTACTCTTCATAATATTTTACTAAATGTCAAGATTTCCTAGATAGTCATGTTCATCAGATGACGAAAGCAGCCCATTCTTCTTATCAGACCACAGCAGTCTGAACTCAAAAGTTCCAATCTGTACAGCTCAATGGGCTTTTTAACAACCCAGAAAAACATTCATTCAGACATGTATGCAATTGTGTAGCCAAAAGTTTGTTCAATCATTATATCTAGACATTGCATTCATGGAAGAAAATACAAGGTTGGAAAAAGTTACACATTTTTATGTTCAGTCTGTTCTTTAGCATCCTTCTAGTATTCCTTCCAGATGCAAATTTCCACTCCTTACTGCTGTTCTCCCTTCCTTGCATCAAGTTCGAGATCCTTAAGTTATTAACACACCTGCTAATTGCCTCATATGTGCACACATCCTTTAGTGAGGTGACATGCTGTCTCTCCAGTTCTGGTGATGACCCTGACTGTCCCAGCTCAGCCCAGCCTGGCTGACCTTACTGCTTTCTGTGAGGTACAACTTCATTTCCATCCCCTGAGACAATGTTCAAGCAACATTTCAAAGCTTTTGCATACACAAAATTTTACATATCCTTGGATGACCATTTGTATAACTGCTTAATTTGCCTGCTCAACATTCACTGTATTTCCTGTTCTTCAAGAGCAATGTGACTGAGCAGCCGAGATGAAAGCTGCCAGTTTATCTTTTCTTGACTTCCATATTCTGCATCCATAGGACCATCCATAGGACCACTCTGAGAGGGGGACAGTGTCCTTTCCCAGAGGAGGTGCAGGGGCAGCAGGAGATATTGCGAGCCACCAGCAGGAATAAGGACCAGAACGCCATTAAGAAGACCTGGGAGTGGACATGCAGCCAAATTAGGGGTGAAACAAAGTAATATTAGGCGACCATCCAGGACCACTCTGAGAGGGGGACAGTGTCCTTTCCCAGAGGAGGTGCAGGGGGAGCGATATTGCGAGCCACCAGCAAGCAGCATTCTGTAGACTTTGTTGTAAGCCAGAAACTGGATTAAAAATAAACCTTAAGGAAAAAATCTACCCTGCGAGGACAAGGGTGTGGGAGGAGATTTGTTTGCAATTTATATTTTAATTTGTCATATCTAACAGATCTGACTTTTGCTATTAGATATCTCATACCAGTTTGTGTCATAACAAAACCTAGCTTTACAGAAACAAAGTTATTTTAGTTTCATGAATGCTGCAGGAGTAGGGCTGGGGCCATGGCACATCAAAGCTTCAGCCAACTTAGGTTCCTTACACCAGCCACAATTTCCCCTGTCCTCCGCTATGCATATCTCCAGGTTTTTATAAACAAACATGCTTCCGTAATTTTTTCCCATATAAATCTTCTCTGGGCAAACTGACCAGTGGATGACACAGTAGAAACTGGGCATACTAAATATACCCTAGATATCCTGTTATTGAATAAAAATTGTAGACAGCAAACACACACACACAGAAGAGACTGACAGCCAGGTGATAATGTAGGGTGGATGCCTTTATACTCTAGTGGAGTTACTCTAAATCAGCATGGCTGTAAGTAAGTCTATTCACATTTAGCCCCAGAGCTAACTTTAAGTCCATGGCCACCATATACTTAGCTGTATAGACATAGTCATTAAATCTCAGAGATCAGGCAGGGGTCTTTTGGAGAATTAGACAACTACAGCTGAGCAGCCTAAATTTTTTTTGTATAAACAGCCAAATATGATTAATTTGGTTTCAAGGGAGATTCCTGTTTTAACATTTAAAAAAATTCCATTTTCAACAATTCATTCTCAAAAATTAAACCAAATAATTTACATTTCTTGTGAAATAGAAATTTATAAATGGATTTGGAAAATTTTATTTAGGGAAAAAATACATTTTATTTCAAAAGAAACTTTCCCTTATTTCTGTTCACTTTTAATTACTTTATCCTCTGAACATTATTCTGTTGTATGTCAAGAGGTGCATAATGCAATACTGTGCACTATGGCATATTACGTCTTTTGTATTCTGTTTTTCAGTTTTAAAATATTAGGATAAATGTGACCTAGGATGAATGGAAACATCCTAATTTCTAGTCGAGTGCTTTCTTCTCATGATGAGAAATGTCCAGATCCAAAGCCCATAGAAATAAACAGAAGTCTTGCAGTTCATGTTGAGATACCTTGAACAAATCACAGAAGAGCAGTACTTCGCAAAACCAACCTTAGCTCAGAGAGGCTAATCTCCCAAGACTCCCGCTACAGCTGGTGGAGAGACAGAAGCATCTCTACAGGCATTCAGAAGAGGATTCTATAATCCTCAGAAGAGGAATCCTGAATCTAATTTTAGATTCTGCTTTGCCCTCAGGAGGAACCTCTCTCTTTGTATTGATCATGTTGAGCCTGGGGAGATTAGCCACCAGAGACAATGAGTAATCTTTATGTTTACACCCCAAAGGTCAAACTGTTCCACCATAACTCAGATGCAAGCTGATCTAAAATGTAAACTCAATGTTGGTATCTGTAACCATTGTCTTGACTTATTTTTACTTTTAAAATTTTATAACTTGAAATATGAAGTGTTGTTATTGTTTGGACCCAGTTAGCAGTGGTAAACAATAAATAAAATAATATTAATATATTAA
Organism: Aptenodytes forsteri; assembly: GCF_000699145.1. Classification (NCBI taxonomy): domain Eukaryota; kingdom Metazoa; phylum Chordata; class Aves; order Sphenisciformes; family Spheniscidae; genus Aptenodytes; species Aptenodytes forsteri. The sequence continues at coordinate 4,663,747 of NW_008795018.1, forward strand.
AATGTATTTTTATAGTAATATTTTATATGTACACATATATGCATACTTTGAATTTTTGGGGAAAAAAGACTTTTTAACAAGTTTTTCTTGTGTTGTGAATAATTATTTTGTGCCTTTTATTTTTCCCTAATCAAAGTGATTTAAAGAGAAAATTTGGCTTCATCAAGGCAGGATTTACTAGGTAGGTTCAATAAAAAGAAAAAAATCCAAATGGTTCTGCTTTTATATAATTTCTACTTCTGTTTATTTCATTCTCTACATGAGACTGGGACATTTAATGAACATTAGCAGCACTGCAGCAGTAAAAACCATGCCTTAGCAACCTCCACAAAAGAAACCCTAGTGTTGGAAATTAATTTCTTACAAGGTGACAATTCCATTTTCTTTTCACTTCAGCAGATGAAAAACTTACTGCTTGGTTTGGGGTTCATGTAAACAGATAGTACCATGAATATTCTGCCACAATTGCATTCCCAGTGCTCTGTGCCAATGACAAAGCAAAAGGCAGCCAATATGGCAGTCCTTATGAATCATCAAGGTTAGGTGTGAAAAAGATCAAGTAATTCTCTAATCAGACTTGCTATCAGTTGATCCAGCCTTGTTCCATAGAGTGCATTTTCTAGAGCTAATATCTCAAGCAATGAAGCTATCTTGAGGTTATCCGCAGCTAGATATGAAGCATTCATTCATATTTAACCCACATGTTCTTTTAATTTAACTGCTGTGGTGGGTTGACCTTGGCCAGATGCCAGATGCCTACCCAGCTGCTCTCTCATAACCCTTCCTCAACAGGACAGGGGAGAAAATAAGATGAAAATGTTCATGGGTCTAGATAAAGACAGGGAGATCACTAACCAATTACTGTCACAGGCAAAACAGACTTGTGGAAGATTAATTTATTGTTAATTAAAATAGAGTCAGATGGTGAAAAGCAAAGACAAAAACTGGACTTCAGTAAGGCCTTTGACACCGTCTCCCACAGCATTCTCCTAGAGAAGCTGGCGGCTCACGGCTTAGACAGGTGTACTCTGCGCTGGGTCAAAAACTGGCTGGACGGCCGGGCCCAGAGAGTTGTGGTGAATGGAGTTACATCCAGTTGGCGGCCGGTCACGAGCGGTGTTCCCCAGGGCTCAGTAC
>NW_008795018.1:4665664-4673394 GCF_000699145.1 Aptenodytes forsteri
TTGGGTTGACGGTTGGACTCGATGATCTTAGAGGTCTTTTCCAACCTCAATGATTCTATGATTCTATGATTCTATAAAACATTTTCCCTCCACCCCCTTTCTCCCAGGCTGCACCTAATTCCTTCAGTCCCCACTCCTCTAGCTCCTCTCCTCCTGAACAGCACAGGGGGATGGGGAATGAGGACTCATGGTCAGCCCATAACAGCTCCTATCTGCCCCTTGCTCCTCACACTTTTCCTTCCTCCTGCATGGGCTCTCCATGGGCTGCAGTTCCTTCAGGGCACATCCACCTGCCCTGGTGTGGGGTCCCCCACAGGCTGCAGTGTGGATATGTGCTCCACTGCGATCTTCCATGGGCTGCAGGGGGACAGCCTGCTTCACCACGGTCTGCTTCAGGGGCTACAGGGGAATCTCTGCTCCAGTACCTGAAACACCTCCTCCCCCTCCATCTTCTCTCACCTTGGGAACAGTCTACAGGACTGTTCTCACTCCTCACTATCTCTACAGCATTTTACCCTTTCGTAAATACATTTTCCCCAAGGCACCACCACCTTGGCTGAGGGGCTCAGCCGTTCCCTGCAGTGGGTCAGTTGGAGCCGGATGGAACTGGCTGTGTCCGGCACGGGGCAGCCCTGATCCCTCCTCACAGATGCCGTCCATGCAGACCCCGCTGCCAACACCTGGGCAGCTGCACTCAGTACAACTACATGCCTTACAAGACTATAAAAAAGTCTTCATCTCCTTGGTGTCAGATCTTGACCCCAACACCCATGACAAAACTTTAGTACTGTTTTTACCTGTAGCATTTGGCTTTGCTTAGTCAAGACAAACTTATTTAGTGCTTTTAAACTTCCCTTACAAAAGGGGAACTTATAAACTTCCTTCCTTGTAAACTTTCCTTCTCTGTTCTTCCAACACCCTCATTGTTATTGCACTTGTAACTGTGACTGAAAGAATGGAAATCCTTAAACATGCAACTAGATATATTACTGTTTATCCTTACTATCTTTTGTTTATAATTCCTTGGTTCTCAGCCTACAACAAATCATTTCTATCAATCTGAATTTGTTAAGTAAGATTTCATTAAGTTTTTATTCTAATACTTTATTAAAACCCTATTATATCACAGCTAACATTTCATCTTCACCTTTTGAGCAATTTTGTCCAAAATCTTTTGTCTTCTAGCAAAGTACATTCTTTGTATTTCAAGGATGTTCATTATTCTAGACTTCAGTTAGTTTTTTTGGTTTTGATGTTCCACAGTTTTAGGAGAAGTTTCATTTTAAGAAACAGTCATTCCAAAGTAACTGGGTAGTTTCATGACAGTAGTACTGGAAAGCTGGGAGGCCAAAACCAGTGACATTGAGGAAAAGGCTGGTGAGCACAGCCAAGAGAGAAAACATAGATGGAAAGAAAAATCATCAAGATCAAAAGGAAGAAGAATAAAATTGTTGAACACTTCTTTGATTGAGCTAGAGAATAGGCCATCAGTGACTTTAGTCAATGAAATGGATGAGGATGAAATTCATTTGGAAAAGATGAAGAAAAAAGTTGAAGGAGAAGGCTAGATTATTCATGTTTTGCATACAACTAATTTCCCAGGATAATGCAATTCCATCTGTAGGCAGATAAAGTAGTATAATATAAAATAAAATACAGAATATATTTTTACATTATGAATATGCCTAAGCACTGTTAAAGAAAAGCAGATGACAGAAATCCATGAGGTTGTATTTGACAATGTTTAATAATGTACATCAGGACTGGTAGTTGTATTGTCTTTTGCTTAAATAACTCTACAGTGAATGTTCTTACGTGACTTGAAAGAAATGAACAATGGTGACCATTGATTGACAGAAAAATTGATTGAGAACAGTACAGCTACTAGCCATTCTTTGGACCTCTCAGAGGACCTAATCTGGGAAAATGTATCATGGGTGCTCAAGTAGGGATTTCAGAGACAGATTTAAGGACTACAACACACAGGAGGCACTTTACCTTTTAATGAACACACACGTCATTAACAACCTGTCATGTAACAGATGTAGAGCACACAACAAGTACTTAGAGACACTATTCCAAGGAGAACAAGTCATCATATTTTTTGTCCTTTTGATACACAGCTGTAATTAGAAACCCTACATTCATTTTATGTGACAAATGCTACATTATGATTATATCTGTTCTAGGAGCAGTGATCAAACTTTTGTAGGTATCATTCTGTATCTTTTAGTGTTTTACATGTAAAAATTAGGAAAACAGGCTATTTTCTTACAAATGAAACAAAGATGTGACTTAAAGGTGATCTGCAGTTCATTTTTAAGCAACTAAATGTGGGTTTTATGTGCTGAACATCCCAAATAGCAAGGGTAATGAGAACAATCCTCACATAAATGATTTAACATTCTTTGCATCTATGCAGCACAGGTCCCTTGAAATACAGAATAATGTACTCATTACCTGATGCACAACTTTCCTGTACTCTGCAGTCTGACATCACACCTATGATTAGTTAGGTGATCAGATAACCACAATGAAAGAATTTGTGTAAGTAAAAGAATTTTATACTGATCAAATTTAAGAGTCACATGAGTACTTCAGGGTCCAGAATGCATGTTTTGCTGATCAAAAAAATAGGCTATATCGTCAAGATTTTATACATTCATGCAATGCACCAAGTTTAAAAAGACTGTAGAATTCAACTTACTAAGTTTGGAAAGTTTCCTGCCTTTCTCATGTATTCAGATACTGAGTCACATTTCCTTGTGGCTGTAACTAGGTTGTCAGATCATCCAGACAGAACCTTCATGTCTAATGCTAATTATTCTTTATTACAGTTCATATTATTTCTAATATATATGAGCAGTTTTCAGGAGTTATAATCACTTTTATTTCACTACCATTACCATTTCATATACCCAGTGGCCTTTTATAACCTTAGAAGAAGAAGAAGAAAAAAATAAAAATCATGAGAAATATCTCAACAGTTGTCTTTTTAAAGAAAAGATTGAAGAAAAGTTTGTCACAATCCTATTATAACTGAGAATAATTTTTTTTGTGTTAATGGAAGTACAGCCCAGACATGCTTACTCACCCTGAATAGAGCCTCTGGCATTTAAATTCTACAGTTTAAGGACACAATTGGTTTAAGTTCATTAATACCTTTGAGCAGTAACAGTTTACAGGCTCTTTACATAACGTACAGCAATTTGATTTTCATTTGTTTGGCACTTTGTCTCATTACCCTTCCATCACTATGAAATTTACAGCAGTTGACAAAGAAGTTGCCTTGTATACAAAAAAACATGAAATCTATATAACATACATAACACTGTTCATAAAAAGTGTTGTAATAAACTGATATTCAAGCAGTCAGATGAGGATTTTACTATCTTTCTTACCAAACTGCAGTACACCTATTGCCTTTGTACCATAGTTAAAATTATCCAGAGATTATATTCATCATATAGTCCGTACTCAACAGCATTTTGTGTGATTTACTTTGCTAAGAGAAACACTTCTAACAAAGGTGGACAAAACCTACAAATCCAAGAGAGAGCAATGACCAGTGCTGTCATGTCACAGTGACAAAGTAACATAAAACTGCATGAAAAGGTAACCCAGTAGTTTTCAAGCTGCTCCACTTCTGGGGTCACAATCTTCCTTCCATTGGCAAAATTTATATTCCCAGTTAGTTAGCTGGAAGCAGAGGGATCTGTGCTCTGGTCTTCCAGGAACTACTTACACACACTATGGATAAAATATATTTTAGGCACCCAAAGGAAGTGTTGAACACTGGAACATAAACTCTCCTTATGTACTGAGACACTATCTCTTAATGCCTATTTTTTTATAAACCATCATAGAGTCATTCTTAATCTTCCATTTGGTAAGATAAATAATCTTAATATCAGGAGTTTTTCACTTTGCAGTGGCCTTCAACTGTGTTGTCCTGTGGTACTTCTCTGGATCCCCTCCCGTTTATCTTCATGGCATTTTTTGAGAGGACATTTGAGAATTGTCTTACATAATAATAAGAAATTCCAGTGATATTTTAACGGTGGTAGCCCGAGGCTTCTACTTTATGCCATGAAGAATGAAGTCCCCTAGATTACAGAAGGCCACTTCAGGTTTTTAAATTCTTCCTGAATTTTATAGGTAGTTAAGGAGTCAGTCACCCAGTTTACAGTGTGATTTGGCGATCTGGTATTTGTAAGTTTGCTCTATCTGCATATCTGCTGAGCAGCAAATATTTGTAGATGCTGTTCTTTCCCAAGTTTATTCATATAAACACTCATCCTTCTTTTTTTCCAAATTGTCCCTAATTCAAGAAAACATAGAATTGGGTTTTTTTAAGAAAAAGTGCCACTCTTATTTTGCTTAAATAATCCTTCCTAAAAGAAGCATAAATGTTGATTTTAATATTCCAGTCATGTGAATCAACCCCTCAGGTTTCTGTTATACCAACCAGGTTGTGTTTATGCTCATAAATAAGCAATTCCAATTCTACTTGTTTATTACCCAAGCTCCTATCATTGGTGTATAGGCAATTAAAGATTAAAGAATGTCTTCTCTCTTCGTCCTTTGGTGTCTTGATTAATTTTGTTCTCAGCATCACAATTCTGTGCTGAAAGTTCATGTGTTTCCTCTTTTCACCCTTCTCTTTTATTTGATGTCATCCTAACTACTGCAGTATACTTCTTTGGTACTTCTCTCAGTGATGTTTTCTAAGGAACATTAGAAGGTTTTAAGGACTTCCTAATGTTTACATTCAAATTAATTCTCAGAACCGATTGCCATTTTATTAGCACAGTAACATCGTAATAGAAATCCATAGTTGGTTGGCAACCTAGTATGCCATGCCTCTGTGTTTACTTTTGAAGGAAGCAAATAATCTACTTCAGGATTGTTGATATCGTGCCACATTTCCTATCTTTTTCATCAGAGAAAGTTCTGGTACTACAAAATACTTTATAGTAGCTAGCAATCCACTTGAAGTTGTGTTATATATTAACATTTAACTAGGGTACTATTAGACCGTGCTAGGAGAGACTGAATCAGATGTCACTTCATATCAGTAAAGATCATGCACAAATTCCTCTTATAGCAAAGCAAAATAAATTGTGACATGGTGGTATGATTTTCTTTCACCAAGCTGTCAGGCTACAAAAGTTGCACAATTCACAAAAACAATTATGTTCATAGGCAGTCATTCTTAAGTGTGTCATTTCTTAAGAAAGTTTTATAAATAATTCAATTTGTGACTTTAATTAGTGTTTAAATGATCAAAAAGATAGTTCTGCTTAAATAATTACATGATTTTACTAGCAACTGTTTTACCACCATGAAAACCACAGAAACAGAAAACTTCCTAAGATGTCTGCACAAACTTGAACAAATACAGACTGGTCACTATATTTTTCTATAGGTAAACTCAGTTGCTGTAGTCAAGCAAGCAGGGTTTACAGCACGTCTCTTGGGAGTATGCAAGGATCTTAAGAAACCTCAGTTATGTATTTCACAGTTAGCAGATATTCTTAAGACTGACCTGTATGTCCTGATTCAACTTCCATAAAAGTCAACAAAATGTCTTCTATTGCTAATGTTTGGAGGAGGAAAAGGTCCCTATTAATGAGACTCTTGGGGACCTCTGACAGGCTGTTGTGATTAACATTTTGCAGCTATTATAACCATGGGGTATAATTCTTGCTCCATAGAAATCAGTGAAAGTTTTTGCTCCTGATTTCACACATGATCTCTGTCTTTAAAGGTGTGATTCAGTTGCCCAACTAGAGATAAATGATATCACTTTCGGCATCCTTTCATATTGCACCTGATCATCTGTCACTCCAGAAGAAGGGCACTGCACCCCAGTGGGTCCTGTGTCATATCTGTCAGCCCCACGTGAATGTATGTGATACAGAATACATGAAATAGCACTAAATGGCTGTGTTTAGGCCACTAAATTTTACCTAAAGCATTTATTGACTTGGGAGTGATATATAAGTGGTGGTGAAGATGAAAAACAATTCCATTTTTATATACATATTTGCATTTTTAATATAACTTAAGCATGAACTTGCCGTTCAGCCAAGCCTTCTTTTAAGCAGCAATGCCTTAGGAAAAAAAAAAAGAAGGAATTGAAGATGTGAAGGAAGAGATCCTAGCAGGTCTAAATTTTATTTTATTTTCCATGGGAATTAATGCATACTCTTTTTCCTAACTTTGATTACCCAATAAAATATTTTCATTTGTATCTACTTGCCTTTAAATCATCTTACTCTATTTTCCTACCGTCTCTTAAACTTCATATGCTCAGTTTTCTCATTATAAGAAACTGGCCTTAAAGTTAGTGCTCTGTAAATCTGGTCTTTTTTATATATTATGAGGCAACTCAACTTAATTTCAATCTCAGTAATTTCAATCACATGTACAGATGCCTTTGGCTATAGATGCAAAGTCAACCATTACAAAATCTTCCTTTAGAGTGAATCAGTTTTATGCCTTCATGACACATGATTGGGTATCTCTACTCAAACTACCTCCAGGTGAGCTGAGTGTATATGTGAAGAACAACAACGTATCCTGCAGACATGACAGTTCAAATCTGAGAAAATATAGGGACATTACCATAGTGCTGGGACTCCTATTTCTACTTTTGTCACATACCTTTTCCAATTATTATAAAAGTTTTAATTTTCCGGTGAAATTCTGAAACATCTGAGACGCTTTCCTTCAGAGAACTATGTTCTTCCAATGGCATTTGGTAGAATGTAACCAACTTTTCGCAGAACCATGGTTTCCCACTATCAGTACTATCTGACTCTCTCTAAAGGGCTAGAGGGGTAGGAAAAAAAAAATAAAAATCAGTTCTGACCCTTCTGTGGTCTTCTGCTTTTAAAAAAAAGAAAACATCAGTAGTTCTAAATTATCAGATAGCATGCTCCACTGATAACTAGTTTCCTTCAAATGAAATAGGGTGAAAATCAGCTCTAGAAAACAGAAACATAAATGTGTCTACATGTGAACTGTCTAAGTTCCTAGCATAGTTCATGGAGACCTACTCAACACAGCGAGTGGAGCCCAGAGAACTAGTCAATTGACCAAATGTAGGTGATTACTTTAGCATGTGAAGACTTGCTCTCCACTGACTATACTGATCAATTTCCATAATGGGAGATGAACAAGCAGCTAACATGCAGGCAAGGCATTCTTAAATACAGCCTGGAACAGAGTCCTTGTTTCACCTGCTGACACATAGGTATTTAGTACCACTGAGACAACCAGAGTATCTGAGGCATTCATGCAAAGGCAGCAAACATAACAGTCAAAGTCTGCACCTGCTGAAGTTCAGGTGGGGCACCGTAAGGTATCTCAGGTGGCACTAGAGAGCTGTGTTTAGGCAACTGAATTGAGCCTATAGTGTCTTGCTGAAAAGCTTTGACTAAAAATGTTTCCAGATCTTTACAGGTAGAGCAGAACGCAGGCTGGTCTAGATTTCAGTTCTATGATTATTATTACTGTTAATACTAAAGAATTAGTAATAATACTAAATAGTAAATAGTAAATAGTAAATTGTAAATAGTAAATAGTAAATAAAATTTAAAAAGTAAAATAGTGATAATAATAGTAAATAGTAAATAAAGGTACTTGTGGGGGTCTGCTACACACCACCTGACCAGGAAGACCAAGCAGATGAGGCCCTCTATAGACAGATAGGAGCAGCCTCA
>NW_008795018.1:4681984-4687696 GCF_000699145.1 Aptenodytes forsteri
TTCCTTCCAACCCAAACTATTCTATGATTCTATGATTCTATGATTCTAAAACTATCCATATTATGTCAATCCAATTGGCCCCCAATATATTATAAAAGCATATTGTTGACAAACAATATTCACAGGAGTTTATAATGCAATTCTAAAAGCAGTGAAATGCTTGCTAATGATTTTAGTGAGGATTTTATTTACAGGGAAGCAGATTTCCAAAACACAATAAAGTTTTTTGTTTCATGAGTGAAAATATATTCTTGTAAATTGTAAAGATTCTTGCACTTGTAAAGATTCACTTTGAGCAAGTTGAGGTTATCAATAAGAGGCTTGTAATCTCATTAAATGGGTGCACTCACAAGCATCTCAGAATGTATTATTCCAATGACCCACAAATTTTCAAACTAAAAGGGGTTAAAAGGAGGCAGAATGAGGAATTAAAAACATATAAGCAACTGCTTATATTTCAGATAAATCCAACTTTGTTCATCACAATGTCTTGCAATATTACAGCAATGGTGGTGAGCTGAAGATGTGTGCAATGCAGGGTTTTGGGGGATTAGTCTTCTTAGTCCAACTGATAGTGTTGGAAAACAGTTTTCTACGTTACACAAAGAAGTAATACTCATTTTTCATGGGGACCCTAAGTTCCTAGGAAAAATCCTAATATTTTTCAAGATACTTTTGAAGGACAAGAGAAGAGATGTACAGAAAAAATTTGAATTATCTGTTCTTTGTCTCACATTGTTGTTTCATGAGTAAGTCTTACAGAGAAAGAAGAAAGTCACTTTGCAGTTCTCCTGGGATACAGCAATCATGTATGAATCCATAATGTCCTCTCATCCATGCATCACTGGGGAGGGAAAAGTCAAAGTAAGCTTTCTCTTCCAGCCCTGCAGTGTGCTTATTTTCTCTTTTTGCTGATTACATGCTCTCTTTACTTTTGAAATAATATTAAAAACACATAATAAAATCTTTAATTATTTAAACCATGTTGTTTGCCTTAAACAACATATACAGAAATGGCCATCCACCCTCCAAAACAAACTCCCAGCAAACAAACAACATCAGCAATAGCTGCCATGAATTAGGAGAGTGTTTTACATTTCCTTCAGCATAAAACAGGGAAAAATAAATCCCATCAGTAAGTAAATGAAGTGGATCTCAGCGTAACCAATCTATGAGCTGAAAATTAGTTTAATTCCCATGGTAAGAAGGTTAAGAGATTCATAGATTAGAGGGCCAGAAGGGACTGTTGTGATCAAATTTATAAACTTATGCGGAGATTTTCAAAGGCACAGAAGACATTTGGGTACCTAATTCCCACTGACCTACAAAAGAAGTTGGATTTTAATTGTAACTTCATTAAAAAAAAACCCTTTCAAAGAACAGTAATTTGACCAATACCTTGAATCCTAAATCATGATGCATAATAGTCAGTGTTGCCCATGATTCAATTATCAGTGTCTCAACATAGTCAAAATGCAAACAAACGGTAGCACCCTCAGTGCCCAGTATTTTCCTTCTTACATTACCTGCAGAGGAGCTAAAAGAAATTTGATCACTAGACCTATTCACAGACCTGGGCAGCCATGGTGGTGGTGAAAGTACCTTTAAATTGAAACAGATATAATACTCAGTGTTGCCCATGATTCAATTATCAGTGTCTCAACATAGTCAAAATGCAAACAAACGGTAGCACCCTCAGTGCCCAGTATTTTCCTTCTTACATTACCTGCAGAGGAGCTAAAAGAAATTTGATCACTAGACCTATTCACAGACCTGGGCAGCCATGGTGGTGGTGAAAGTACCTTTAAATTGAAACAGAAAACACAACTTTTGGACTGTTTCTATCTGAAGTAAGCAGAAGTACATGCTTAATCTTAAACCTTGAGGGAAAACACATTTCTTATTTAATTTATTCAATAAAACTATTCCTTCTCTATGACCTGATGACATCACTACATAATGATAAATTACAGGTTTTCAAGCTTACTAGAGCACAGGCAAGATCTACTGCATTCAACTTGGAAGGGGTTAACTGCATTCCAGTTACCAAAAAGGAGCATCCTTGAACAGGAAATGGCACATTCATCAAAAACTTGAGGAAATTTGTTCATCTCTTAGAATAAACTGTTTCTCCATGGTCTACTTCCTATATTTAAATACAGTTTATCTTAGTTTTAAAAATAGCATTTAAAAATGCTAATGTAACAACAGGGAACAGAGAAACAGAGGAAGTGTTATGCATGATGAGACAGTGATCCATCTATTCCTAGCATCTGGTCTCCAACAGTGGCCCCTAACAGGAACTCTTCTTTTGTTAGATATATCTGATGTCTCCTAATTAAAGTTTTAAAACTCTGGTTGTATTTCCCTTCCATTAAGTTTTGTTACATTTATTTATTTACTTATTTCACCATTACTGGCTATGTTTTCTGAAGCATTGCCAGAAACACAACTGCATACTTTTTTTATGCCAACTTTGCTGGCTCTGAAGAGCCAGCAGTTGATGCTTTTCTCCAGAAGTCATATTTTGAAAATTCCTGTTGGTCTGAAGGATTCTCTCTAGTTTCAGAGACAGAGAGAAAATTTAAGACTGGGAATACTTGTAGAACTAAAATTTTCTTTACACGGATGAAATTTTTTTCAGTGGAGCTGCTGCTTCTGCTTCCTTCCCAAGGTGACTGACATGCAAGCTCTGGCTGCCAATATGCTGACCTCCCAGGAACAAAAGGAAAGAAATCTCAGCAATGTGTTTGCTATCTAAACATCTGCAATATTGTTACAATCTCAAAAGCTGAAGAGATCACAGGAATTTTTTATACATTAGTCAGTTCCATCTATGGTCTGGGTTCTTTAGTTTTACATGCATTGCTGAACTTAAGCTCTGAAATTATACTTTTGAGTAATTCTGGCCAACAGCTACTTTATCTACCAAATAGAAATAAAGAGAAATTGATCTGACTGATGTGTTTTAGTAGTGTCATCTTTTCTAAGAGGCAGGTTTTCCAGTCGAGTATCTTATCCAAAAAGAGTAGGCTTTACTGGCTTCAACAAATCATACTGATGCCTATTCTGAAAGTTCAAGCATATGCAAACTAACAGTTTTGAAATGGTAATTAAATTATTGGAAAGAGGTAGTGCAGTTTTTTCTTTATCTTCTCCAACAACCAGCACCACCTTGTCTTTCTCTACTACTGCTAGCTGTAATAAAGATTAAGAGAGAACACTGCAAAACAGAAAAAACTCTGTTCATAGGCTTAGTTCTATATTCTTCTGTAAAACATAGAAACAGTTTTCCACCCAACCTCTCTTTAAAAATAGTCATGCTAAGAGTTGGATAAAAGTATTTTTTAATCTTGTAGGGAGGAATGATTTCTTATGTTCATTTTAGCTAAGAACTTACTTTCATTTTATAGAGATATTTCATATAACTAATATCTTATGAGATCATTTCATTTGAAACTCCCACCATCGATTATTAATACATGGGTTCTGTTATACAAACCAGATAATATCCCCCAAGCTGGATTTTCACCAGGCTGCTGCTGCCGCCTTTGGCTTCTATCGTATTGAATTAAAATCCTTTTAGGCTTTCTTTGTTCTTTTTCCCGATTTCCTCTCACACTTCCTCAACGTACCTCTCTGTCCATTCTTCTTCACGGAAATGAGATGTAATGACCCAGGTGCCCTACCTCTCCCTTTGTCCCATCTCTTTTCACCCCCAGCCAGTGCTGAAAAACTCTGTTCACAGGCTTAGTTCTATATTCTTCTGTAAAACATAGAAACAGTTTTCCACCCAACCTCTCTTTAAAAATAGTCATGCTCAGAGTTGGATAAAAGTATTTTTTAATCTTGTAGGGAGGAATGATTTCTTATGTTCATTTTAGCTAAGAACTTACTTTCATTTTATAGAGATATTTCATATAACTAATATCTTATGAGATCATTTCATTTGAAACTCCCACCATCGATTATTAATACATGGGTTCTGTTATACAAACCAGATAATATCCCCCAAGCTGGATTTTCACCAGGCTGCTGCTGCCGCCTTTGGCTTCTATCGTATTGAATTAAAATCCTTTTAGGCTTTCTTTGTTCTTTTTCCCGATTTCCTCTCACACTTCCTCAACGTACCTCTCTGTCCATTCTTCTTCACGGAAATGAGATGTAATGACCCAGGTGCCCTACCTCTCCCTTTGTCCCATCTCTTTTCACCCCCAGCCAGTGCTGAATTTCTGTGGATGCTCATACAGCTTAGGCATCCTTTTTCTCAGAGATCATCATACTTACAGTAGTAAAACTGTACAGATTTTTCAGTCTGCCCTTTAGCTAGTACAAAGAAGACACACGTCTACAGAAAATAACAAATATTTTCCCTGACTCCATTTCCTTATTGCTCTTTGTCCTCCAATTGTCCTATTGCTCAAAGTCCTCCAATTTGCCTCTGTTGAGAAAAATTTAGGCTAGCTCTGTTCTCTGTTGGCTTCAAATTGTTTGCAAACACCAGGGTTTGTCCAAAGTAGCTGCAATTTCACCAGGTTTACACCGAACGCAGAAAGATTCAACTCTGAGAAGTCACTCATTTTACAACAGCAATACCATTTGCATGTTTAAACCAGCATCAGGTATCACACATCACGTGGCTGATCTGGAAGGAGCCAGAAAGGTCCAGGAGGAGAACCTGCTAACAGCAGGGTTCTCTCTCTCCTTCCCTCCCCCTCTTTTTTTCTCCTTATCTACTTTTTCTTTTCTCTGGATCCAAAAACATTGGGTTTTCTGTTGGGCTGTAATATGTGCTTCCATGTACACCTTGACTAAAATACTACTGTGCCATCAGTGTTGTTGGTTTCATTACTTTATACAGATGTTGAAACTTGATTTGTTAGGTCTTGTTTAAGCTCACCATGTAAGTAGTTTGCTTTTGATCATCTGACTAGTTTTCTTGAGAATCTTAATTTTTCTTGCTTGCTTCCTGTAGATTTAGAAGCTGATCTACCTCAAGGGCAACTGCTGTGCTTGATCAGCAAGATAATAGTCTTTGGAATTAATTTCTAGAAGAGCCAAGAATAATCACAGAAACTACAGATGTAATGTTCAGAGGCAAACCCCATTTTTTTTAACTTTGGTTTTAAGGACAGAAATTCAGCATTTCTGGAAAACAGACACAAAATTAATATTATTTAGCATATTCATTCCTGGGGAGCTGGGGAAGAAACTGTACTGATAGCAAATGCCACACTATACTTTTTTTTAATCCTGAAAGGTGATCAAACATCACAGTAACAGCAATGAGCTAAAAACCTCTATAAAAAGAAAAACAATTAGAAACTTGTAATGTACATTAAAATACATTACATTTCTCTTATTTTCATTTTACGTGAGTACAGAATACACAGGCTGCAGTGGGAAAACAGCTGCAGCTCATTACAAACATGAAACATCAGGAATAATAGCCGATTCTTAACCTTTTAGTAAAAACTTCATATATGTATATAAATAAAAAAATATAATTCTTGAGATTAGTTCACCATAATGGAATCTTTCTTCTCTCACATACTTCCACTTCTCCTCTATCCACCTATAATCCTCCTTTCCTGGTGTCCAAGAGAGAAGAGGAGCAACATCAAAGCACAAATTAGACAGATTCTAGGTGCTTAATGTTCCTTTAGAAATACACTGCTTTTACAGTGTAATTAGATCATGATAAATCTTTGT
>NW_008795018.1:4687865-4703800 GCF_000699145.1 Aptenodytes forsteri
TTTCCCAATAAATATCTCTTCAGCTTCTTACCAGGGAAGAGGGAGAGAAAATATCAATTTCACATGTGTAATGAATGATATTCCAGTGTTTCGGATGTTTCAATAAACTAAATGTTCATCTCTTACTAGTCTTAAATGATAAAATCAGTAGCCTCAGTCTTCTAATTTCACACACTTCTTTTATTCCACAACAGTTCCTTTGAAAACTGCAATTTTGTCATTTTTTAAATGCATTATCACAATGGTCACAGTCAAACTGTTGTGTATGAGAGAACTGCATCCAATAGGCACAACCTGTAGAAACTTTTTTTAACTTTGTAACAACAGTCCTGAAGCAGATTTTGCAGTGCAGGCTTAGTGTTATGCTAAGGAGAATTAACTTGTATTTTGAATTAACACATCTTTGGTATTGCTTTAGTCACAAGTGAGTAACGATTATGGTAGCTTTCAAATTCTGTTCTATAGTGTATTGGTAGCATGCTTATTAGTGGTGTAAGTGAGAAAGGTAAGAAAGGTAAATTGCAAAACAGGTAAAATTGGGGAAAGGAAAATTGTGCCTCCTTTCTTTGTGGAGGTGTAGCAAAAATCTCTAGCTTTCCCAATTAAGATGAAGTGATTGGAGGGATCTTTTTAACTTTAAGATACGGCAGTCTCAGTTTTATTTAGGATCGCCTAGGTAAGCAGACTGAGAACCATCTCTCCCTTTTATGAAAGTATAAAGACAGGTTTCTTTCACACAGAAAGGTTTCTTTTTCCCTCCCAGATGATTTATTAAGAGTTTGTACAAAGATTTCAGTCTCCTGTGAAGCCTCCTAATTTGTTCATCGTTGAGCATACACAAGGATGTGATAACCTAATATTTTTAATGCAAAAATATGCAAAAAATACACTTAAAAATACCACAGGGACACTTAATACAGCAAAAAGAAATTGGAGAGGCACATCTGCATTTTGTTTTTCTCTCAACTTAAGCCACCCTTGGAAATGGTGGCTTGGATATTACCCTTGTGACATTCTGAATACCTTATACATTGTTAGTGAAATTTGTATCAGAGATTTTCCTCTACATGCAGTCTGCCAGTACACAGACCATCCTGAAAGCATCCTTTAAATAGTATCTTTCATACATTGCTCTGTTTTTTATTATTAATGTCTTTCAGAGGATGGGTTGTGAACACAGCTCTCTCTACTTTTCATGGACAGAACTACTATTCCTGGAGTTGTCAGCTCCAGCTGTGTCACAGAAGTCTAAAAATAAATGGGTATATTGCAACCTGGTGAGACTGTTATACTCCTGTGGTGCTCATTCTTGCTCCTCAGTGAGTTATACTAGTAACTACATCGGGTCTAGTCCAAAGGAAGTTCCGCCCTGCTCTCGTGTATCTGTAGAGAAAGGTTTTGAAGTAGTAGTCCCTTTCTCAGGAATGGGGAGGAAACTTGTCTGTTCTTGTTAAGCATATAATAAAACACATTGAAGATCTGTTGTGGTTTAACCCCAGCTGGCAACTAAGCACCACACAGCTGCTCACTCACTCCCCCCGCCTTGGTGGGATGGGGGAGAGAATCGGAAGAGTAAAAATGAGAAAACTTGTGGGCTGAGATAAAGACAGTTTACTAGGGAAAACAAAAGCTGCACACACAAGCAAAGGAAAACAAGGAATTCATTCACTACTTCCCATCGGCAGGCAGGTGTTCAGCCATCTCCAGGAAAGCAGGGCTCCATCACGCGTAACGTAAAAATGAAAAACTTGTGGGCTGAGATAAAGACAGTTTACTAGGGAAAACAAAAGCTGGACACACAAGCAAAGGACAAGGAATTCATTCACTACTTCCCATCGGCGGCCAGGTGTTCAGCCATGTCCAGGAAAGCAGGGCTCCATACACCCCCAGCCTGCTCACTGGTGGGGTGGTGTGAGAAGCCGAAAAGGCCTTGACTCTGTGTAAGCACTGCTCAGCAGTGACTAAAACATCCCTGTGTTATCAACACTGTTTTCAGTACAAATCCAAAACAGCCCCATACTAGCTACCTTGAAGAAAATTAACTCTACCCCAGCCAAAAGCAGCGCAAGATCCTTTCAAGTCTGCAGCAGTTCTGACATCACATGGGGCCAGCACAGGCTATTCCTGCAAAGACCTAAATTGTGAAGGAATATATAATCAATCCATTCCTACAAATAAGTGGAACAAAAATCATTCCATGAAAAACAGTTTTTCCCCCAAAGCATACCCTCCTTTTTTCCCTTCATAGCCATTAGTCTGCATCTTGTACACATGAGAGTTAGTCAGCCTCTGAATACAACCACTGATGTGTCATTTACATAGCTTTCCTTCTTCCAAGCAGCTTTCTGTGGGCATTTTTTCTATTTTCTCCAAACAATGTGGCATTTCAATGTGGGTTTTCCCTATTAGAGGAAAGCAACAACACCTTGAAATAAAATCAAAGCCACAGCCTCAGAATAGAAAAAGTTAGTTTCAGAAATTTAAAGAGAGTACATTACGTGTGTCCTCCCAGTAGCTTAAGAAAAGGGGAGAAGGTCTTAAATAATTTCAGCAAAAGCCATCACAGTTAAAAGTAAGCACTAACTCCGGTCTCTGGAAGAGAGAGGCAGAAAAGCAGATAGTACCAGTTGCCTTTATAAAAAGAAATGTAAGTGACTCGTAATAACCATCAGTAGCTACAGTTAAAAGAAAAAAAAAAAAAGAAAAAAAAAGCCAAGTTCCAACAAAAACTAATAACATTGCTAGATTTCAAAAAGTTGCTTCAGGGTTTTAAAATTTGGTAATAGAAACTAGGACATTATCTATACTGTCAGCTCAGTGATTTGGCTTCAGCTTTATCTACTGCAAAGCAAGAGGTCAGGGTTAAAGAATAGCCAGAAGACTCCTGCCTTTGGGACCAGCAGGGATGAGAAGGATCTGCCCTTCTGGACTCAGGGGAGGGAGGAGGTACATCTCATTTCTCTCTGGAGCACTCCCCAAGCAGATGTCTAGTTACAGCAATGACAATAGTAATTACAATCTCGAAGACAGCAGAATAGCTGAAACAGCATGGGGCAGTATTGAAAAAAAGAAGAATCCCAAGGAGCTATTGAGTACCCTCTGGAAGGCTGAGTGTATGTGGAAGACCTGAGTCTGCTTGCTTTAGAAGTTTCCCTTAGCAGTGAATAGAGAGATTTAAGACAGCAGGTATAAAAACATCTAAGACAGCAGAAAACAAAAAATGTGAATCATCATTAGTCATTATAAGGAAATAAAGGGATATGTTCTGAATACAGATGAAGCCCTTGACAGAGGCAGTGACAGCCACTGAAAAGACAATGGAGCTCTCAAGCCTCCCTTATAATGACAGCACTACAATTGGATTTTACATGAAGCGTAGTCTGCTTGCTCCTTAGTTGTCATTTCTGAATCAGCTAGGGTCTGACACATTGCTGCTCCAACAAATAACTTACCACTGAACTTACAAAAGGTTAAAGTTCTCTTTATTTATAGATCGCAAGAGCAGAGCAGCAGTGAGAGACAGTACTCACTGTTCACGTTCGTTTCTTGAAATTGTGTCCCTAAAAGTTGAACTGTGACACAGGCTTTTAGCCAAGGATGTTGTTAGTACTCAGTCATTGTGGTGACTGTGCAAAGGTGTGCTGAACACATTCTCAGCTGCACTGCTCCATGGAGAGCATAGAGGGTTATCATTCCCTCCAGCTCAGGAGCAACCCTATATCTTTGCAAGAAATATAATGATAAGCAGAAACAGACTTGCCTGCAGGAAGTAAAAATGAAACAAACAACAACAACACAACAAAAAAACCCAACCAAACAACAACAACAACAACAATAACACAAAACCAGCAAAAACACGTCTTTATTCAGAATAAGGTAAGTATAGAACAAACGTATTCTGAAGGTGATTTTTAAAGAGACTTGGGGCAGGCTGTCAGAAAACATTTTCATATTGTTCCTTGCTAGAGTGTGCACTGACCCTTACCTGAGGTTTCACATGTAAATTAGACTGTAGGAAGTTAGCTCCAAAATCTTATCTATTTCCTAGTGTAGTGATCACAGATCTTTTCAGGTTGGTCTCTCTGCTCCCCACCCCCATCCTGTCTGTCATCTTTTCCCTTCACTAATTTCTTGTCTTCCCCAACTCCTGTCTTCATAGAGGGATGAAGGATGACTTCCTGTCTTCTTCCGGGACCCAGCTCAGCTTCTGCCCCTCTCAAGTCTCTCCAGGACTCACAGCGCCATCCGTCTGTTTCCACAGGCAAACAAAAAGAACAAACAATAATGAAGTTTTTAACACTCCCAAGACAGTGACAGACACTTATGTCTCTTGTCAAGAGACTTCAGTGTGGAGACTGCACAGAAATTGTGTAGATAATAATCTCTTTTAATTGGATCACAGCATAAGACCAGAAGGAATCATTAGATTATTTCGTCTGACATCTCGTATATCACAAACCATTATAACTTAAACCATTAAACTTCATCCTGTTTATGCCTTTACAAAGCTTGATAACTTGCATTTGACTAAAACAACCCTTCTTGAAAGGTATCTGGAAGAAATAAAGAAATGTGGAATTTCGCACTTCTTTTGGTAGTTTGTTCCACCAGTTAATCATCCATTAAAATCATTGTTAAACACAAATGTTTATTTCCAGTTTGATTTTTTCTTACTGAAGCATCTTGCTATTGGTTCTTGCTTTTTTTTTTTCTTTTTTTTTTTTTCTATTAGATTAAAAAGTCCTTAAGTATACGGGGTGTTCTCACAAAACGATATTTAAACACTTTAATCGAACTGCCTGTAAACCTTCCTTTTGACAGGTAAAACTATCAGAATATCTCACTGGAGTACATCTCTCCACACTGCTTAAATCATTCTTGTGGCTCTTTTCTGCCCCACTTCCAATTTTTTAACGTCATCTTCAAAATACATAAACCCAAACTGAATCCTGCTGCAGTATCAGACTCCCCACTACAATACTCAGGGACAGTATAAAGACCGCAGGAAAAAAAGACAGACGTTGAGGAATTCTAGGTAATGACCTCACAGTGTGCAATGAAAGAGTCAATGTTATTTTACCGTTAAAGTGCAGGATAGGAATTCAAATGTCTGGGGTTTAGTTCTCATCATATTGAAGACTGTTATGTAAATTTGGGCAATTATTTTTCAAAATTTTCCGATTTTGTTACACCAGATGTACTAAATCGCAAGTAGAACCTTCTCAAGGTTGTGGCAATATTTAATTCTTTATAGTCTCTAAGTGCTTTGGGATCCTCATCTGGAAATCGTTATTACAATTCACATTCATATACCTCACCACACTACATTTTTGTTAATGTGACATCAAAAAAGGTATATTTAGAAATCATTACTAAAATCTCTGTAAAGTACTTCTTTGTAATCTAAAAGAATATTCAGTAAAGTTGAAGAGATATAGGAGAGTTTTTTTCTGATTTCATGTCTGAAAATTAAAGGTTTGAAAGACAGAAACAATTCTTAAGAAGAGACTCCATCTTTCCCTTTAACAACAAAGTCCAATGTATTTATGCATCTCTACTCATTCAGTATAATTCTCCCATGTACACAAACAGAAATACATATTTATGTACAAAGTTTAATTCTAAGGTTGGGAGGCATAATGGAGCCTAATTTTATTATACTAGATATTTTTCCTAGAGGTGCATATTGATTTCACACTGTCAAACAGACTGCAAAACGCATTATAACAAAACAATTAAAACTGCTGATAATTATTACAATTAACTCGCTGCTTCGTACTAATGGAATGTTCAAGCATCCGAGAATTCCTGATTATCAGAAACTAATGGATGTTCAGAAGAGAATGTCATTTTCTGTAGCAATTTGTTCTTGGCCGATTTAATGTTCCCTCAAAACAGTTTTCAGTTCCCAAATGTCTCATTTGTGGCTTCGCAAAGGAAAGGATCGTGACAGTATTGTTTCAGTGCTTATTTTGTCTTCAGAAGGCTCAGGTCTGTTCACTTTGCTATTATGCCAGGAGCATATAATCCAAAATAAAAGAAGACTTGAATCACTTTATACATTCATTTGTTAAGCAGAACTGGAGGATTCTCGTTTACAGCAGTGTTAAATGTGAACTAATGCTACTGAAGTGTGTAGAGTTTTGGCTGAAAGGACGACACTGAAGCCCGGTCCATTTTATCTAGCTGTATTTCTGTGTCATGGGTGCTACTCTGGCTGCGTGAAACCCCTTTATTATATAGCTCTTGATCTCTGTTGTGCTGCTGTAACACTTGTGATGCTGTTCCAGTGCCTGACCATGATGCTGCTCTATCGAGGTTGCAATTACCAGCATCCAAATGGAGTTCAGCTATTCAAATCCAAACAGTGCCTGCAGTAGCCCTTTGATAGAAAGAGCAAGTTGGGAACAGCAAGGGACAACTCCAAGCTTACTTCTGTCCACCCCCATTTCTTGCGGTTGCAATGCCAGCTGCACATCAATTAAATGTTGCCCTGAAGTGGAATCTTTTCTGCAGGGAGTCATATAGCTGATTTGGCAACCCCTTTATTGTGCCACTGTTAAAACTCATGATACAACAATTTAATTTGCTTTATGAAATACTATTATGTACTATTCAATAGGGAGCACTGTGACCAAGGGTGGCATCAATTCTATAGGACACCTGTTTTACAGAACAAAACTTCTCCAGTGACTAACATCTTGGGAAAACACATTTCTCAAAAGCTAGTGTCAGCAAAAGCATGAGAAAATTAAATTCCTTTTTGAGATTTGTATTTCTAGTATCTTCTTTTTGTTCTTCAGAGAAATAATGTAATTAACAGGGACAAGCAAGTACTATTAATTATTTCTTCAACATCACTCATGTTTTTGTGTATTGAACTTACAGGAGAACACGGCTTGTGATGTAAGGGTCCTACTGTCTTTTACAAATAAACAATGTAATTCAAATAAAGAAGCCATCACAGCCTTATGAACCTTCCCATAGAAAACAAAAGAAAGTGAGTGAGAAGAAAAGCTTTATATTCCTTCATTAGATGTGTTTAAGATATGATAGAGTCTGAAGAATAACAGTCTCTCTTTGAATTTTTAAATAAAATTCTCTATAAACTGGGGCAGAATTTCCAAGGATTACTTTAAGACCTTTAATCTTTTTTTAAAGCAGGAAATACATTAGTGCTTTGCTGATTTTTAAAGCAGGAAATAAATCAGTGCCCAAGGATTATTTAAGACCTTTAATCTTTTTTTAAAGCAGGAAATACATTAGTGCTTTGCTGATTTTTAAAGCAGGAAATAAATCAGTGCTTTGCTGAATCAGGGCCTAAAAGAGCAATCCAGTCACACTCTGGGACAAAAATATCACAGTGTGTAAAATATCCATAATGTGATTAAGAAGAAAAAGGTCATTTTGAAGCTTAAAAAAAATTAAGAGTTGAAGCTTTAAAATGTTTCCACACCTAGGGTAAGCAATATATAGCTTCACTAATATGTTCACCTAATAACATAGCTTAGTTAATTACACAGCTTGAGCAAACAGCTTTATGTCACTGGGGATAGCGGTAAGGAGCCGGTAAGTCCATTCTGGAGTTAAATGGCAGAACAATAGTTCTTACAAAACACCACAGCTAACAGACCAAAGACAGAAGTCCTCATCACGCCATACTTCTATTACATATACCTGGAGAAGGAACCAAGCCAAGTATCTCAGCAATTCTGTGGTAAGCGTTAAGTTTGGGGGGAGAGCACTGAGCAGGGAAAGATTTGGAAGCAACTGAGCAAAGAAATTGCCTGTTGTTGGAGCCTGACTATGCTCATTGAAGGAGGGTATTTTTTTGGTAAATAAGCAGGGTGGCAAGAAATAAATACCTGTTTCTACCAGGAACTTCTCCTAATGGGAAGACCCCATAATATCCCAAACATGGGTCTTTCCACTTAGAGCACACGACAACATATTAGTGCCAAGAGGTATGAACACCTAATTAATTAGCGTGACCAATATGTGTCCCTACATCTGCTATATTCACTTAGAGTCCAGTGTGCCAAATGAGATCACCACATTTTTGTGACACACAGTATGGCTGGTTATATATTTGTACTGCATTTAGCCGATAGAGCCATGATTTTGACTACAGACTTTAGGTGCTGTCACAGTACGAAACAATTTTTTTTTTTTCCTATTTCATCTTAATTTTAAAAAGGCAAAGCAAAATAAAATGCCAGTGAAAAATTACAAAAGGCTATAAAGTTTTTGAAGGACTTTGGAGTACTCTGTACTAGAATACAAAAGACCTATTAGCTTCTTTTTCTCAAAACATAAATGTGGGCTCACATCTTTAGCAAATATCTGGGAACAGTTGAATTGTACTACAATTTCTAGCATAGTGTTCTTCTATGATCTTTTTTACTAGTCTCTTCCCTCCTACGTCTTTTTCAGACTCCATAGCCAGGCTATCATAAAGAGTTGCTTAGAATGATTCACATTTTAACAGTACTAAGGATATGTAAAAGATGAATTAGTCTTACTAAAAGAATTAGAATCAGAATGTAAAGCAGAGAAAATACTTTTGCAAGGAGCTGTGAGGTTCGCTGTAGCCTCAGTACCAAATTCAGCTCTTGGGCTTACTACTTCATGGAAATTGCACAAGCTACCACACAGGGCAGACAGATCCCACAGTGTGCATCTTTCTCTGCTGAGTTCAATTAGACATATCTTAGGCTTACAAACTTGGCATGCTCAGACAACTTCTTTGTGTTTGTAAAACAATCAATTTTTTATTGGTTTTTTTTTTCCCCTAAACAAACTTTCCCAAATATTCCCATGAATCAAAGAGTGCAGGTGTAAGGCAACACGTCTCAGTTCTGACATCTCAGTATTCTTCTTAGACGTGAAGGTCATTATCACATTAAAGAGTCTGAAATGCACGTAAGACACATTTTAATTCTGGCAATATGACAGAGTAAACCAGGAAGTAACGGATGAAGACATGTGTCGTCACAGATCCCTGGAAGAACAGCAGGAGGCATTGAAAGTAAACACAGTAACAACATGTCCCAGCCCTAGCTGAATTTCAGCTGGAAAATGAGAAAATGAGTACAAAGATCTACTGAAGTCCCAGCTGAGTCATATGACACCATTAAGCACAGAGAAAACCTTTCTTTCCTAATATCAAGACAGTTGAAATCAGCTTTATTAGCTGAGTTTTTAATTCTTCATTGTTCACAGCAGAATGCCCCTTCCTAAAAAACTCAAAACTGTTGGCAGGCTAAGATAAAAAGATTGCTAACTGTTGGTAGGTGGGAAAAACTCTTTAATTTGGGCATTTTATGAAGGACACAGTAAAACAAAGTAAGACAGCTGAACGACTTCTTGCCTCCTGCAGTGAATTTTAAATACCCAGAGAAATAAAAGGCTGTCATCACCTCAAGCAGTTTATGGTCAGCCTTGTAGACGGCCTGAAGCAGCGTGCCATGAGAGTGTGGGGCCAAGACGGAGAGTCAAACACAAGCTTTTGGCTTCCCTGCTGAACAGAGACTCAGACAGGTCACAGAGGTGAATCGCACAGAGCTTTTGATGGAGTGTTTGAAACAGGGAAGTATTTTCCATTGTTCACTTCGCTTCTAGAGGCACACAGAAAGTATATTTGTGTCGCCAGTGGGAAAAGACTTGCCTTTTTACCACAGGAGTGTTCATCTGCCATTTTTTTCGTGACCAAAATATTGACGACTCGCTACGGAACAAATGTGATGGATACAAGAGTAATCAAGCAGTGAGTGTATCTGATGAGTACATTTCACATCTGAGACTTGTTTCCCCTTCTCCATCCCAGGCTGAAGTAACTGTGAATTATTTTAATTAATCTGCCATAGAAAGTCATAGTCTAAATGAGTTCCAAAGATTTTGATACAATCCATAGCGCATCACAAATATCACCTTCAGCTACAGTCATTTCTGTAGTCTTAAATCTGAGAGCATTGCAGATAAGATGACAGATGTAGCAAAAAAAGAATAAAATATAGTAGAAATCAATTACAGACAAGTTGTTTTTCTTCCTTAAGCAACATTTTTTATAAAAGATAAATTAGTACAACAAAAGTGACTGTAATTTCCTTAATGATTGAATGATCTACATATTTTATCTAAAAACTAAAGAACAAATGTGATGGATACAAGAGTAATCAAGCAGTGAGTGTATCTGATGAGTACATTTCACATCTGAGACTTGTTTCCCCTTCTCCATCCCAGGCTGAAGTAACTGTGAATTATTTTAATTAATCTGCCATAGAAAGTCATAGTCTAAATGAGTTCCAAAGATTTTGATACAATCCATAGCGCATCACAAATATCACCTTCAGCTACAGTCATTTCTGTAGTCTTAAATCTGAGAGCATTGCAGATAAGATGACAGATGTAGCAAAAAAAGAATAAAATATAGTAGAAATCAATTACAGACAAGTTGTTTTTCTTCCTTAAGCAACATTTTTTATAAAAGATAAATTAGTACAACAAAAGTGACTGTAATTTCCTTAATGATTGAATGATCTACATATTTTCGCTAAAAACTAAAATTCCACTCTTCAGTGTAAATTATAAAATAATTGTCTAGTTTTCCATGATTGCTATAGTTCATCACATTGGAAACTGTACCACCTGCACTGAGAGATATATTCAGTAACTCATGTCCTAAACAATCAGATGTAATTAATATGATAGTCACAATTAATATGATGTTTTCATATCTAAGATGAAACAGGCAGATGGGGACAAGAGTCTCACACGCATCTGGTACCAAATAATAGGAGCCTGGCAAGAGATTTTTTGCTTGACTTGCTATTTACATATTTGATTAAGTACTAAGAGATTTTGTGTGTGAGTAAGCTAGAGACCAAGACATCCCATAAAAATTCCAGCACGGTAATCTTCCAGTTTCAAATGTAAAATATATAGCGCACGTAACCCACCATCTTCCCGTCTTAAGAAGGGAGTCAGCCTTTTCAAGCCATGCAAAAAATACCATCCTCAGCAATGCAATGGACTACATAATTAGCAATAAGAATCTCTCATGACAGTAGAAGACCAATTAAGAAATGAAACACAGACAATGAATGTATTTCTGACATTTTTTTCCAGTTTGAAAATCTAAGTCCCACAGAGTTTTACTGGGATAATGGCTATGCTACCAGCATTAGTAAGTATGCACTGCCCCTCCCACCTCTTTCTGAGAACAGCTTTCACAAACTTCTTCAGTGCAAATTGTACGTCTAAGCAGGGTGTCTGACAGCCTGACTCTCTCTCCTGCTATTACCTTTCCAGGCCCATTTTACCTCGGAAAATTCAGCCAGTGGAGGAGGAAATAACAACTCTGTCTTTTTAATAACAGGTTAATTTTTTGAGCTTTCATGATATAAGAAAGATACACCCTGTAAATCCATTTCCTGCATATAATTTGACTCCTTCATGAAAGACGGTCTCTCATGTTGAAGCTATTCCACTTTTTTATGGAATAATTAGCATTGGATTAGAGCAACAGTCAGAATGACCTCTCACTTCTGTCAGTTTTCGGATAAAGGACTCAAGCTAAGATCTGGTCCTAGATACTAAGTAATTTAGTCTCTTATTTAATGGACATTTTATTTGTTTTTATAATTACGTTATTTTCTTCTAAATATTACTTTGGGCCATAATAAAGTACATGTTATTTGCTAGTGCCAGTCTGCCTGGGCAGCTGAGGTACTGGAGTGGCAGTAATCCATTCTCTTCACTATTACATGGCTGTTTTCCTTCAGTTACCGTATCATCTCCAAACTTTACCAGTGATTATTTCCTGGGGGTTTTTGCTATTTGTTCGGGGTTTTTTTTGGGGGGGGGGGGGTCATTCCTACAAAGAGGAAATAAATCAGTCTTGGATCAGGGGTAGAAATGCAGCCTGGTCGAAGTATCATTATATATACAAAGGCTGACTGTCTGTTTCTGAGAAATTCATGTGAATTTGCATGAATTATATTTCCTAATAGGAATTCTGTGATAGTAGAGCCTCATATGAGGCACTACTATTAAAAACTCTTTATCAAGTGGTTGTAAGTGGTGTAACTTTGGATCAAGTGGTTGTGAGTGACTCAGCTAAAATGAAGGGGAACCAAATAAAAGCACCTCTATAATTAACGTTTTAAATTCAAAAGAGAAAACTTGCAGGAGTTGAATTGAATGTGGCAGAGACTCAGAATCCGACTAAGTCAAAAGTACAGGAATTTTCTTCAATTTTCATTACAAGCAAAGTAGAGGAAACTTGGAGAAAAGGGCCTCAGATCTAAGTGGATGAAAAAGTGTCTTCAAAAGTGAGAAAAGCAGTAAGGCTGCAAGAAAAGGAAAAAAGGTTTAATCAGTAGTGAGAGTTACGTGTTACAGGTCAATAAGTTTAGAGAAGAAGTGAGAACTGCAAAAGCCAAGATAAATTAGATCTTGCAAAGGATATTAAAACAAATACTGAAAAGTTCCTTTTCCACATAATTAAAAATAGATCAAGGAAGGAGATTAAATATAATCTAGATATGGCCCCAAAACCTGAATTAATATTTTGCCTCAGTTTTCAGTAAAGTTGAGGGCATTAAGCATACTAGAAGAGGCAAGCTAGCTTATAGAAATCAGGGTCTACAAATGTAAATTACCATAAGTAGGATGCAAAAAAAATCTCACTAGATACTCAGTGCATTCATGTTGGGGGACATGATAATCCCTAGCAGAAAGATGATACGATATCTCAAGTAATTCTAAGTCTTTCAGCTGAGTCTAGCTGCTGTTTTCAGTCCATATATTACCACTGCAGTTATGAAAAGAAAAATTATTTGGGCACTTATTGTTTGTTATGTAATGATTTAGAACTAATTTGAAGGAAAGAATGGGTTAAGGCTTAAAAGTAAACAGATAATAAGATAAAAGAAACCCTGTGAGCTCATAAAAATTGTGATAGCCAGGCTGAGAGACTACCTAGATGTTCTTCATAGATGATTTTAAGTGAGTAGCAGATAAATGAAATGAAGGAGAAATGACCAATATAGATCTCAATAAAGAACTTGATATCGTAAATCATACTAATAAAAATTAATAGTATAGAGCACAAGGTCATGTAATTTGGGATTAATAACAATACTTTTTGCTATCAACTAGGATTTCATCTATTTGAAGGTATAAAAGTGAAAGAACTGTATTCAGTTGACCATAGGATAACTGTGGGCCACGGAGGTGAGGTGGCTGCAGAACAGGCAAGGCAACAGGAAAATGTGGGGGTGGGGGGAGACGGAGCAAAACCTAACATTTTAACAGATACATATATGAAAGTTGTCATCAGAACAAAGCTGCCTCTGTCAGTTGAAAGGTTTGCCTTTGGATTTTTATGCCACATGCTCCTAACATCTATTAGTTTAATGTGACACAATAAAATTATATATCTTTTATTAAATGAAGTACCTCATGTAGAATAATATAGGGATTTTGTTAGAAATAAGAATACCATTCCAGATGATTCGGACAGATATTCACTTCTCAGAAATTGCACTACTGGAACACATATACCCTAATAATGACATATAAAAAGAACATGATGACACAAACACATGCACAAAAATAAAAAGAATATTTTGGCAATGGTTGAACATATGTGGGCATGGGATTGATGACAATTTTTCTTCTGACTAGATTTTATGCACTGTTTCCTATTTATTAACATTTATATAGACTATGAAGCATAATAACATCCTTATAAATAATAATTTGATTAGCCTCATAGCTTTAGATTAGATTTCTGGCAAAAAAACCATAAGGACACAATCTCTGTTGCAAAGTTTTCAACTCAAGCTTCAATTAAAAGGTTTACTAAAGGGTGTGTTGTGCAGAGAGATGGTGTCAAGTCTCGATAGGCAAGGAAAGTACCTTGACTACTGTCAAATTTGTTGACCTTATGTTTCCTTCCTAAGACAAAGCATGCCATACATATCTTATATACTTCTACTTTCACAGTCCACAGCTGACTGCATATTTCAAGAGAATTAAAGAAGAAATTAATTTTTAGAGCATACAGAACTCAAAACAGAGTTTAACAGCACTTGACTGACCAAAAGGGAGACACAGTCTACCAAAGTCCAAATAAAACCCATGGAACAGAGGGATCTGCAGTGTCATTATTTGCTCAGAAATAATTCAGAAGTTAACATTTTTCACTGATAATACCTCCCAGGTGCAACTCAGTAAGGCGTGTTCTGTTAAAACATACACCCAAGGGCCTTTTCAATTTCTGGAATATAAAACTGAAAAAAGTTAAAAAGCTTCCAAATTTTTTCATCTCTTAGGCTGTTGCCTCTAGTTTCTACGTGCCAAGGCCACACTTGATTATATAATTTTATTGGCTAGAAACAACTTCATATTTTGATAAAACTTTGAAAAGGAAAGACTATTTGGTGTTCTGTGCAGAATATTACAAAACCTTAGAAGAACCAATTGAACTACCACAGAGATGCTGTGTAAGGTTTTCTTTCAGAGAAATCAGGCTACTTACTGATGTTTAGCCACCATACCTTCCAGTTCTTCTATAAATGTAATCTAATATAACTGCTTTGTCAGATGAACTATTGTTTTCCAACCAGCATGACACAACCCCGTATCTGCAAGCATCTAATTCAAAAACATATTGAGATTCTCAAATATTTTAGGAACAGACATGAATATGATAAGATAAATGTCAGTTAATTTGGTATAAAATTTTACAGTTTTTCAATGAAAAATGACTGGTTTGTTTTCTATTGCTCTGAATGTTCTTTTATTCAAACCAATTTGTTTATGTATTTGGATAAAAGAAGTAATTTATGGCTCTCAAGAAGAGTTCCTACAGCTTTTACAAGCTTCCATGGATTAATCATATGCTAGCTTTTTTTTGTAGCAAGGTTTTACTGAAAATTAAATTGATCTACAGAGTCTCTCACAGTAGCAATTTGCCAAGCAAGGATAACATCAGTACCTATATAAATGAATAAAAGCATAATATCAACATTGTTTAGAGACAACATACTAACTCTAACTCTAAATTAAACAATGAGATTATATGCTTTAATGACATGATAAATGAACATACCTTCAAATTCTTATTTTAAAAATGATATGACTAAATTAAATAATTCTACTGTGATATCACCACCTGTGTCCTTTTTTTATGAACCTCACTTCTAAATAGTTATTTCAGTGATTCAAATATCTGGAATAATTCACTATCCTGACATGATGAACCATTCACAGTGACTTCATGCCTCCTGTTACAAACTCCAAAACCAGTACTTAAAAAATGACAAGGCTTTTTCTTGTTTTCTTTGGCAGAAGTGATCTCCTTAAGAGGAGTATTCTTTCTGAGACTTTATATTCTCTGCAAGTTCTCTGACAGTATTGCCAGGATGCTCTAAAATGAAAATCAATGTGAGTTGCAGCAGTTTTGAAAGAAAGGACAAAAAAAAAATCCTAAAAATTAAAAAACATGGGGCTTCTTTCCCATCAAAATTTTGTAACTGGTTATCTCTGTTTTCCTATACCTGAGACTGGCTATGGATTACTAAAACTACAGATTAGTTGGCTGGATCAATGGGCCCAGACCAATTGTATGAGGTTCAACAAGGCCAAGTCCCGGGTCCTGCACTTCGGCCACAACAACCCCATGCAGCGCTACAGGCTTGGGGAAGAGTGGCTGGAAAGCTGCCTGGCGGAAAAGGACCTGGGGGTGCTGGTCGACAGCCGGCTGAACATGAGCCGGCAGTTTGCCCAGGCGGCCAAGAAGGCCAATGGCATCCTGGCCTGTATCAGAAATAGTGTGGCCAGCAGGAGTAGGGAAGTGATCGTGCCCCTGTACTCGGCCCTGGTGAGGCCGCACCTCCAATACTGTTTTCAGTTTTGGGCCCCTCACT
>NW_008795018.1:4704183-4711624 GCF_000699145.1 Aptenodytes forsteri
GGAGGTATTTAAAAGACGAGTAGATGAGGCACTTAGGGACATGGTTTAGTGGGCATGGTGGTGTTGGGTCGACGGTTGGACTCGATGATCTTAGAGGTCTTTTCCAACCTCAATGATTCTATGATTCTATGATTCTATGATTATGTAAAACTAAACAAATAACTGTTAAACCCCTTTCAATAAGAAGCATTGGAGTTTCTTTCTCCCATTCAACCTAATCTGCAAAGATTCACATCTACTGCAAATCAAATAAAATTTGATTGTAAGGTAAAACCCTGTAATCATGGCCCCAAGAGAGTCAGTGGGGATTTTGTCTTTGATTTCAATGGGGTCAGGATCTCACCCATAATGACAGTGCTTGAGAGGGTGGTAAGAAATGCTGTCAGGTGACTTAATGCCACTTTGCAGCATGCTTGCTGTAAAGGATCCTGCCCCGGGCAAGAAAACTCTAATTTTACAAGGTGACATGAACACAAGTTAGAGACTATTCATGTTCTTTTCACATATATAATACTGCTGACTTTTCCTTAATTGGAGTAAAGGTCTGATTATCCCTGGAGACACCTCAATGTATTTCTTTAACCAGACTTTAATCCCTCTGCTGATCCATCATTTCTTGGGTCTATTTCACTTGACAAGGCCTTGACCAAAGCAATACTCCAAAATTCTTTAATCAAGGGCATGTAATTGATTGCTCACGAACAACTCCAAGGCCTGTGTTCCCACCAATGAACCATAGGTCATGGATCTTGGCATCATATTAGAGCTTGATTGCAGCCAAAAAAATTTCAGATCACTTTTCAGATCAACACATAAGCAGACGCACTACTTACACCGCATACACATAATTATCATCTGTTAAATAAAATCCATCTGACCTTGACTGCGTGCTAGCTGAAGTGTGCATACAGCACAAATGTGGAAACAATGAGCACAATCTCATTCATTGCCTTCAGGATAACGGATTCTATCCTCTGGATAGAATGTACTCATCCAGGAAAGCAAAGGAGAAATCCCAAATTGTAGCTTTCTCCCTCCTCTGCCAGAGCTGGATTCTAACTCCTCTCCCACAGAGCACTTCTGGTCCTCGTTTGGTCAAGAATGCTATTAGAAACAGCAGAATAAATTGTTAAAACAAATGTAACATTGAAGATCACCTTCTGTCTCTGTGCTGAAAATGTTAATTATGGAGTCTAATTTTCATTTTTCACTTCCAGTTTTTCCCACTGTTCTACAGAGCTTGCTGAATTTCCTCTTTTAAAGTTAGTATTCATCAGTAGATATTGTAAAATAGGTTTGAATGACCCATTTGAACATAACCCTACCTGGTTTTGAGAAGCACACTATATTTGGGGCTTTTTGTTTGTTTGTTTTAGCCAGTAGTTGATCTGATATTACAAAAGTGCATGCTATTAGTTCACATATGGTCATATAAAAGGAGCTGTTTTCAAATGTGAAACTGAGCATTCACTGTATTACATATAGGTGGTGTTAAGTATTTTTCTGTGGTAGTTACACTTTCCTTCTCATTCATCTTAATTCTATCCCTAATTATATTTTTGTGAAATGACATGCTTGTCACCTAGTATGTAGTGCACCTTCAACCTGTATTGCTTGATAAAAATAAAAAATAAGTTATTTTTAAAAAAAACAATGCATTACTCTCATACTATCACTGGAAACCCACACTGTCTTTATACTGCTTTAGGGCTCCTGATGACTAATAGTCGATGCAACTACAGTATACATGATTTAGAAGTCAAATTAAGTTTAATATTTAGAACTTACTTTTCATGAAGTACTACTGCTACAAGAGGAAAAGGGTTACTGGAAGAATGCAAGATTTCTTCATTCTGCAGTTCTGTTGCAAATTATTTCCCTGTCATAAAGTATAAAAAGGCGCTTCTTAAAAAAAAAAAAGAAGAAAAAGGGCAACAGGTTAAAGTCAAATGATGCTGATCTGATGTCATTTACACTGATTTTACATTTCTACATGAACGAAGTTACTTTGATTTTTCACTCTTCATGGATCAGAATTGCATTCCCTGTTTCAATGTCACTGTATCACTGCTGGATTTTTCCCCCTCCCCTTCATTGGTCTCACTTGTTAATGTCAACTTCCTTCTTTTGTCACATTCTGAGGAAGATGCCAAAGAAAAGCATCATTAGCAAACACAGAAGTCTTCAATGACTGAGCTCCCTTCGCTGGGAAAATCAAAGCACTGATATTTAAATACGAATTCCTTCATTTGTCAAAGTCAATCTGGTAGTCCTTTACCTGCCAGGATAACTGAGCTCCCAGGCTAACACAAAAATGAGTCTTTTGGATTGCTGGGGGTTAAACCAAGCTGCCAGAAAAGCCAGGGGAGAGGATCTGACTCCCAGATGCCTCTGCTAGAGAAATTAATCCTGGAGTTTAGCATCTGGATCCTTCAACTGCCAAGCTTGCCCCAGTTGTGTGTTTCATCGCTGGGCCAGATTAAAAAAGAATGATGAGCAGGAACAGGTTCTGCACCATCAGTGACAAAAAAGGAGAAAAAAAAAAACCACCAACAAACAAAATCCAAAAACCCAGAAACAAAAAAAACTTTAAATCAAGTGTGTCTTGCCATTGCATGTGTATGCTAATGCACTCTGAAACAATGCCCTGCTTTAAAGCTATGTCAAAAAAAGCCAGTCAGGTCTGTCGGTTTGTTTTTGCAAACAGTGTGGAAGTTAGAGGTGGCAAATTTGTGCAGGTTCAAACTCCCATTAGGGTGCCACCTGTCAAGTTTTTCTTTGAGCACACAGGTTTACAAAATGTATTTTGTTTCATGGCGATAGCAATCCTCATCAAGCATTCCACTCTCACACACACCCTGTACACTCACGTAATGTGATTTCAAAATACAGATGGGCTCCACCTGCTAAACTCAAATCCAGATCTGGGCGTAGCTCCCCTTACAAAGTTCAGACATTATATTATGGGGATTTGAGCTAGTCCCATCATAGTTTGGAGTCCATCTGCAAAGCTGGATGTGTATTCACATTCTAAAATCCCTGCTTCGTAATTCACGTCAAGATCCTCATATTTTTATTTGCATAAATGTAGGATGTTCAGGAGCAAATTTTGACATTTTGCTTATCCATACTTCAAGAAAAAAAATGCTTTGTAACTAACTCCACCATTTTGGAATCTAGCATTTTCCAAAACTCAGTAAAATTGTCCTTTGCTTTTCCCCTTCTCAAAACAAACTTTGAGAGCTTCAATCATATCATCGGGAGACAAAAAAAAACAGGACAAAACATCACTGATCCTCTCACCATATTGATGACAGAGATGGAGTGAATCAGCAAAGTGAGATCCAAAATAACGAAACTTATTTTTAGAGTGGTCCCACAAAGATAATGAGTTCCCTGGTGAGGTCTATCTGATTTAGAGGGAAGAAAAATTAATCCAGCTCCATAGTTTCCATAAGACAGCTGTAGTTTTATGCTGCAAAATTACTCTGTGTATGTTACATCTAAGGAAGGTGCTGTCTTGGTGGTACGAAATCTATCTCCTTGAAGAGCTACAATCTACTATAGGGAAGGATAGTTTATTTATCTGCATTATAGAGAGGCCAGGGCATGCTGAAGTTGGTGATAAGAAGAAATGAGCGCTGGAAGAAGTAGCAGGGTGAGAAACCTGTAAATGCTATTCAGCTATTCTTGCTGATGCTGGAGGAGTCTATAAGTAAGTATACATCAGAAATTGGGGTACAATGCTCAGATTAGCAGATACCCTGCTTTCCCCAGAAACTTCACACAGCAGAGCACATCTTTTCCAATACAATTCTATATGCAGCCATTTTCTTCAATATAGGTGGTCACGCCTACTAACTTAACATCAACATTGTGCCATGGCTGGGTTTATGTGGCAGGACTGTATCCAGAATACCCTCTCAGTGTTAGACTTTGGCTGGTATAAGATATGTTTGTAAACATAAGCACAAGCAAAAAGCAGAAAATTGCTTCTGCAACCACTTCAGACAAAAAAATTCAATTTTTTTATTTGTCCCTTACTCCACGAATAATGGTTTGGTCAACATGGTTAAGACTTTCAAAAACTTCTATTGCTGCTAAGGGACACAGTTCTTAAGATTATGTAATTTAAAGAAATACCATTTTAGAGAACACTGGAGTCAAGTTGTTTTAAAAATTCATTTTTCATTTTTTTAAATAGGAAAGCAGAAGGTTTGTGTTATCCAAAGAGCTACGCATTTTGAAAACACTAGACCACACTACTGAATATTGTTACTTACATATAGCATAGCTACAATATACATTTGCTATTGCTACAATGGAGATTAATGCAATTACAAATATTTGGGAGAACAAAACAAAATGTTTTTACATAGAGAAAATGTGGTTTATCCAATTAAAAAAAAAAAACTTTTGAGAGTAGAATTCTTTCTACCTATAGAAATTATTTTTTCAGGGTTGGTTTTTTTTTCAGAAATTCCTTCTTTTCAGATTCTTAGGAAAAAATCCATATCTTTTCCAGTCCTCTTTCACAAATGAAAATGTAAGACAATTTCTCTTTTATTTTCTGGCAAAACACTAGATTTGTAGATAAGTGTGTGAGCTGTTGTAACAAAAGGAATTTTTATGTTATTCATTAGCTATAACTTACTATGTGAGCATTATGATGTTTGTTAAATATTGAAATAGCTGGGGCTAAGGGAGGAAGTTTTCCTTTGTGCCTTGTTATGCCTGTTTTACTCTGGACCACATTGACTTCTGCCCCAGAAGACTTGGCTTTTTCTCAAGAGCGACTGAGCAAGCTCCACTGGAAGAAATATCTGAAACACACAATGAAGCAGGCAGAGAAGAACACAGAAAATGGGAAACTTAAAATACAAATGGAGCCAAGAGACTTCTAAGAAAAACAAGGAAATTTTTTTACAGCAGAGGTGAACAAGGGGGATCCGTATTGTATAGAAATTGCTCAATTTAAGAGTTGCTGGCTGAAAAGCAAGACCCTTTTTCCTAGTCTGAGTTTATTTGGGGGTTTTTTGTTTGTTATATTTCTGACAAAACACAGCATTAAAGATTGAAAGATATAAAGATTGATTTTGTTATCTTTTAGTATGCTCTAAAGAATGAATGCAGCAGTTCCACTCCACGGCCTTGGCTGTCTAGGGTCCTATCCAACACTTTTATAAGCTCTTTGTCCAGCTCCTTAAAGCAAGCACAAAAGAAACTGGCATAAATTAGGCTATCTGACTGTAGACTAAAAAAAAAAACCAAAACCCAAACCAGAAATTATCCACCAAAGAAAGAAA
Source organism: Aptenodytes forsteri (assembly GCF_000699145.1). Taxonomy (NCBI): domain Eukaryota; kingdom Metazoa; phylum Chordata; class Aves; order Sphenisciformes; family Spheniscidae; genus Aptenodytes; species Aptenodytes forsteri. Next base: position 4,709,490 of record NW_008795018.1, read on the forward strand.
ATCGGTACTGTTTCATGATGATGTAAAAACTAAGTTGATAATATGGGACACCTCAAAGACACAAAGTAAATGGAACAAACTACAGCTGGTACTAATTCTAGAATTTTGATTAAAAAATCATAAATATGGATATGTATTGTTGAATCATACAATTTAAATCAAGCAATGAAATTTATTAGTTGATGAGAAATGTTGAAGAAGTGGCAGAAAAGCTCTCAGAATAGAACCTGTTTCCTAATCAGATCAGAAACACATATTCTATCAAGCAGATGAGTCAAACTGCAATCCAATAACTTTAAATACACAAACTAGATACTGTGAATCACTCTTGCGAAACAGGGGGGCATTGTCTACCTCCACAAAATATTGTGTGGGTAATCTTTTCCATACCACTTCTTCTGTGTCATAAGACATGTTATTGAGGACTAGATGCAATAAAAGACTTAAGTGTCTATCATCTAACTTAGATATACTATAACATTTAATTTTAGGCCTGGTTCCCAGAATGAAATTCAAATCTCAGAGCTAAGTAAGCACACACAACTCGTGTACAAGGCATGAAGAGCATCTCAGAAGGGTAATGAAAAAAAAAAACATATGATGAAGCCAAAAATAAGACATGAAGAAATGCTGATCACTAAACTTGCTTGAAATCCAATGCTGTGTCTGGAACTTGAGTCCCCAAAACCTAGGCACCATTATTCATTTTGGATTCAGGTCTGAAATTCTCTCCTGGGCCTGGACTGCAATTATTTTCTTTCAAAGAATGAGATATCCTAGATAGGGCTTAAGGTACATTTACATTTTGGAAGAAGGAACAGTACTTGCCATGAGAAAAAAATGGGGTTGAGTCCTCCTGAACCCTAACAAATTCTCTGTTCTTCATTCAGAATTGTTCGTTGGTTTTGCCTAATGACTATTCCATATAAAATACATAAACAAAAGCTGGCAGACAAGAACCTACGATGATCCCCTCATAGGGGACTGCTTCAACAACTGGACTATGGGGCTATTCTTCCTTAGAATGCTCTTCCTGATCCTGCACATTTCCTGCGGTTCTGCAGTGTTACAGTGGTACAGCGGTACAGCATCGACAGGAACATGGATCCGTATCTCCACATAACTCCACTTGACTCACCCTTTGCTGCACATGTTGTAAACTGTGTTTTTAGGTGGCACTCCTGGTGGGTGGCAATGCTGGGTTTCATCTCCTTTGTGCTAAAAAATCAGAAAGACCAAGATCTTCTCTTTCTCCACTGATTGCCCTACCTACCAGGGGAGAGAAAAGTGAGGAGGGAAGGAAAAAATTTATTCCAGTCAGACTTAAAAAAGAAAGCAGATTCAACAGCATTTTGTTATAGGCTTAATTCAACTTGGTTGAGCTCCTACTCAATAAGGCATAGGTAGGTGCTCTTAGCCTGAACAGTTCCGGGTATGCACAAAAAGAAGAAATGAGAACAATAAGGATATTTCAGGCTGGACAAGAACATTGAATTTTAAACATTTTTACATATAGGCAGATATTAAGCAAAGTTTTCTTTACATAATAATACTGTCTGTAGTGTACGTTTGCACTGCTCAGTGGAGAGCAGGTCCACAGGAAAGATAATGCATGTTCTTTGGCAAGCACTCCATACAGTTTAAATCCATTACATTCTATATAACCTAAAATGAGTCCTAAAATACCTATTGATCAGTTCCATATGTATTCAGAGCAACTTGCAGCATGTGGTATTCAGTTCTACAAAATAGCCCAAACCAACTTATCTGCTCCATATTTGCCATATGGCATCACCCCAAGGACCTTTTTGGAATATACGTATAAAACGGACTTGAAATTGACAAATTCAGGGCCATGCCATCACCTGACCCATCAGTGCTGCAAGAAGAGGAATGAACTGGCAAGAATGCTTCTACTTGAGGGCACTCACAAGGTATGTGCGGGACAACCAGGGGATCAGGCCCAGCCAGCCAGTTCATGAGAGGCAGGTCCTGCTTGACCAACCTGATCTCCTTCTATGACCAGGTGACCCGCCTAGTGGATGAGGGAAAGGCTGTGGATGTGGTCTACCTGGACTTCAGCAAGGCCTTTGACACCATCTCGCGCAGCATTCTCCTCGAGAAGCTGGCAGCTC
>NW_008795018.1:4712538-4719172 GCF_000699145.1 Aptenodytes forsteri
CCCAGGGAGGTGGTGGAGTCCCCATCCCTGGAGGTATTTAAAAGACATGTAGATGCAGCACTTGGGGACATGGTTTAGTGGGCATGGTGGTGTTTGGTTGACGGTTGGACTTGATGATCTTAGAGGCCTTTTCCAACCTTAATGATTCTATGATTCTACTGCGTTCCGGAATCACTCAAAAATGGCACCATGCAAGTTTGGAGAAGGGCCTGGACCCACACTTAAGACACAATACACATATTTTTTAAGACTTCCTGAGTCTCGTTGTAGGTCCCTAGTACCCCTTGAAACTGAACTTTGAAGACTAATTTTGAAAGGTTCTCACGTGCAAAAAAATCTGTAGTTAAACAGCCATTTAGAATCTCTGACTACGTATAAGCAACGATAGGTTCTTAATTTCATACACGAGTGGCATCGAAACCTTGCTTGAAAATGCCAAATAAAATTAAAAGATGCATTTTATTTTATTTAGGTGAAATCAGCAAAATTGATCTACTGTTAACAACAAAAACTGGTTAATTGTGAAATCGCATACTCTTCAACATGAAGCCAATTTACACAGAGCAACAGGAAGGATGAAGAAATTTAAAAATATAATTTAAATGAAACAAATGCAGTATGAGTAGATCCACATTCTGAAGGATGATGTATATATTATTCAGAAAAACAACATTACTGACATTACTAAAACAGGTAAAAATAAATTATGCTGAAAAAGTAAAGGAGATGTGGAGGCTGTTTAGTTATATTCTGAAGTTCCTATTACAAATAAAAGATATTTTAAAATACCTGTACAAAATACTCACAAAACTGGTGAAAGTGTATTTAATAAAACACTGTTAATAGTCATGTAGAATCTGCCCGTGGACATGAAATCTGTTAACATAGGAGACCTGTGCCTGCTGAATCTCATCCCAAGTGGTCACTTGCATCCCTCAAAATTAATCTGTTCTGATAGTAGTTTATCCCTTTTCTGTATGTTTTTAATTAAATATCATTTGTGTCAAACAATAGGGAATTGGGTCTTGTACCTTCATCAGCTACAGGTCATAACCCTTTTTTATTCAAATGAATCTGTAACTGAGATTCATGAACTGAATAGTGTAGAAATAAATCTTATGACTACATCACTACAATAGTAAGGTTTTGATGACAACAACTAAGGCCCTGTTTTGCCTTAAAGGGAAACAATAGTTTTATAAGCTATAATGAAAAAAGAGAAGGATGATTCATTCTGGCATCCTTAGAAAGAAATGAAAAGAATTATATTTCACCAGAGAAGTGAATTGTCCACCTCCATGTGGTTACTAAATTAAAAAAGGGTTGAGTAGGAAAAAGTATTTTGGACAGAAATATCAATGCAAAGCAAAAATGACAGATCACTGAGTCTTATGGAATTTTTTTTAAGAACCTGCCCAAAAGAATATTGAACTAGAATAATAAATGGCATCATCTAAAGAAATTAGGAAATAAGCTTTGAATTTAATTACATATATATGTATGTCTATATAAAGTCAAGATACATAAAAAAAACTATAGGTATGACTACCTGATTCCTTAGTCAATTTAAAAAAAATCAAAGCAGGTGAGTAGATACAACCATGTTACATAAGCTATTACCTACCTCATTTGTCAGGAGTCAAACAGAAATGGTCTTCAATAGCAGTAGCAGCATCCAAACTGTGTTTTAACATTTGAAGCAACCAGATGAGCAACCCACTGAATTAGGCCTGGGACTCTCAAAACTCACAAGCAATGTTCCAGGTGGATTCATGCACTACTGCTTTATAAAACAGCAGAAGTACAAATGGAATAGAAAGGACTATTCCTACATGTATATGGATCAACAGTCATTTTAGGAATCATTTTGAACTGCACTGTTAGGTCCCTTCTGTGCTTTAAACTGGGGTAGGTCTGTTAATTCAATTCACTTATTTCATCTGCATTATGCAGGCATCAAAATGAAGAAAACCAGTAATGAGACAGGCAACTATTTCCAAAATTCTTCGGGGATCTCACATATCTATTTACTCCTCTTCCTGTTCCCTTTTCTGAACAATCACTGTCACTGTCTTTGTCTTTACTCTTGTCCGTCAATGCTTCCACTGCCTTCGGCAAACTCCTTGTTACCCTTTGGAGTTATACTGCTTCCATTGAGGACAATACAATAACTTCCACTCATTTTAATGGTCTAATGCCAAGGCCTAACTTACTAACTTTTCATCTTTGTTTGAATTTCTCTATCTCTGTTTTTCTAATTTTTTCACTTCTTTGAATTAGCTTATGATTGCATACTCTGCCTCCATTAGAAAATCTCTCTACTGCTGCTGTATTTCACTTATACTCTGCAGCATTTATATTATTTAATTATGTCAAGAGTTCTGGGAAATAGTGTAATGAAAGGCACTATACAAAGCAAATGTACATTGTATTGTAATTTGGTTTGGTTACTTCAGTGTGTTTATATGTTTCAAGACTTTCTTCCCTAATAGTTAAATTCATTTATGTCACAGATGTTTGGTTATTGGTCTCCTGCCTCTTCTTAGAGGTACTGTAATTGAGCACCTGCGTGTGGGGACAGAGGGAATTGGGGGTTCTTGATTAATTTTCTCCAGCTATAAATTATTTATTGTCTTGTACCTTTCTCCTGTCATCCTCTTTGGGACCCTTTTAAACTGTCAGAGATACCTATTTGCTTTTAATTGATTGCTACTCTGTGCTCATGGAGTTTTCCTAGATGACAAACACAGAAGAAATATTAAAACTAGCCGTATCTCACTACAATAGGAAGGTGTGGCATAGCACAAATTATTGCTAACAGTGGAGAAGAATCTTGTGAAGTACTGAATTCCAGGTAGGAAAATCCCATTAGCCTCAAAGAATGACTAGTGAGTTTAAACTTCCTGGGCAACCTGCTGTAGCTGACCCTGTTTGAGCATGGGGATAGACTATCTGAACTCCAGAGGTCCCTTCCCACCTCAGCAATTCTGTGATTCTGTGACAGAACTAACTAAGCATCAAGTTATCTTTTTCATAGAAAATTAAGAAAGTGAATTTGGCTCCTTACAATCCCGTGCACAAACTTGGGCAAGTCCCACTATTTCTCCGATCTGTTTGTATGTAAAATGAACCTAATGGTACTTGCCTTCTTCAGCATGGCACTTGCATAAACATTTAAAAAAAAAATTACTTGTTGACTACATTTTATATTAATATTATAACTGTCTCTGTTTTAACATACTCTGTCTTCAGAATCTGCCAAGCATTTATCTCACAAAGATTAATGGGACATTGAAAAAAAAATGCCAGCTCTTCAGATGTTAATTTTGTCACTCTGGCTCACAAAAAGCCCTTGGATAAGAGGAGAAAAAATAAAATTGTTATCTTGTCACAGGAAAATATTGTCCACACTGTCATGTGGAAAAACACTCTACCTGACAATATCTGGAGAATAACAGTAGCTGTTACCTCACGGTAGCAGAATCATTATAATATACCCAATAAATAGAAGGTCAAAGTTATGGTGCCAGAGAAGTCAGGAAAATAATAACAACATTTGTAGGAGCCAGCGGAACTGTTAGCAACATAACATCCAGGTTCAATATCTGGTTGAAGACTCAATACACTTATAGATGGAAGACTGTGAACCAACATCGTCTGTGGAAAACATCAGGATACAGACAACTCATATTGTAACTGACTACTTAAGTGACTTTAAAAAATATTATAAGGAGGCATGACAGAATCTATAACAATCTTCAGCAATATTTTAGGTATATCAAGAGTGGGATTTTTTAAAGCATTCAAATGATCTGGGAGTACGAATTAGCATAGCTACAATTTACTATATTGAAATTTTCAGAGGTAAGAAAAACATCACAATTCACCATATCACCTCTGTCTGAAACCCTGGACCCTACTTCCTGAAAAAATGTTCTTGTTTGAAAATGAAACTTTTAAAATGAGGACACTCATGTCTGCCTTCAAAATATTTATTTATATAGCCCGGAAGGACAACACACTCAAAATACACATTGTCAAACAGAATGCGTACAAGGCCTTATCAGTAGGGATACAAAGCTATATCATCCCATTAGGTATTAGTGGGAAGAAAAAATTATGATACATAACATACTGCTATATCTAAAGCTCCTGTCACAGCACTGCTGGTGTGCTGTTGCTCAGCTTTGATCAAATTACTGTACACCCATATTTTAAACATGTGATGGGAGATCCACAAAAAGATAATTGAAGTCCTCTTTCCTGGACAGTCAAATAAATCCTTGTGCTCCCTCTGCACTTACTACCTGCATACACTTCAAATAGTCTATTGCAGTCAAAAGCAGCCACTGGAAAGTAAACTATGTTGTCCATTCTCTATATCAGTGCCACATGCCATTAGCACCCTTTGCTGAAACCTATAGGCAAAAAACATGTGATGGAACACAAAATCTGCAACAAAAATCTTAAATTACTTATCCTGATTATTTATTTAATAATCTATTTGGCTTTGCATGTTATTGACTCCCTTCACAAAGCATGAAGATATTTAGTAGAACATACTTTTACATGTTTTGTATGAGCATAGGCATTTGTATCTACACTTGAATTTAAAAAGATATCTGCATGGTATTTGTTCATCTCAAAGTATATTCACCCTCCTCTCAGAACAGGACTCTTTCAGAGAGGGTTGACTGTTAATCCCAGCAATACTTCTATATTCAAACACAATTACACCAAAAATAAAACCATCATAACAGATTACCCATATATACATTGAAATTCTTTAAAGAAAAATAGGAAGATTCACTCATTTAAATACAATGTATGAAAGACTGGGGTTTTCATTTCCTAACCAAGTATATTGATAGTATTTTAACTAAGCCATCATCTTTATTACACTTCTACAAAGACCTTATCATAAACCAGTGGTGCTCGAGGCATACTAAAATTGTAAGGATTTTCTCTCTCAAAGAATTAACACGGTGTCCCTCTGGCACTGTTTAGAAATTCTTCATTTGCTCCACAAACATTAAAGTGCTGGCAGAGCATAAGTGTAAGAGACAACACCAAATTAGTATTATTTAACAGCATTCAAAATCAGCCTAATTTTTATAAATGTTTTCTTGAAGGTTACTGTCGTGTAAGAGAGATAGTAATAGAAAATAAAAAGACAAGAAGTTTTCAAAATTAAAACCAAAGTTACAATCATGGTAAATATTAGTGCTTTAACACCATGGCCCAACTACTTTTGATTAGCAGTGCTAATGCAATGCTATCAACCCTCCTAAAGCAGTTACAATTCCTAGTGATCAGCCCTGTCTTTTCCTCTCTTTCATTTTTCTATTAGTCTGTTGTACGTGGATATCATGAGTACTCTTACACCAAGCTATTGTGTTTTAGTCAATTTTGAATTAAAAGTATGTCACTTTTCTTCCTAATCAGGACAGTTTTAGTAATTTCAGACCCATCCTTAGAAGGCAGCTTGCAGCTTCTCCAGAAACTTGATCAAAGGGTGTTGAGCTCTTGTTCCAGCTGACTCCTGACTATGGAGGGTCACACACCATTTTAACAGGTACTAGGGAGGTCCCAACATAAGTACTGGATCTAGAGTGGATTTCAAAGGGACAGCATTTTGTGCAGATGGGAGCCAGAAATTCTATTGAGGACAGTGTACACATGCTCAGCAGCAGTAGACACACCACAGAGCAGAGTCCCCTGTACCCACTGGAGCAACTATTCCAGAGACCTCAACGCAGTTGGAGCTCCCGAGGATGGATGTAGCTCTGCAGACCTGGGGCCAGAGGGATGCCTGGGGCCTCTCACTGATCCTGGGGTCAAGGATGATGGATGGGGTCCTCACCTGCAGGATGTGAGCACAGGGGAGAGTCTGTGTCACCAAGTAAAGGAGCTGTGGGCTCAGCAGGCTACGCAGCATCAGGAATGACGAGAAAGTGATTGAACAGAACTTCTCTGGGACCTTGCAGGATACAAGAACCTGATCCCCCATTCGTACTGAAAGAGGGGCAGGAAGGGTCTGTGCTTATTGGGTTGGGAAATGGAGACTCCCAGGATGGCAAAGGCTGGAAGCTCATAATTGCTGGCAGGAAATTTTCAGTAGGATGGCTCCTGCTCCACTATAGAATAGGGTCAGTGCCCTGGTGGCAGACAAGAGGCGGGGAGCTGTGTCCAGTGAAGCCTCTTTGATGATCACAGACTTCAAGGAAGAGATGGGATCCACCTGACTGTGTGGGGAAGAAGCAACTTCACCAATAGGCCAGCCAACTTTATAAGGGGAGCTTTAAACTAAGAATGACAGGGGAAGGAGATGATGACCCACAATAATGTGAGGGTGGATTGGGATGGCAAGCTGTTGTGGTTTAACCCAGCAGGCAGCTAAACACCGCACAGCCATTTGCTCACTGCCCCCCGCCCCTATTGGGATGGGGGAGAGAATTGGAAAAAAAAAGTAAAATTTGTGGGTTGAGACAAAGACGGTTTAATGGGACACAAAAGGAAGAGAAAAATAATAATAATAATGATAAAAGAATATACAAAATAAGTGATGCACAATGCAATTGCTCACCACCTGCCGACTGATGCCCAGCCAGTCCCCGAGCAGCGGTCACCCCTC
>NW_008795018.1:4719799-4728112 GCF_000699145.1 Aptenodytes forsteri
CCTGGAAACCTTCAAGGTCAGGTTGGATGGGGCTCTGAGCAACCTGATCTAGTTGAAGATGTCCCTGCCCATGGCAGGGGGGTTGGACTAGATGACCTTTAGAGGTTCCTTCCAACCCAAACTATTCTATGATTCTATGATTCTAAAACATTGGTGTGTTATCAACATTATTCTCATACTAAATCCAAAATACAGCACTGTACCAGCTACTAGGAAGAAACTTAACTCTATCCCAGCTGAAACCAGGACACAAGCAAAGGGTGCCAGATCATGTGGACAGGAGAGACCTTATAATAAACAATGCTGGCCTGAAAGGGGCCAATGTTAAGTGTATGCACTTAAATAGGGAAGTGCCTACAGGACTGCACAATAGGGGAAGCTGTCATGGTTTAACCCCAGCTAGCAACTAAGCACCACACAGCCACTCGCTCACTCCCCCTCGGTGGGATGAGGGAGAGAATCAGAAGAATAAAAGTAAGAAAACTCATGGGCTGAGATAAAGACAGTTTAATAGGGAAAGCAAAAGCCGCACACACAAGCAAAGCAAAACAAGGAATTCATTCACTACTTCCCATCGGCAGGCAGGTGTTCAGCCATCTCCAGGAAAGCAGGGCTCCATCACACGTAACGGTTACTTGGGAAGACAAATGCCATCACTCCAAATGTCCCCCCCTTCCCACCTCTTCCCCCAGCTTTATATGCTGAGCATGACATCATATGGTATGGAATATCCCTTTGGTCAGCTGGGGTCAGCTGTCCCAGCTGTGTCCCCTCCCAACTTCTTGCGCTCCCCCAGCCTACTCACTGGTAGGCTGGTGTGAGAGGCAGAAAAGGCCTTGACTCTGTGTAAGCACTGCTCAGCAGTAATGAAAAGATCCCTGTATTATCAACACCGTTTGCAGCATACATCCAAAATATAGCCTCGTACTAGCTACTATGAAGAAAATTAACTCTATCCCAGCCAAAACCAGCACAGAAACTCTCATGTTTTCTGGGAAATCAGCAAGACTGGGTGCCCATCTTTCTACACTAAGGCAGAAAGCACGGGGAACAAAGAGGAATTAGAGGTCTGCGTGCAGTTGCTGGGCTATGTTCTTATGGCATCCCCAAGACCAATGCAGAAGTCCAGAGCAAGGAATACTTATCCTCAGTGGAGGAGGATCAGGCTAGGGAACATTTAAAAAAAATGAACATACACAAGTCCATGGGGTCTAACAGAATCATAGAATGGGTTGGGTTGAAAGGAACCTTGAAAGATCATCTAGTCCAACCCCCTTTCCACAGGCAGGAACATCTTTCACTAGATAAGGTTGCTCAAAGCCCCATCCAACCTGACTTTGAAATTTTCCAATGATAGGGCATGCACAACACCTGTAAGCAACTTGTTCCAGTGCCTCATCACGCTCTTAATAAAAAATGTCTTCCTTGTGTCCAGTCTAAATCTATCCTCTTTCAGTTTAAAACCTTTGCCCCCTCTCCTGTCACTACAGGCCCTAGTAAAGAGGACTCTCCATCTTTCTTATAAGCCCTCTTTAAGTACTGATAGGCTGCAATAAGGTCTCCCCAAAGCCTTCTCCTCTCCAGGCTGAACAACCCCAACTCTCTCAGCCTTTCTTCAGAGGAGAGGTGTTCCATCCCCCCTGATCATTTTCATGGCCCTCCTCTGGACCTGCTCTAACAGGTCCATGTCTTGCTTGTTCTGGGGACCCCAGAACTGGATGCAGTACTCCAGGGGGGGTCTCACAAGAGCAGAGTAGAGGGGAAGAATTGCCTCCCTCGACCTGCTGGTCATGTTTCTTTTGATGCAGCCCAGGATATGATTGGCTTTCTGGGCTGCAAGCACACATTGCCAGCTCACAACCAATGTTTCATCCACCGGTATCCCCAAGTCCTTCTCCACAGGACTGTTCTCAACCCATTCATCCCCCAATCTGTACTGGTACTGGGGATTGCCCTGACAACCAATGTTTCATCCACCGGTATCCCCAAGTCCTTCTCCACAGGACTGTTCTCAACCCATTCATCCCCCAATCTGTACTGGTACTGGGGATTGCCCTGACCCAGCTGCAGGACCTTTCACTTGGCCTTGTTGAACTTCATGAGGTTCACATGGACCACTCCTCAAGCCTGTCAAGATCCCTCTGGATGACATCTCTTCCCTTTAGTGCATCAACTGCACCTCTCAGCTTGGTGTGATCTGCAAACTTGCTGAGGGTGTACTCAGTCCCACTGTATATGTCATTGATGAAGGTATTAAATAGTGTTGGTCCCAGTACAGACCCTTGAAGAACACCACTCATTGCTAGTTTCCATTTGGACATTGAGCAGTTGACTGCAACTCTTTGCATGTGGCCATCCAGCCAATTCCTTATCCATCTGACAGTTCATCCGTCAAACCCATATCTCCAATTTAGTAGCAAGAATGTTGTGGGAGACCATATCAAAGGCCTTATAGAAGTCCAGGTAGATGACATCTGTAGCTCTTCCCTTGTCCACAGATGCAGTCACTCCATTGTAGAAGGCCACTAGATTAGTCACGCACAGTTTGCCCCCGATGAAGTCATAGTGGCTGTCTCTAATCACCTCTCTGTCTTCCACATGTGTTGACATAACTTCCAGGAGGTTCTGTTCCATGATCTTACTGGGCATTGAGGTGAGGCTGACTGGTCGGTAATTCCCAGTGTTCTCCTTTTTACCGTTTTTAAAAATGGGTGTGATGTTTCCCTTTCTCCAGTCACTGGGGTCTTCGCCTTTGTAGGATGCACCTACAAATGCTGAGGAAGCTGTCTGATGTCACTGTGAAGCCACTCCCAATTACTTTTGAATGGTCATGGTGATCAAGTGAGCTTTCTGAGGGACTGGAAGAAAGCAAATGTCACCCCCACCTTCAAGAAAGGCAAAAAGTAGGATCCAGAGAACTACAGTTCAGTCAGCTGCACCTCAGCCCCGGAGAAGGTGATGGAGCAAATAACCCTGGAAACATTTTCCAAACACATAAAAGGAAAGAAGGTGATTGGAGTAGTCAGCATGGATTTACAAAGGTGAAGTCATGCCTGATCAACCTTGTAGCCTTGTACAACAAAATTACTAGCTCAGTGGATGAGGGGAGAGAAGTGGCTGTTGCTTATTTCGACTTTAGTAAGGCTTGTAAGACTGTCTCCCATAACGTTCTCATAGACAAACTGAGGAAGTATGGATGAGATAAGCCAAAGTAGTGTGGATTGAAAACTGGCTGAACTGCTGGGCTCAGAGGGCTGTGATCAGTGACATGAAGTCCAGCCCCAAGCCATTCTGCAGCGCATCCCTAGCTCAATGAAATGTGTATGCCTGAGACACCAGCATGCTTATGATAATATAATTTCTAATCACAAGTGTTTCAAACACAAGAGACTCTAAGATCCCTTCAGAAAGAAAAGCACTAGTGCCAAGCAACCATCCATTCAAAGCAGTGTAGCTATTTATCTACAGTATTTCTCAGACATTCCTTCGAGCATTTTTCAGTTAAAGCTATCTTCATAACAGTATGTAAAAATGAAACTTACTCAGAGAGACAGGCATCAGCCTCAGTCTTAAGATTTGCTGTGAATCAGGTTGAAAAGAAATGCCATTAGAGAGTTCATGTATTTAGAAGTGAGCTTTAACCTTATCTTTTTTCTTTGCTTTATCGTAAGTGGCATAATCCCAAATGAGGCCTATCTATTATGCTGACCCCCAACAGTGTAAATACATGGTTAGTTGCAGGAGTTTACACCTACACATAGCTTTCATACATCCTTAAGACCTTCAAAATAAAATAAATTTTGTGAGTTTTAGAGGGGCAAATAAAATAAACCAAAGGCAAGTATCCTAGGAACTTCCAAGAAAAACGAGGAAGAGTGCGTGCTTATGCAAGGCAACAGTATAATGTAGTTCATTTAAACATTTTAATTTTTTAAGTTATGATGAGTCAAAAAATGAGCCAAATGCAATCATAAGTAAATGCAATGCAAAGGACAAGAAGGGTAATACAGCTGAGATGCTAAATAGATCAGATCGTAAAGACAGGTGGAAAGGAAGAGGAAAGACAGAAAAAGAAAAGGGATGATCTGCATGGGGATTCTGTGAACTAATAGTGTAGAACGGCGAACCTAGCAGCTCTGGGCCACCATCTCTGAGCTCGGCTCTTTGTCATTCTTCATTAAGGGATTCTGAGATCCGAGTTTCTGCTGCAAGTAATTGCTACATATTTCCAAAATTATACCAGCCAGTGCTAATTCTCTCTGTGGTGAAGGTAACTATTGCCCTTGAGCATGGAATGCTCTGGAAAATGAGTTATCCTTCTAATGCTCGGAAGAGGTGATATGACGCTAGTACCGGAACAAACACTGGCGTGTGCAGCAGTCATGGGTAATGCTTCATTTGCTTCAATAGCTCTCTTTTTCCCTCTCTCTCCTTCCAAACTCCTTCCCAGTTACTCATTATTGTTGCGCTGAGGTGAATTAGTAGTGCTTTAAAAAGAAGGGGGAAATGGCATAATAAAAGAAGATCTAGAATGCAAAATATGTGAGAAACATACTGCATTGAAAAAGAAATTTGCTAAATTAATTAATAAAAAGAATAAATCTATAATATAACCACTTACTCTTTAGCAACATCTATGACTTAACAGTACTAGCACCACATAGCACAATCTTAGTTTCAAATGAATAATGTAATTAATTACTAATAAAAAAGACTGTGTTGAAACCCTATATGCATACAAACAAAGAGATGAAGATAGGGAAATTAAAAAATATATTTGTTTAGCATAACCCCAATTAAAGTTTATATTTATATAATACTTTTATATAATTTTTTTCATTTATATAATACCTGCTTTGCTTCAGGTAGAATAGGCACATGAGGGAAAACTGAATACATAGCGTAATTCTTAGCCCTGGTGATCAATTTCTTCAAATGGACCTTCACTGTCTTTTCATTTGTTCAAGTATAATTAGGAATAAATTCACTGAAGTTGGAGTTACAATTAGACACACCTTGTGATATATGAAGAATCCGCTCTACTGCTATCGACAGCAGATTTATGAATTTTTATGCATTTATTAAGCATTAAACAATGGTTATATCTAGTGCTTTGTTCTAGAGCAAACCATGTGATTCAGCTCAGAGTAGTTTCAGCCCTTGCAGAGCTGTTTTCTTTAACAGACAGGAATCTAAACACAAAGTGTTACTTCATGTACGCACCAAGTGTGCCCCCATGTCATGACAGACATAAGGTTGTGAACCAGTTACTGGTCCTTTGGACTGCTTTGAGCCATACACGTAGCAGGGTTGTTCAGTCTAGGAAATCTTGCTAAATCCAGTGCAAAGTTAAAACTCCAGATTTCACGTACGGCAGATGTAAATGCCAACATGACCTGCTTTGATCTGCTGATCCTTCTTCATTGGACTGAATTACTTATTAATGTAAATGTAGCCAATAACTTCTGGTACTTGACATTCAAACTCTTGCCCCTGATGGGTGTTATATAACCATAACAAGGACTGCTCTACACTAAAACTCTTTCTGTAAACAAATTACCTTCCCCCCCCCCCCCCCCAAATCAACTTTAATATCTCAGATCCACTTTAGAATTTATCTCTGCAGGAACAGGTCTGTTAATTTTATGTGGCAGCAGGTGCTTAACTCCTTGCAATCTTCTGAATGCCACAATGTCCCCCTCACTGTATCTTCATTGATCCAAGCTGGTTTGGACCAGTCTCACCTCTCAGTTTGTATAAGGAGAAACAGGTGTCCATTTTTTACACCAGGTGGTAGTGCAGTGGGTTCGTTCCTTAATTTTGACACAACACCCATGAGAGCAGACCACCTCTGTGTGGGGGAATCGGAGAACCTGTGCAGCAGGAACCAGTGCAGTACACTGCACCAGTGCAGTACACTCCAGCAGTACACTGCAGAGGAGTATTGTCCCCACTTTAGACAGCTTTGGAAAACTGAACTTTGATTTCCTTGCTCTATTAAATCTCCTACAACTATCAGGCTGAATTTGCTGTGTCTGTATACTTCTTCCTGATCTTCTTTGACACAATTCTTTTTCTCTTCGTATCTACCCACTGTTATTCCCCCATCCTTGCTCATATAGTCACCAACAGGTGGACAAATCAAGTAAACCTAAGAAACATGTTCAGTGTAGCAGAAAAAAAAAGCATCCACATCAAAAAAGAAAAGCAGAAAAGAAAAATAAAAGTACATTGACTCACAGTTTCATTAATGCATTCAGGCTTAAGTTGAGATTTCATGAGGTAAATGGCCCAAATCAGGCTACAAAGACATTTGAAAATGCATATATATCTTAAGGCTCTATATGGCATTTGGCTTTAAAACAATTATTGGAGAATTCAATTAATTTTGCAGGGTACTTTATGCTGATCTGTAGATGTCATAAAAGAGAACTTCAGGCAAAAATAGTGCTGTCTTTTGGCATGAACATTGCAAAGCAAAGCAACTCTCCTGGGACTATCTATATAGCTAGCATTTCATGTAGCAGCTTGGGGGATTGGAGGGGAGGCGAAGGAGGGAGGGAGGGTGCTGTCAGCACTGAACACCTTTCAGCTTTACAATTACCTTTGAGCCATGACTCTTGAGTAGCCATTTCAGGGTGGCATCCTTCAGCATAAAGGCGGCTTATACGTGGTCAGTCTGAAGAAACAGAGAACTCTGTGGGTGCGGTGACAAACAAGTTGAAACCAACTAAATTTTCATGAATGCTTTTCAATTCAGTATTGTAATTTGCTGCATTAGACAGCAAATAAGTAAGTTATTTATTATTATTATTTATTTTTATTATTTTATGCTAAGTAAATTAGCTTTATATAAAATTCCTTCCTGTACGATCTTAGATAAAGTTCTGCACAACACAGTGCTATTCAAATAATCTAGAGAGATAGCCTAAACAAACAAGGCTGATACTTTTAAATTACTCTGGTTTGTTCCATTTTCAGTGAATGCAGTGAAGGGGCAGGGCACCTGAGATCTCAGATTAGAGATATTCTTAAACCGCATTTGTACTCACTGGGTAGAATATAGAGAAGTCCAAGAGCTGCAGTAAATCTGCCCAGTGGATAATAACCTTAACAAATCCATTCTGCAGCTGGATGAAGCCATGCCATAGCAAACTACAAGGACCCAAGAATGTCCCTCTCTAAATTAAATTAACCACTTCCTTTTCAGAAAAAAAAAAAACTGCAAGGTGCCAAAAAGCAGAGAAGTCTGACCCAATGTTTTTGCCTCTTTCTATAAGCCTTCATAATTTCAATGTGAGAAGGAGACAGGAGAAAGGAACATTTTGCTGCACAGAGTTATCAACATCTCTGATATATGCCTTTATCCACTTAAGGAGTCCATTTAGCATTTTGGGAAGGATTCATTTGCCTGAACATTAGTGTCTAATGACTTTTGAGATACTCCAAGGAAGTAAAGATGTGGACGCAGCGCTGACAGATACCACACAGGACTTACAAGGGATTTGTGCGCTTCAGTAGCGGCAGCTGGGAGCCAGGCAGGATAGCCTACAGCATCTCACGAGCAAGAGGTTATTTATACATTGCTCAAGTGCATAAAGCTATCCAGGTATTTATAGATAGCCTGACTCTGTCAGAGATGCAGAGTATAATGACAGATCTGATGAGTAGGTCTGAAGGACAGCAAGCATGAAATTAGCCCAGGGAAGGAATTTCCTTCCCCATCCTTCCTTCTCCTTCAGCACTGGACTGTTGGCACTGTTAAATTCTGTTGATATTTAATAAAAGCTAGCATCTGTGCCTTGCTTGCCTCCAATTACAGAGCTTCGTCCTAGGGCCACTTTGGAGCTTCTTACAATCGCTGATGCTTAAAGCACAGCTATAACAAAAGAATGGACTGACAGTTTTTTTCTGCCTCTAGCTACCTCTGTGTTGTTTTTTATTTTATTTGCCTCAATTTTGTTTTTGGTTGGCCACCCTAAATGACCAGCCTGCAGCAATGGCACCCCTGTAGGAGACCATTTGATCAATTCTCTCTCTATGCAAGGCCTCCCAGAAACAGAAAATATCAGTGAAGGATGCTTCCATGCCCCAATTACATGCAAACACACATCACCACCACTACAGCACTGTCAGGGCTATTGAATTGTCTAGAAAGAATAACAGGGTTTTTTTGTGATAAGCCATGATAGATAATCTGAAAGTACAGTTTATAATTGTTAACAATGAACTCAATATATGAATGTTACTTCAGAATTGCTCTATAAAGCTACTTTAGGGATAAAATTCTTTTCAGAACATGGTCAACATCCG
>NW_008795018.1:4728122-4746783 GCF_000699145.1 Aptenodytes forsteri
CCCTTCAGAAAACATGGTCAATCCGTCAGAGAAAAGGAAAAGCTGGAGAAAAAAAAATCTGCCAATTTTATCCATTCTTATGTCTCTAAGAGTCGATAGCTAGATGACTAAAAATAACTGGTTTAGAACCTCACCCTCACAAAGTAGACAATACAAAATAAGAAAATAGAGAAAGGAAGAGAAAATGTAAAAGGAAAATAAAACAGTTCAACTGACATCTGAGTTATATTGAACGAGGCATGCCTTCACTATCTAACAAGCACTTGTTAGTTACATAAATTCAAATGTTCTTTGAGTTTTCAGTCTTTAAATATTCCAGGTTTTCTGCAATGAAACTGTTGGTCTTTTCTGAGTCATCACTGTTAGTGCTGATCATTTGTATAGATTATTAGTAAGTCAGGTATGATGCAAACAAAATATTTAGGCCATAAGATGATTAAAAGTCCTGTTTTCCTATGTAATGAATTACAGATATAATACAGAATTTCTTGAAATGGTTATATATTAAAGGAATCAATATATGTATCTAGAGCTATACCTTTAATGTATAATTTGTTAACATGTATATATTTACAGACAATGTGTATTTCTTGGAGACAGTATGTAGGAAATACTAAAGTTCGTGAAAACCAACATGCAGTTTGGTAGATAAATTTCTGAAGTTATTTTGGACTGCACGTTTTAACATAAACTATAGAATTTGGTTCTCTCAGTTCTTTCCATACCATCCAAGAAACGATCTCAAGTTGCTCCAGGGGAGGTTTAGATTGGATATTAGGAAAAATTTCTTCACCAAAAGGGTTGTCAAGCATTGGAACAGGCTGCCCAGGGAAGTGGTGGAGTTACCATCCCTGGAGGTATTTAAAAGACGTGTAGATGTGGTGCTTAGGGACACGGTTTAGGGGTTGACTTGGCAGTGTTAGGTCAATGGTTGGACTTGATAATCTTAAAGTTCTTTTCCAACCTAAACGATTCTATTTAAAAACACATTTAAAAAAAAAGGCCTTTCCAAGGTATCTAGGCAGAAAAAAAGTTGGGAGATTAGGCAACTCAGAAATTCTTGGATTTGATGTTAAGAAAACAAGTTCTCTTTTGTAAACTGGCATGTACAATATCAAGGAGCATTACTCATCCAGCTCAGAAACGTATATATAATTTTCTGTACAAACATACAAATAACTGCATATTATTTTTGCTGTACTGCAAAATGTTACTCTGGGGAGATGTCTGATATTCCCATCACACTAGTCAAAGCCAGGCTTAAGACAAAGTATTGCAAGTAAGAGAAATATGCTACTTGCATGCCAAGAATTCAGGTTAGATCCAACAGCCTCTGAGACACAGTAGATTTTTCCCCTTTTCCCCTACGGACCTCTAGGTTATTCAGCAAATGGAGCTGAACCACTCTACCATTTTTCAATCACTGCGCAATAAGCCCTAAATGGAAAAGTAGTCTGACCGTGACATACAACTTCAGACACTGATTTGTCATCCAGCTCAACGAAATGCTTTACTGAAGAGAACTGAGATAGTAAATTTCTTTTCATATTCATATCTGCAATTAATTACAGATTCAGTCTCACCACCAAAAAAGCTCAGAATAGACAATCACCACTGATGAGCACTGGGTCAATGAAAAGCTAAGCACACACTACATCTGTATTTTTCCCTTTAATTAAACTTCCTTCTAAATAGCAGCAAATAAAATCTCCTTACTCTGCTCATAAAAAGCATATATAGTTGCACCTTCAAACTCTAGTTTCAGACAGAACTACATTAGTATGTCCACTTTTCATAAATATACAGTAGATTATAAGATAATTTGTATATCTTTGTGATTAATTAATACAGCTTTTATGACCTAGACCCCCTCCTATAAAAATCAGAACTACAGAATACCTCTAAAGAACCAGTAGGGATTTTTTTATTATTATTTTAGATTAAATATAACAGGGAGACATTGCTTCTTTCTCTTTTCAGATCAGTAAATTTTCCTCAGAAAATATGACTTCCTAATATACAGGATGAGCAGGACTCACAAACCCTTTTTTTATATCTAAAATGTCAGAAGTAAGTCCATTTCTTTGAAGACTTGTAAGTCTAGAAATTAGAGCTTTAAGCTACTGGAAAGGATCAGTTTCCCAGTTTCTAACTTTGGAGTATCCCAAGATACTGGATGTTAATGTCATGACATTTTAGATATAGAGAAACTCTTTTAAGCTATATTTAGAGGTTTCAAAGGCTCCCTCTGAAACTTGCACACAATTGGACCTACAGTAACCAAGGGATCTAACAATATTAACAGTAGAAGAGACAATCCATAAACATACTTTAATGCTTTGAAATGCACCTAAAATAGTTTATTTCTAACATATGTGACAGGTACAGAAGATATGATGATATGATTATACATTAAAGGTTTTACCGCCATAAATGTTTATCCAGAAAAATACAAATGATAGCAAAGACTTTCAGAAAAGGCAGCCTAAAGTGAAAATTTTCAGTCCAGGCTTAGAGTACTAAAGAAGAAGTCAGCCTTTTATTTATTTATTTATTTATTTATTAAGTCCACAAAGGAATTTTTTCTCTTTAAAGATATAGCTTTTTTTCATTGCAAAATTCAGACTAGAAAATGCCATTTACACACACACACACACCCACACCTTCCTTCAGCACTGGGAGTTCTACACAACAAAATAACTATGAGGCAACATGGGGGTTTGTATAACTTTTTGTATTTTCTTCTGTTGTTTAGCTATGTGAAAAATTTATTCAACAGTATATCTTAAACTGAAAGGAGAAATAAACATGCTTTTAAAAGGTAGATAGACAGGACCCTCAGACCCTTTCATTTGTAAATTTATTTGCAAAGTTCACTGGTGTTTGATTTTATTTCATAGATACTCTTCATCATCCTCACCCAACATATATTTCCTCTCACCTAATTATAAAAGAATCTAAGCTACAATCAATGTGGAATTTAGCAAAATAAGAAAAGTCTAATAGTTATTTTGGTTACCATCATTTTGTAAGGGGATTACACTGACATCAGATTCTCCTGTATTCTTCTCCTTGTTCCTAGAGGACAATCATTATTCGTTTGTCAGACTAGATAGAAATAAAGAAACAAATATAATCCTAAGCATTTCCCTTAAGCTAACATTATTTCTATGTGATAAATTCTTGTCATGAAATATTTGCTATTAAGCTTGGTTTGAATGGTTTCATTAAGAATTAAAGAATAAACCATGGCCAAATACCCCTTTCTCTTACCCCAATGAAATGCTATGCAAAGCAGTAGTGTTTCACAGTTGCAATGCTGAGAATTTCGATTAGCTTGAAAAAAGGTATCAAGCATGTCTTTTTTCATTCTTTTCCCCTACAAATATTATAAGGTCATCCATATGCAAGCCTATCATATGATACATGCTATAAGATAAGTGTTATTACTCAGCAGAATGCCTAACATTTAGGAAGCAGACCTCCCAGAAACTCAGCAATTTAGAGAGTGTCTTATAAAGCACTGCAAAAGTAGATGTTCACACACAGCCAGTTTTCCCATAAATGAGGTTAATTTGTGTTAGCAAACTGTCAAAGAACCTGTCATATTCTATTGTCTTTCCAAGTACAAAAATGTTAAACAGATTACAAGACTGAAATAATAACCCAAAGAAATCCCACACAATGAAGAAAATCAGCTGGTTTATAGCTTCTTATTCTGAAATTACACTTACATCTCATTCTAAGGAGTATTTGTTTGCCTAATTGTGCATATTGAAGAATACTATACTGCATTTTTATTTCCATAATATTTTCTTTAAAATTACTGTAATAATAGCAATAGTTCTGGGGAAAACATGTGCAAGGTCAAATGTTTCATTCCATTATAAACTTGCATTAGTAATTTCATCCTTTTCATTCTCTGCATTTTTAATGAAACAAAAGATAAAATTTCACATATTTTTGAAAACAAATATAGAGTAAAATTAGTAAGATGTGTTAATTCAGGACAACTCTTTAAAACAATAGAAAGTACACCAACATATACTGGAAGTGTTCAAGAAGGATTCTATATGTGTTGTAGCTACCACAGGGCTAACGCAATTATTGATACTAGATTTGTGGGTTTAGAAGTTTTAGGTATAGACTGTACTCCTAAGAAATTTTAGGAGAAGTTAGCACTGCAAAGATACATTTGAAGTAATTCTAAAGAAATAGGAATGAAGAGTAACCTGACACATTAACAAGGGGAAACAGTTCAAAAAGAGCTTAAAGCCCAAATTCACAATTTACCAGGAAATACCATAATTAGTCTGATAACATGGAATTCAATGTATCTCAATATGAGGCAAATTCTGGCCTCACACTGCTCTCTACATGGTTTTCAGAATAATTGCTTTGATTTCCTAGGACTTGAGTGAGCACAGAAACATACAGCAAATAGTGAAATATGTACCTTTTCTCTTAATGGTTAATAAAAACATCCAGTAAATACGTTAAATTTCATAATTATGTTACCTTCTGGCAGATATATTTACTACCACAAGTATAAGAAATTGACAACTTTACCTCTGGTTTTTTCTTCCCCTTTTTTTTTTTAATGAGTATTCAATCAAATTCTTGATGTTAATATAGCATGCTGAATCAATAAGTGAATACTTTTCCACTAAAATACTTCAAAATTGCTTCTTTGTAGGCAACTCTGAACACAGCAAATGCATGCTGAAATCATACTGTATTTGATTTTCTATCACTGAAAGAAAACAGCTATCTTTACTGTGTAAAGTTAATGAGTCCAATTAATGAGTCTCCAATACATGGGAGGAGATATAGGGGAAAATAACATTGAATTCACCTGTGTTACCTCAGGGAAGAATTTGTCTTATTGTGCCTTTGAACTACATTTCTCTCTGATAGCTACATTAACGGATATTTTAGTTTAATTCTAATATTCCAAACAGACTTTTGAGAAGTTTAATAAAAAGTGCAGTGTCCTTTCAAGACTGAGTCTTCTCATGCTTCAAGCACCAGGAAAGTCTTCAAAAATCACTGTGTCTACTGGTTAGCATTCATTAGAGTGACATTTATAATTTCACGTGCCCAGGGCTGATTCTTATCATTTCCTATGAGGTTCAAGTACCTTGAACTCTTATTGATTACAGGCCATTCAGCATTTTTCAAGAATCAGACAGAGACACATGAACATGCAACCACATGAACCATTTATCTAAACAATGAAATGAAAATGGTACAAGCTCTGACTTTAAAATATTGTAGTCATATCTGCATAATTCTTGCATGTAGAACTGTTTTTCTAAATAAAGTGTGTATATATATACACACGCATACATACACACACACGTGTATACACACACACATACATATAAATAAAAATCTCCAGATAGTTTGGAAGTGGATTAACCAAACCCAAAGAAGTATCATACTCTGGAATAAGAGACTCCACACAGGTCTTTATATTGGTCTGTTTCAGTTTACTTTGCCACTACTATTATAACAATAGAATCTAAAATATCTACAATGGAAACAGATCTTTTTGATGCAGGAATATTTTTGGAATATTTCTAAATGGTGGAGGCATCACTCACATGAAAAGAAAATGCAATGTACTAATCCTTCTGTGTGATTGCTATTGAAAAATGTAGCCTCTGAAGTACGGTTTCAAGATTTTGATTCACAGATACAACATATTTAGTGGATGACCAAATTCAAATGTGTCTGTTATTCACAGTATACTGGGACATATCCTTTGACTCTTATGTCCTGAGTAATTTCATCTCTTTACCAACAAAAAGCTGAATTGAATGCATCCCTTTCTGTGTACATAAATACATACCATCTATAACCTCAGACACAGACTTATCCCCTAGAAAATATTTTCTCTAAAGTGTTTTTGTTTTCATTCTTTGCATTAAGCATAAAAGCAAAAGTATTTAAAATCCCCATTTTTTTGTTTTCCTTCATTATTGTTTCACAAACTGCTAATTAGAAAAGATATTTCATACAAATGATTAGCTCTTATGTCTGCTTTAAAACTTGAAAGGTTACAGCAATAGGAAAAGGAAGAGCTTTAATTAAAGAATGAATTATTGAATATTCCATTTTAATTGATGTAGCCCTCTGCTATTATTTTGTGTGTTTATAGGTATTTTATGTGATTCTGTAATCAAGATGACACACACACACAAAACAAAGCAAGACTTTAACTACTGAGGCTAAAGAAGGAAGGGCTGCTGTATGATCACATTCAGCCATTTAAGTTCAAGAATCATGTGAAGTGTGGTTTCCATGACAACAAGTCACTAATTGCTAACATAAAATAAAGTAAAAATCAACCTTGACGGAATTTGGCAGTGACATGGAAGCTGAAAAACCTTCAGAATAATTATATGACAATTTTCCTGTACGATGAAGAAATACAAGCAACCCCACCTTCTGAGACAGGATGAAAGCACTGAGAGTTCCAGGGTTATTTCGGATTTGGCAAAGCTGGCTGCATACAGTAGTCATGTATTACACTTGATAGTCGACACCTACCTTCAGCAACAGATAAGAAATGTTTGTGATGAGGTGATGAAGGATTTTTGCATCCTTGGGCTACAGATCAGCAAAGGAAAATGCTGTGGAGAATGCATGAAGTAAATAAAAGACACAAATAACAGGATTTTAGCATAAATTCACAGGGTAAGAAGAAAAACAAATTAAAGGAGAACAGAGGGGAAGAGAGGAGCTAAACTCATACATGCCTCTCATGCTAACTTATTAGTAAGGGTTTCAGACACCTCTAGCTTGCAGACAAAAAGAGTCTTTTGAGACTAGGGGAAACTATTTCGGAAGCACAATGGTACCATTCAAAATTTACCGATTTATGAACTGCTGCATATCATTTGTAAAAATTGCTTCAGCCTGAGTTACCTTTAACCAGCTCTGTAAGTCGACTCACTGGGTCACTAGGAGTGAACAAGAACATTTTGATAAATTCAGTTTCCATGACAATGAATTAGCCATGGAAAAGGGGGAGGTGTTGAAAGATCTGTGTTCTGTAGAATACTCTTCAAATGTTTGCCTGTTTTCATTTTTAGCCATTTAGTTCTCATGGCTCTGTTCCAGGACTCTCTAATTCGCCAGTAGCTGTTTTTCCTCTACAGATTAGAGGAGTAATTCATCAGTGAATGTTTCACTCAGTGGTCCCATCTAATGTAAGAGAACATAAAAATGATTTTTTCCAATTATGCTTTTTTGTTTGTTTAGAAAGAATGAAGCAGGCTCTTTTTTTGTTATTGTTCCACTATAACCTGGCTACAGAATGCTTAATCTTTCTTATTTATTGCCCACTACTGTACTTATGAGTACAATTGTAACTTGCAAAACGTTGGGAGTTTGTTTTAAACACCTGTGAGCCCCCAAAACAAAACAAAACAATGATTTGGAGTTTGCTTCAAAAGGAACAAGCCAATAAAAAAATGTCATATTCCAAAGCCCGCTATAGCCTGCATCAATGGAAACTGCTGAGAAAAAGACCTCAGAAAACAACTGGTATTTATTTTTTATAGAAATGCTTAACATTATTTTTCATTTTTCTGACTTATGAAAGGCTAAGCCAGTGGGACATTTGTTAACGTCAGAACTAAAGTCTACTCAAATTCGTGAATGTCTTTCTGTCATTTTCAGTGGGTCCTGGGTGAAGGCCTTATACTAATGAGATTAAGAGTGAAGGTGTTCAACCATTCACAAAACATACCTAAAATTCAGAACAAAAGGTAGAGGGAGATCAGGAGAGCTGTTTCCACTGACTATTGGGACAGATAGTTTTCCATCCAGAGACAATTGAGACAAATTTGTCTCCCTCAGAAAGTAAACCTGTTCTTAGTACCTCCAGCAATACGCTCCCCATTGCTATAAATAAAAATTGAAAGGGCTGAACACCTTGCTTCCACTGTCTGTCTGCTGAACGGAATCATTCCATGTGCTGTACAAGAAATGGAAGGGTTTTTCGAGAAGTTGTTAGTGGCTGTGCCAGCCCAGCATGGGCTGAAGTGTCTGAATGATTTGCAAAAGAAAGAAAATGTTACTAGGAGAAAAAAGAAAGCAAGCCACTACACAGAAAAAAAAGAAGGGAAAGAAGAAGGGAAGAAAAGGAGGGAGAAGGGGAGGGGAGAGGGACACGGGAAGAGGGAAGGAAGACTGAGAGTTAGAGGAGGAGTGGAGGGGGGGAGAGGGAAGGAGGGAGGAAGAGGAAGAGAGGTGGGAGGGGGAAGAGAGGGGAGGATGCAGGGGAGAAGAAGAAGGAGAAGGGGATGGTGAAGGGGAAGAGGAAGGGGAAGGGGGAGATAGACAGGAAGGGAAAAGAGATACCACTTTTGTATGTACCCCTGCAAAACTGTTTTATGTGTATTTCAGTAAAAGACCAATTTCTGTTCACTTATATATACATATAGATATATGTTATATGATATTTGCATGGTTATTTTGGTTTATATCTGTCTCTATAGGTAATTCACACACACATGAATATTCACAAATAAGCGCATATTTTCACTCACAGCCATTCACTCATAGACACAAAGAGGGAGAGGAAAGCTTATTTAAAACTGTACTGCATGTGAGGCATCTATCCCATCCTAAAAAACTTCTAATTGAAAAAGTATGCCAATTTTCCAAAATACAAATGCCATTAATACTAGCCTATTGTGAAAATACTGCAGGGTTAGAAATCAAAGCAACTGTTTTAGTCAATGAGACTTAGTCGTTCTGAAACAGCCCCTCAAAAAAGAAAAATAAGGGGAAGAAAAGATCAATCCTGGTTGATTGAAATTCAGTAAATCAGTAGCCTTGAGTCTCTCAGTCTTGATTTAAAATAGCAGGGGCAGTTGCCGTCAGGCACTTGAGTGCATGTGGACAAGAATAAGCCTAATGACTTCTTTTGTTCATCTGCCATGTGGAACTATTTCAACATTCTTATCTAGGATGTGAACGAGGTGTGCTAATAGCTCCACGCTTCCATTCCTGGAACCGAGGAACGAATGCAGGTAGCATGCACTCAGGTCCCGCTGATATTAATGGTGTAAGATCCCTCAGCCTGCTGCTTTCAGTGAAACACACTGCAATGCCCACCGCGAGAGACAGATGTCAGATGCTTCTTCACTCTATCCATGACCTTCAGCTGGCACCAGACACTGCTGCACGTCTTGACTTGTTAACATTTTCACAGGTGAGAGATGGATAAACAACGGTTTTCTCAGACCTGTAGATTGCTAATAAGTGTCACAAAATACACACCGGAGCTCAGGTGCAGATCATTAAAAAAGAAGTAAGAATGGGAGGAATAATGACACGTCAATCCACCTCAAGTCAAGTTTGACACCCCCATGATACTAGTTAGCACCATGTACAGGGAATTTTGCCTTCTGTTCTTTGGAAATTGAACCAGGAGGACGGCAGTGGAACTTATTTCCAGATGGTTCTGGTTAAACTTTGAGCCCCTGCTCAAATTAAGGAAGAAAAGAACATTCAAACATTCAAAATTTCTTTTTTTTTCTAATAAAGGTTTAAATGATTGAGTCAAGCACTGTGAACTTTAACTAATAGTTTCATGCTACAGTAATAGCACCTATTATTTGAATTCATTTTCCATACTGACAGCACAACTCAGGCATACTCCAGACTATGACATTTTAAGTGACTGGTGATTTTCAGTTGTGCTTTCTACAGTACACATATACGAACTACAGAGTGGAATATACATGCATCTCTGTGCATGTGTGTCTGTGTAGACTACAGCTTATGCTACTTTTACTTTTGCTGTTATACGAAGAAATGTATTAAAAAAAGTGCACTATACTCGGAATATATGTGTTTTCCCATGCTAAATCAAAAAAAAGAAATACTTGAGATATATGACAAAATTTCAGAAGTTTTGATTGTTTCAGCCAAGCCCATGCTATTCCAGCCTTTACCCTTATCACCACATTTTATAATCTAATTATATGAAGCATAGAAAATAAACAGAAACGGTAAATCCAGTACTGAGCAGAAAATTAGGCAAACATATTTTTTAAAGGATCACTCATGTCTCACAGGACTTCTCATAGCTACCACACATTTAGTCATTCAATTTGTATGTGGTATTTCTTATACGTAAAAACCCGAGTCACTGGCTTCCCCCTCCAATGCACTACAAGCAGACATATAACCACAATTTGGAAAGCTGTACCTCTGAATGGGGAGAGACTTCTGCTTCGCCTCTTCTTAAGCAGGGATGCTTGAGGTGCATGAAATTGGAAGCTGGTCGCAGGCAATTCACAGAAAAATGTGGCAGGAAAGTACCTCATGCTTATTCTCTCCTTTCAGCTCGCAAATACATAGTTGGAAATTTCATTTCAAACTAGGGCAAGGTTAGGAAAAGAAGTCTGAAATTCGTCTGGGTTTCCCCAGACAGCTTGGGAATCCAGCCCTGTACGAGGCAAAACTTGTCTCCAGCATGTGTTATTCTGATGCTTCATCTTGCCTTGGCAAGACCACTTCACCATGATGTGTTAACTTTGGGTTAATTTCAGTTAAGGGATAAATTCTGCAACTCAAAAGTTGGCAACTTGTTTCAAGATACAGATTCATGTTAACACTTGAGTATTACCACTGACTTGAAGCTGACCTAGAAACCAAATCATAGATATAATTTATAACCACAGAACAGAGACCAAAGTAGCTCTTTGAAATGACCAATCTATGTATTTAGTAATCAATCCCTTTTCTTTTTAATGAGTTTTGCAAAAAATAAATTCCAGGAATTTTTAAAATAGAATATTTTCTTTAAAAATACACATTTGCAGTCAAAGTGATATTAAGAATATCTCCATGCATCAGAAGGTGAATTAACATTATTATCTGTGCTCTTTCCAGTCATATTATGGAAATAAATTAGAAAATGTGAGTATGTTTTCCACTTCTCTGTAATGTCTATTACGAACTCCTATATATACTCTTTGCACAGTTCTGGGGTGAGGTTTTTGTTTTCATTTTTTGTTGATTTTGTTTGTTTGTTTGTTTTCTTTGAGAATTAGGGGATGTTCCTGAGAAATACAAATGATTTACTAGATCTGCCCTTACAGAAATCTTGTCAGTGTTAAAAATCAGTAAAACCTGACTTCAATAAATGGTATTAGGTTCTCAATAATGCCAAAGTCAATAGCTGCTCTTGTAACAGTGTTACAGTTTAAGCACTGCTGCAGGCCTATGCTAGTCTTGAACATGGGATCAAAGAGATAAAAGCAGAGTGACAACATCTCTTTCACTATTCTGCCACTCTAAGGATCTTTACATGAGTTCGATTCTCAGTGACATTTTGTCATTGATCTTTTTTGACATATCTTTTGTTTTTTTCAGGAACCTCCTCCAAGGAAGATGACGTCTAAACAAGTTAGGAGCGTGTGTGTCTAATGTATGAAAGATGGTAGGTCGTTTACCCACCACCTCTACTAAAGATTTGTGAACGGCGTGCTGGAAGAAAGGTCTTTATATCACGTTGACTGATCATTTCTATGTCATCAAGCATTAAAGATGAATTCTTTTGATTCAAGTAAAACAAAAGATCATAGGTACAATCCTTATCCCAGTGAATTCAGTGGCAAAACTAACGTATCGAAACAAACATTGATCTAACTAGTGCAGGCTTCATTCAGAGTTATTAAGTCTCTTCTGTAATATACTACAAGCCATATTTTGAAGTGAGTGGGTGAGTCTCATTGTAACTTTTTGTCCAGAGCTGCATTATGTACAGATTTTTTTCCTAAAGCTTAGCACATACACTGCTGAACTCTTCTGAAATCTGGCTACTTTTTTGGTGACATAAATAAAAGATGAGCTCTCTTTAAGAAGGTCTTCTTGCATACTGTAATAAAAAAAGTATCAGAAATTGTGCTTTTCATTGCTTCCAATCTTGTGTAGATGGCTAGGAAAGTAAATACAGTACACAACTCAACACAAACAGTTGAGAAGCCTAAAAAATAAGTTTTTATTAAAAATGCTGGCGTTCAACTACTTACTTTTTGCTGTGCTTTAGAAAGAAACTGGGATTTTTTAAAAAAATCACAGAATAAGCAATCTTCTGATGCCAGGTTGTACACTTCACAGACATGTTCAACTTTTATATATGTAAGCACAAATCCATCCTATCTATCTACTCAATAATCAGCAGATGATCTCCAGAAAGAGATTTGGACTTTAAGAGAACTGAATATTCTGTTGGAGGTCTTTACATTACAATGGAAACATTATGAAAAAAGGGACCATTAAATAAGAAATTGGTAGTGTAGACATTCTGGTTAAGTGCCTAAAATCAAAAAGAAAGAAATACGGACCAGTCTGGTTCCCTGAATACTTCGTTATTCACTCAAATGATCTTTATAGGAGAAACTGAGAAACTAAGCCTGGCAACAGACCTAAATCAGAGGTCTGCAGCTGATTCTTCCACAGTTCAAATGAAATCCACAGGCACTGAACTACAGACAATTCAGGAAATTTTCTCTCTTCCAGGGCATAAATTTCATCCACCCACAATATCTAAATTTAAAAAGTAAAAGTAATGTAAAATTACATACTTCCACACAAGCTTTTATTTATAATTAATCAAGACACTGAAGTCACTTTAGATTGAAGTCACATTTGATAAAAAAAAATCTGAAACTTCTTTTCCTGATTAGATATGCAATTATTCTAGATAATCAGACCTTGCTTTACAAGCTGTGGCCAGCAGCCCCATGACTGGAAAAAGGGGATAAAGTTGACAGTCTCTAGAAGGATAAATGTCAGTTAAATATCAGAACTGAGTCCTTTAGGTTTCCAAAAACAATCATGTAGTACATGTGGACCTTTTTCAGCCTGAAATGTAAAAAACCCACTTATGCAATAATTAAAGAAAGACCTTCTTTTTATTTCAATTAAATCATGATTCATCAAAAAATAACAGGTGAGAACAATGTAAGAAATATAGTTGGGAAATATAATTAATATGTGAAAATTGTATTTGGCCCAGCCTGAACTGGAAAAGATATACTATATTCATTAGAGATGAATAACAGTATTTTTTTGAACAAGTTGGTGAAAGAATTAAAGTTAGTGAAATTAGTTGACAGATAAGTCTGGATGTCCCAAGCCTAAGCAATAATGCACAGGAAAGTAGTTATATAAAGACAAATACAACAATTTCTTCAATTTACTTTCTTATATTTATCATTATATCTAAGCTGATGCCTTGCACCTCAATTGCTGTGTATACCATATGTGTTTCTATTACAAGTCTGTCTGCACAGAGTTCTCATTCAGCTCTGAAAACACAAAGTTTTCTCACCACTGTTTTTTTTTTTTTTTTTGTCTCAATAGAAAAATATAATCTTTCTTTACCTCACAAGTTATTTTTTTTTTATTAATTTTAGTTTGTGCTTGTACTACCATTTGTATGGTGCTGATATCTCACAATTTTCTATATCACTACGTAGGTTCCTTTGGCACTACAATCCATTATTCTCTTTCAGAAGACAAGTAGCTATATGGAACAATATAATCATATAATCTTTTTCAATAAGAGAAACATTGGCAATGTAACCAAATTTCTATATGTGAAACCTGCAGTAAAAACAGACAGCAGAAACAGTTTTTTGAGATTCCATAAAATCCTTTAAGATGCGTTACTACGTAGGTTCCTTTGGCACTACAATCCATTATTCTCTTTCAGAAGACAAGTAGCTATATGGAACAATATAATCATATAATCTTTTTCAATAAGAGAAACATTGGCAATGTAACCAAATTTCTATATGTGAAACCTGCAGTAAAAACAGACAGCAGAAACAGTTTTTTGAGATTCCATAAAATCCTTTAAGATGCGTTATTTATAACAAAATACTAGGCAACAACGTTGCAGCTGTGGTGGTTTAAACATGTAAGAGACACAAGGATCGGGATTCATATCATCATAACATACAGAATGTAAACATTTAAGTCTTAGCCAGTTTTCTTTACAGTTAAAGGTGAGAAAAGGCCTCCAGAGGTAATTCACCTGACCTATCCTAAA
Organism: Aptenodytes forsteri; assembly: GCF_000699145.1. Classification (NCBI taxonomy): domain Eukaryota; kingdom Metazoa; phylum Chordata; class Aves; order Sphenisciformes; family Spheniscidae; genus Aptenodytes; species Aptenodytes forsteri. Next base: position 4,742,209 of record NW_008795018.1, read on the forward strand.
TATCTCCTTTAGGATGAGGTGAATTCCTCTCTGGAGGTGTTTACTTTTACAAAGGCAATTGACAGAGGCTAACTCAGATATTGTAATCTAACCGTAAAATCCTTATCTGAGAAGAGAGAATTCTTAATCAAGGCTAATCGGGAGAAGCCATATATCTTGTATCTTCCAGTAAAGTTGGAAAAAGCATATGTCTAACCCATTGAGTGGACTTGGTGCCTGGAAGTGTACCTACGTTTTTTTGACTCTATAATCTGGCCTGAAAAGAGGTCTCTCCTTATAAGCTTTATGCCTTTACAGATTCTTACGTTAACTGACAATATTTCAGCTTCAGAATACTTTTGGTTTCCACTGGATCCCTGGGTTCCTCATAGTGTTGGCCAGGTGATGTGGTTAGGGCTTTGAACCCTGCACACGACACTGGTTATGGTTACTGTGGGAGTTTTCATACTAAGCTTAAAGCTCACTTTCCTTGCAGCACTTTGCTTCCTTTCAGATATGTTGTTTTGCAACGAATAGGATTTTATGTTATTACATCTTATATTTGCATGTCTTTCCTATCCAAGGAGGTAATTCCAGTACAGCTTGGGCATATTTTACTGAAGGATCTAAGAGCATTTATATTGTCTCAGTCCAGATTTAATATTCTTCAGTGATTTTCTTCTTTTTCTGACTCAACAGAACCAACAGCTTCATGATATGTTTACATTAAATGCAAATGGGGGGGGAGGGGAGGAGGGAATTGAAAATAATTTTCATGTCCCTTGGGGACGTGTGGTTATTACTGCTCTGCAGCAGCCCCTGCTGGAAAAGGACACGTGTCAAACCCACAGGTCTCGCCACAGCTACGCCTGTCAAACCTGCTGCTTAATCACTGGCTAGTTGTGTTCCAGCACAGTCATCGATGACCTCCAGGTTCACTGAAACCTGGAACTGGTTCTCCTGCCATCTGCAGAGTGGCAACTGCTCATTCTTGTCACAATGAGTGCTGAATGCCAAAAGAATAAATAACGCTTATGAGCCTTTCCTGACATATTTGTAGCCTCAAACAATAAGGAAACTGAAAAATATTAGTGTAAGAGAAGCAAAGCCATACAGTGTAAGATAAAGCACCTGAGAAAAGCTTTGCTTAAAGTACATGTCATGACATAGTGTCCAAAGAACATTTTTCATCAAGTGAAAGCACATTAAATTATGCTAGTACTATCTTCTCTTCCATGTGGTTGTTGACAGATGTTTGGAAAAGAAATTCTTCCTTTCTGCTTGACCTTAAAAGCTGTCCCACACAGATCTTGTATATTTATAATGCTAAACAGTAAAACAGTAGAATAAAAAGGGGAGTTCTTCTGTGATAGAAACAAAATACTTTTGCTTTGTTACTCAAATTGCATAGAAAAATATTAAAATTTGTTTCTCCTAATAATATTAATAGCAATAACAACAATGACAATAATAATACCACTTATCATTTGAAACCCGTAACTAGAGTGGAAAAAATGCCAGTGATTGCAATTTGTTTTGCCGTACGTCCATGAAAATTCCCTACAACGGAAAGAGAATACTGCAGGCAGGTTGTGGTAAAAACATATCTATTTTCTCATATTTATCACCACATTTAAGCCATTCTTCCCAAACAGCTCTGTAAAATGAGTACATTACTAATAGGGGTAATATTCTCTCAGGGCTAGGCTGAGTGAAAAACAGTAGGAATAATTTACATGAAAGTGATTCATGTAATGGGGAAAGCTGGAGGAGGTGGGGGTGGGGAAGAGAAGGGATGGAACAATGGAAGACAGGAAACAGGACACAGGAGACAAACTGATTTACAGATTTCGAATGACTAGCTATTTTTGCACTAGGAAAACTGTCTTAAAGAGGAAGAGCGATTAAGTTTTAAACAATGACAGACACCAAAATACAAGTAGTCTCAACAGGAACAGTACCCTGCAGCGGAAGACAAGTGCCTCTGGGTTACTTCCATGAGGAGTTTCATGTCTCGGAGATGTTGGAGAAGCAAACGGTATTTTCCTATAATTTCACAGGTTCAAGAGGACAATGAGACTTTTCTACATTTTAAGAGAAAATCAGAAGGACATGACTTTTTTCACATTTCTCTGGTATGTGGTACACAGGTAACACAGGCTAGTGAAATAACTACACTGAGCAACACAAATATGAAAACAATAGTGAATTCAGGAAAAGTAGGACTAGAGAGCATGTGGGTTTTGTCAAAATACAAATAATTTCCACTGCAAAAGAATTTTTTTTTCATTTTTTAAATTTAAATTTCAAAGAATAAATAGCTTCCTTATTTTGCCAATATTCACATTTTTATTGGGAAAGAATTACCTTCCAGACAGTTTTAATCCAAGGAGACTACTGCTTTATTAGACCAAAGTCTCCTTAAATAATCCAATTGCCTTACAACCAAACAGGGTAGAAGAATTACATCAAAGTATTTTTACTCCATTTGTCTTGTAGCAAATATTTGATATGGAGTTTAGTAAGTATTACACTAAGAAATTCTACTGTTAACAGAGAGTCCGTTCCTGGCTGTAGGTACTGACTAGTAAATTTTGGGAAATTGTAGCCTAAATGCTAGACGAGAACTGAGAAGAAGAAACATAAATGGAGGTAGAATGAGAGAGTGAAGAGCTCTGAAGTTTGGCACCAAGCCTGTAAATATGACAGGTTATGTTTACATCTAATGAAATTTGATGACATATTGATGACATATTCAGGGGATAAACTATTTAAAGATTTTCACAACTGCATAAAGTATTGCAATTCTTAAAGAACTTTCTGTGATTATCTTCACAAATTTCAGGGACAAATTAAAATTTAATTTTTTTCCTTCTTCCAAACAGCAACATTCAATAGATAAGTATGGTTAACTAGCCTATATAAGCAAAATCTGTCAACTTTAAAAGTCACCTTGGGTGTTTGATGTATATTAGTCTTTTTAATGAAAGGACATATAACTTGTTATGATACTTTGAATAGAAATCAACATACCAGAAAAAGATTTTTTGCTTAAAAATGTAGTGGGAACTTAGCATTGAAAAGGCATGTCTGGGTGAAACAGGGAACTCTGGCTTCATGCAACCCTCATTTAAAAAGAAGTAGGCTACAAATGAGATAGTGTAAGAACTCCCTCCCTAAGCCTGCCCTCCAGCTGCCAGCTGCTCTACTGCACTATACCCAAGAAATAACACTGCCTGTCCTGGTTTTGGCTGGGATAGAGATTTTCTTTCTAGTAGGTGGTATAGTGCTGTGGTTTGGATTTAGGATGAGAATAATGTTGATAACACACCGATGTTTTAGTTACTGCTGAGCAGTGCTTACACAGAGTCAAGGCCTTTTCTGTTTCTCACACCACCCTACCAGTGAGTCCTATGACGGGGTGCACAAGAAGTTGGGAGGGGACAGGGCTCGGACAGTGACCCCAACTGACCACAGGGATATTCCGTGCTGTGGTTTGGATTTAGGATGAGAATAATGTTGATAACACACCGATGTTTTAGTTACTGCTGAGCAGTGCTTACACAGAGTCAAGGCCTTTTCTGTTTCTCACACCACCCTACCAGTGAGTCCTATGACGGGGTGCACAAGAAGTTGGGAGGGGACAGGGCTCGGACAGTGACCCCAACTGACCACAGGGATATTCCATACCATGTGACGTCGTGCTCAGTCAGTATATAAGCTAGGGGAAAAGCTGGCCAGGGGTCCGCTGCTCGGGAACTGGCTGGGCATCGGTCAGCAGGTGGTGAGCAGTTGCATTCTGCATTACTTATTTTGTATATTCTTTTATCATTATTATTATTTTCCCTTTCTTTTGTGTCCTATTAAATTGTCTTTATCTCAACCTACAAGTTTTACCGTTTTTTTTCCATTCTCTCCTCCATCCCACTGCAAGGGTGAGCGAATGGCTGTGTGATGTTCAGCTGCCTGCTGGGTAAAACCACAACAGTCTTTGGCGCCCAACATGGGGCTCGAAGGGTTGAGATAATGACAGATTTGACCAAAGCATGTTAAAAAAAAAATTGTTATAAGCATTCATTATATTAGGTTAATAGTTGCTGGTCACAATGTTGATTTATTTGCTCTCGGAATTGTTGTGCTTGCTCTCAGAGTTGTGTTATGTAACATCTTACTTGCTGTACGTGTTCCCTGTTGTGCTGCTTATCATCTTCGGGGGCTGCATTAAGGTTATCATTTTGCTGTACAGTGTAACACTGGCTTATGATATGATAAAATTACTGGTCATCAGACTAATCTGGTATTTGTACTCAGCATTGCCATCATCTCCATACTTCAGGAACCGTCTCTTGGAAACTATTAATAATTACACTCTTTACCTTTTCTCCTCAGAGAACAGCTTTATGGGGGAGACAAGGGGACACTTTTCCCCACTCCTTCACATTCCTTTTCTCCTTCAGGCTAGTTACAACAGCTCTTGAGAATTTTGAATATCGTTGGGATGTTCAAACCAGCATATTGCTACATCTCCTGAACTTGTTTCAGGTTTTGTTTAAGGTTAAACAACTATTTAAGAATACCACCCAGAGATCTGCCCTG
>NW_008795018.1:4746814-4747245 GCF_000699145.1 Aptenodytes forsteri
AAGAGAAGGTCTCTGGATCTGACGACAAAACGACAGGCACTGAGGCCACTCCAACCTCAGTGACAGACACTGCAGTTACTCCAACCCTCATGACAGGCACTGCAGCTGAACCAGAGAACCAATCTGTGCCGGTATCAGTCACCCCTATACACAAGAAGAAATGTTGGAGGCAAAAGTCAGTTTGTTTAGTAAGGGAAAAAACTCTTCCCCTACTAAGGGAAGAAGTGAAAGAGGCAGACTACTCCAAAGCAGGGCTGTCACGAGAACAGGAGGAGGAAGAGGCAGAACTCATAAACGAGACAGTAACCACCTGATCTCTATCCCTGAGTGAGCTGCAAGATATACGAAAATATTTCAGCCATCGTCCAGGCAAGCACTTTGTCACCTGGCAGCTCCAATGCTGGGATAATGGGGCCAGTAGCCTGGAATTG
>NW_008795018.1:4751074-4751766 GCF_000699145.1 Aptenodytes forsteri
ATGTTAATTGCTACATAATATTATATGCCATATCAATGGTATTACAGTAAGAATCACCCAGATAACTAAAGAATGAATTTTGATGAAACCAAGCAAAATGCAGTGATGGTAGAACCAGACAAACGCAGCGGTGATGAAACGAGAATTGGTTTCAGCATGCAACAATCCAACACCACACACCATCTCTCCTGCCCTGAAGGACTTTTGTGACAGATAGAACCCAAAGTCATGGACTAAATGAACTCAATGGACATTTTAGAGGGATGGCCCATAGACTAAGGGAATGATATCTGTATATACAGGAATGATATCCTGTATATATCAAAATACAGGAAGGGTGGTGGTGATTAATTGGGATGTATTGGAAAGTGTGGGACCTGGGCATGACGTAGATGGTATAGAATAAGGGGTGGATATTGTCCTGGTTTTGGCTGGGATAGAGTTAATTTTTTTTCTAGTAGCTGGTAGAGTGCTGTGTTTGGATTTAGGATGAGGATAATGTTGATAACACACTGATGTTTTAGTTACTGCTGAGCAGCGCTTACACAGAGTCAAGGCCTTTTCTGTTTCTCACACCACCCCACCAGCGAGTCCTATGACGGGGTGCACAAGAAATTGGGAGGGGACACAGCTGGGACAGTTGACCCAAACTGACCACAGGGATATTCCATACCATGTGATGTCATGCTCAG
>NW_008795018.1:4751826-4755819 GCF_000699145.1 Aptenodytes forsteri
TTTTTTTTTTTCATTCTCTCCCCCATCCCACTGCAGGGGTGAGTGAACAGCTGTGTGGTGTTTAGCTGCCTGCTGGGTAAAACCACAACACTGCCATAGAGCAATGCTGGAAAAGTCACTAATGTATTACCATGGCCAGCCAGCGGAGCTCTCTAGAATTCATTCATTGTTAATGAATTAGCAGTACTTGGAGACTGTTTATATGCTTTTTCACAAAAAAAAACCCTAAAGTTTCATTATACCAATGGGTATTTGTACCTTTGACAACCTTCTTGGCAACTATTGTAAAAACTGTGTCTTTGAAAAAACGTTGTGAGGGGGCAGCTTATTAAATTTTGTAAATCATATGGCCTGTCTGCAAATGCAGAGCACTGTGGCTGATTTAGTTCTTGGCCTAGAAACTCTGCTGTTAGGACCATTAAACAGGTCCAGAGTTTAAGTTACACAATAAATTATACACAGAAGAACGAGGCACAGACTCTTGCCTCGTGTTTCCTCCCTTTAAACCCTGGAGTGGCTGCATTGCAGCATCCAGAGACTCTGACAGTATACACTTGTTGTCGGGCTCCAGTTTAAACAGTGATGCACTGCTTTCCGCAGCCTTGATCAGTCCAGGCAACTGAAGGTTGCCGCACTCTTTACTGAAACCAACGATAAGGATAAAAAGGAATAAGCCGGACTGAGAGCAAAGCTGGTGCGATGCCAGTGAGGGGCCCGGAGCCAATGGCCTGTTATGGGTCTTCCTTTCTTATATCATAAATTACTTAGAATGCTATCTAAATCAGTCTTGTGTGGTCCCCGCCATCTCAATCTCTGCAAATGTTCTAGCTGCTCTTCCTTAACACCGGATCCAACTTTACAAATAAACCACACTGCCTGCACAGTTTGCAAAATACTAAAGCACAAGGTAATTACTGGAGACAGCGTAAGATGATGACAATGCAAACTTTAACTCAAGACAAAGGAAACATTACTTCTCTATCTCCTCTCAGATGTTAAAGGTGAGTATGCAATTACCAGAATATAATTAACAAAGTTACATACTCTCTTTTGATGAATGCCCAGCTAGACACACGTCAGGTAGCAGCCTCGAACAAAAGAATGCTAATTCAACTGAAGTGTGATATGGATTGTTTTGATTTATAGTTCTTAACGAACTGCTTTCTCCCTTTACTCTGACTTACAGTGCATCATGTTGAAGTACAGTGTGATTAGAAACTGCCTGAGACTGTGGCCTTTCATGAACAATGGAAGCAAATATGTCACTCAAAGAGATTCAGTTTACATTTACTCAGCAGCTCTCTTGGAGCTTAGTTTTCTATTATCTAGCAAAGATTTTTTTTTATAATAGCTGAACACAGGATTCAAGATTTATACATTTAGCACTGGGCAGGCTACCCTTTCATATTTAGGTTAATAACTGAAATATTATCCATTCCGTATTTTGAGTAAATAAAGTAGCATACCTAAATAATGAAAATCTGGCTACATGCTGAAAAGTGTAAATCACTGTATACCATCTGTCACCAGGGGGAACTATTAATTCATGCAGCAACTTTCGAGGCTGGAGTGATATGGACTGGCACACCATACAAGTACAGAAATGTTTAGAAAACTGAATGGCAGCCGTGTAATGACTAACCAAAAGTTAATAGCACAAAGACATATGACACAACTTGAACTAACACATCAATTAAAAACAGGCAAAGAGTATGTCTTCTGGAATATTTTATGGATATTGAAGGCCACATTTACAATACAACATGACTTTGATTCATTAAAATAAAAAATTTTTGCTGAAATCAGTAAAATGTGATTCAATAAAGACAAGTCCACAGTGGCTACTGTAGGATGGCATAATCAAATTTACCCATTAGTTATCCATGATAGCTTCCCACCAAAAATCCCTAATCTAAAACAACAGTGTTTTGATGGTTTTTTGACATTATTCATACCTCTCTTGGCAGGAGGGCTGTTCCTGGCCATGGCCAAAAGAAAAGAGACATGTATGTTAAAGCTTCTCAGAGCCATGGGTTTTGTTAAAAAAAGTCAAGGAGTTGTTAGCTCTTTAGCAGGGACATTTGAAAGGAGAACATGACAATGGGTTTCAAAGCAGAGATCACAACTCAGTAATATGCTAGTGAACAGTAGTGGTTTGACAAATTCCGCCAAACTTCTCCTCTCCATCCTCTCTCACATGCCCTTCGGTCCGCCGGAATCTCAATGGACCCTACCCACCTGTAGGTGACAAGGCTTCTTCCGATTCAGATTAGTGAGAGACAGCAAATGACAGCAATGAGAAGAATAAGGGAAGTATATTTACAGGCTCAGTGAGTACAGAAAATGATAGCATGTTAGCAAGAACAATGCTACATGAAAAAAATTGGCTTTGTTGTAAATGAAAAACTAAATACAATTTCACAACAGCACACTGTCACAAAGACGAATATTATATTGAATAGTGTTAATAGACATATCACATGTAAAACAAGCAAGGTAATTATTTTGTTTTCCTTGACACTGATTAGGCCTCTGTTGGGTTACTGTGTTTAGTTTTGAGCACAACATTTTTAAAAAGGCAGACAAATTGGAAAGAGTTCAGAAGAGAGCAACAAAAGTGATAAAAGGTTTGGAAAATAAGATCTATGAGAAAAGGTTAAGTGAACTGGGCATGTTCAGACCAAAGAAAAGAAGACTGAAGGGAGGCATGATCTGTCTACAACTACATAGAGTTGCTATAAAGAGGATAGGGACAAATTATTCTCATTAGTCAATGAGGACAGAACAAGAACTAATGAGCTTATGCTGCAGCAGAGAACATCTAGGTTAACTGTAAAGGAAAAACTTTAACTAATAGAACAGTTAGAAATACAACATGCTGCCAAAGGAGCCTGAAAAACTCCCTCTGAGATTCAGGTTTTAGCTTATTCTTGCTTTATATCTGGTAGAGAGAGGATCGCACAGCGGTTAGGGCTCTAGCCAGTTTCTTTCTGCACTGCAGATTTCTTATGTGACCTTGGGCAAGCCGGTTAACACTGCATTTCAGCTCCCTAGCTGTTAAACAGTGACAAAAGCAATTCTCTAGCTCTCAGAGATGCTGCAAGCATAAAGAGTTAAGGATTCTCAGACACTCTATGAGCCATCAAAGTGACTATGCGAAGTAAACATTCAAACCTGCCACAACACAGAGGCACCAACTGCCGGGCATACCTGGAGGTCCCTTCCAAGCCAAATGGCATCTGTGACTGCCACAATGTGCTTTATTTAACACATCCAGTCTAGGATGTATTAGGGTGATCCAGTCTAAGCTGTATCTGAAAAAAAAAAGTAACAATAAATCAGTAGCTGTGTGGCTGATATGACAGCTCACTAGCAGCCTGACCCAACTATCCACTGAAATCAGTGGACTCTATTGTCTCAGTAGAAGATGGATCAAGACTGAGTACCAGTTATTAAGCACGAAAAGGGGGCAGTTATCAGGGTTCTGTCCTAGCTGTCTCAAATGTTCTACCACAGCAATGTTGCTCAAACCAAACCTGGAAAGCAGATTAAAATCATAAAATCATAGAATCACAGAATCATAGAATAGTTTGGGTTGGAAGGGACCTCTAAAGGCCATCTAGTCCACCCCCTCCTGCAATGAGCAGGCACATCTTCAACTAGATCAGGTTGCTCAGAGCCCCGTCCAACCTGACCTTGAATATTTCCAGGGATGGGGCATCTACCACCTCTCTGGGAAACCTGTGCCAGTGTTTCACCACTCTCTGCAAAAACTTTCTTCCTTATATCTAGTCTGAATCTATCCCCCTTTAGTTTAAAACCATTACCCCTTGTCCTGTCACAACAGGGCCTGCTAAAAAGTTTGTCCACATTTTTCTTATAAGCCCCCTTTCAGTACTGAAAGGCCACAGTAAGGTCTCCCTGGAACCTTCTCCTCTCCAGGCTGAACAACCCCAACTCTCTCAGCCTTTCCTCATAGGAGAGGTGTTCCAT
>NW_008795018.1:4755909-4756616 GCF_000699145.1 Aptenodytes forsteri
GTGTCTTTCTTATGCTGAGGGCTCCAGAGCTGGACACGGTACTCGAGGTGGGGTCTCACCAGAGCAGAGGAGAGGGGCAGAATCCCCTCCCTCGACCTGCTGGCCACGCTTCTTTGGATGCAGCCCAGGACACGGTTGGCATTCTGGGCTTGAAGCGCACATTGCCAGCTCATGTCCAGTTTTTCATCCACCAGTACCCCCAAGTCCTTCTCCACAGGGCTGCTCTCAATCCCTTCTCCTCATCCGTTGTTACCAGTTTGCCAGTCTTACTCATCGGGGGGCTACACTTTCTTTGACCTGCCTTTTCTGGCTGACATACCTGTAGAAGCCCTTCTTATTATTCTTTGCATCCCTTGCCAAGTTCAGCTCCAGCCGTGCCTTGGCCTTCCTGACCCCATCCCTACGCAACCGGGCAGTATCCTTATACTCTTCCCAGGATACCTGTCCCTGCTTCCACTGCCTGTGCATTTCCTTCTTGCCCTTTAGTTTGACTAGTAGGTCTTGACTCATCCATGCTGGTCTCCTGCCTTCCTTTCCTTATTTCTTACACATGGGGACCAAGAGCTCTTGCACTCTATGGAAAGATCTGCCAGCTCTGTTCTGCTCCCTTGTCCCTGAGGGCAGTTTCCCAGGGGGTCCTATTGACTAACTCCTTGAACAGCTGGAAGCTTGTTTTCCTAAAATTCAGGGTCCTGACTTTACTCTTC
>NW_008795018.1:4756653-4756965 GCF_000699145.1 Aptenodytes forsteri
CCAGCTCTGTTCTGCTCCCTTGTCCCTGAGGGCAGTTTCCCAGGGGGTCCTATTGACTAAGTCCTTGAACAGCTGGAAGTTTACTTTCCTAAATCCTGCTTTACTCTTCGCCTGACCCATATCTCTCAGGGCTTCAGGGCTCACCAGTGCATGATCACTGCATCCCAGGCTGCCTCCAATCTTGACATCTCCAATTAGCTCACTTGTGTTGGTGACCATCAGGTCCAGTATTGCACCCCTTCTGGTAGAGCTGTCTATTACCTGGCTTAAGAAGTTATCCTCAATGCACTCCAGGAGTCTCCTGGATTGCCT
>NW_008795018.1:4757069-4782917 GCF_000699145.1 Aptenodytes forsteri
TCGTCGCCTGTCCCTTCTGAACAGCCTGTAGCCATTGATAGCCGCACTCCAGTCATGGGATTCGTCCTACCAAGTTTCAGTAATGGCAACTAAGTTGTAGCTTTCTAGCAGCATGGTGGCTTCCAACTCCTCTTGTTTGTTGCCCATACTGCGTGCATTGGTGTAGAGGCACTTCAGCTGGGCTGTCGGCTGTGTCACCTTCTTAGAGGAACACCCCTTAATTCCTTTGAGGTATTTCACTAGTGTTTCCCTGTTGGCTCCTATTACCTCAGGAGCCCCTGGCTTATCCCCATTAGATGATTCCAAGTTAGAAAGGCAGAGAATATTAAAAGTAAACAATAAAGATATTAAAGGAAAAAAAAATTTCATACTTTTAATCGAATGTTTATTCCTATTTTTTGCTTAATTTAATGCAGTTAGTTTTGACGGTGACAAAGGAGATGCTTTACCTATCTAAAAGTAATTATCAATAATAAATTCTATGAAAAGCTCAAAAATAAAGGAGCAGCAGGAACATCCCTTTAAAAGAATTGGGGTTTTTTGATACTAAGAGTAGTTGAGACTGTGAGAGCTGGAATATTGCAAATAAATGTAGCAAGTTTAAATTTTTCATTTACTTCCTGTATTTTACCTATTTTACCCAACATAGACTCTGCAAAGAGTTTAATCACATTCTTTTTTTTTTAATTTTCCCATATAACACTTATGCATTTTATCCTTATTTATTTAGCTTTCCAGATAGAGAGAATACACATCTCCCTGGCTCTCAGTACAGTGAGACTCACAATAACATAATGATGTATTTCCCAAGCTATTTTTTCCTGTACCTTCTTCAACTATAGCCCAACTATTCCTGCCCCCTGTTAGCTCAGCTAAGGCATCAGATTTAGGTTACCTACAGTACATGTAGTTACAAGAACTACTTTTCCAAACACATCTCACAAATCCAGGCTTTGCTACTGTAGTAGAAACATTCACTTAGAAGCATTCATAATTAAAATAATCAGTGTAAAAAAAGTTTAGTATCCTCTAACTCTTTCATTGCAATGGAAAACCCTGAATAAACATCAAAATAAAAGAAAGTTATGAGAAAGAACTAATTTGCTATTAGCGTGTAGAACACAAGAGGCAACGAAATAAATTACAAACCACTGCAACCTAAAACTTTTATGTAAAAATAAACTGAAACCATGTCAGGTTTCAAGTGCTGAAGCATAAAATGGGACACATTTCAAGAAAAGAACAAACATGTCTCTCTATGGGCACAAGTGGATTCACTGACTAACAGCTATGCAGAAAAAAGTTATTTAAATGACAGGATAACTGAAAAGTAAGTCATGAACCCAGCTGAAGCAAATGAAAAGCATGACACAAGATCTCAGAAGACCTTGACAGTGCACAGGCACAATGAGCTAACTACCATTAACCCAAATGCTAAAGGCATTTCATCTGGGAAGTTAAATGTTTACTTCATGGAATTATGTGCTATATGCCTATTCATATGCATCTCTACACTCACCACAAAAGCCTTTCAAGTGGAATTGTGTGAACCGTGGATGGTTTTTTTATTCAGATGAGAAACCAACAACAAAAATTCAGCTTAATATTTTGCTTTGTTTTCAAGTTATTTCAGCCATCTTCTAATCCTCTGGGGAAAAATGTACAGCAGAATTTGAAATGAAAAAGTTTGTTTGAAATAAAGAACCATAACATTTTGTTTCAAAAAATAAGAAGTAGAAACAAGAAAAAGACTGGTAGGGAAGAAAAAATCTCCAAAGGGAAAACAGAGATGCAAGTCTAACTTTGAACTTAGACACTTCCCACATTGTAATCAAGTGACTTGCCAGCCAACCACAAATGTATACCAGAGAAACAAGTGAGAATGAGACTGTGGGGAGTGTGATAACAGTTCTGCGCTCATAGTACTTTCATCTCGTAGTACATATATTTGTGCAGTTGATACATTTACTAGTTGCATTTCTTCATGTTGCAGATGACAGTTTGCCCAATAGCTTGTAGGCAGTGCTTTGCTAATTAAAAAAAAAACAACAACCAGTAATTAAAGGGTTTAATAACATACCTGCAGCTCTTGTACACTTGTTACACAGAAGATGGTCTATGAGGGATTCACATGTGTACTCAGTGACTCAGTTTTAGTAAAATTACTTTCAGGTTTTAGATCAAAAAGGAAATAGATAATTCCTTCCCTCTCTCTTTGAAATTTTCTTAGAAGTTTATTTCTCTTAGCTCCTATGGAAATAATACAGATACTCTATTTCAGACTTCAAGGAGCACTGGACGTCATGGAAAAAATAGGATGTTGCAAAGTATTTCCTGGTATTATTTAGTAGTGAATCATATTGCAATACATGTTAGGCTAGAGCCATAGTTAAACATTTCATGTATTTATTTGCATTTGATTTCCTTCAAGCTTTATGGCTTGAATGATGCCAGTAACAGAGGGGAAGCATGTTTGTCTTTCTTAACTGTCACTGATGACACAGATAAGTAAAATGGATGTGGGTGCTTCTGTTTTGTTTGTTACTAATGAGGCTTTTCAAGTATTTCAATAATGAAGAATTTGACATTCAAAGCGTTTGCATCTATTGCCCTCAGCAGGGTATGCCATGAAGAAGAAGCCCAAAGTTTTGTACTGATAAGAAATACAGGGGTAATCTAGCAAAGACAACAGGTAGTCAAAAAATATGAACAAACAAAATCCCTTAGGTTTGGTGCAGCAAAACACATGTGGATGGTCACTTTGACCTGAAAATAATATATTGCCACTGGTGCAGCTAGTGAGTGAATAGACAGTGGAATGACAGCAGAGCCCACAGGCCTCTCAAGAGCTAAGATGAGAGAAAAATGAAGCAAAAACAGTATTTAGCTAGAAACAAACGTTTTCATCTGTGTAGTTGGGCCAGTGCCAACTATTCTAATAGTACCCTGTGTACTATTAGATTATTTGACTTGGTCAATTAATCTAATTTTAGACTGCTTGGTGGAAGGGAAAATCAGTTAGAGGAACGTATTGATGGTGGCGTCAGATGTGTTTGATTCAATCTTGTCTATATCTGCAACAAAATGTATATAGCACAGTTTCCTTGAACACAACCAGAATCAGACAAGGCATTTTCCTTGCTGACTGCTTCAAGCTCTTATTAGGTAGTGATCAGCTTCAGAAATAACCCTTTCAGCCCTTCCTCTATTTCATGTTACCCAGCTACTGAAACTGTGTCTGTTCCTTCCTTGCTACCCTGTTTCTTTCCTTCTTTCTCTGAGCTTTTGCGTCTCAGACCCCTAAAGACACAATACCCAGGAAAACCCCTCCACACTGGTATGTATTTCAAATGTCCTGCTGGTAACTGCGATTGTTTCAGTTGTCTGGTTCCACTGGGAAGTTTCACAGTTTCTCACCTTTAACCCAAAATGAAACAATGCAGTTTACATTTGCTAATGAAACTAGAAGGCATAACTAACTTCTAACCGTATAATTTCATGAGCAATTGCTGTATATTAGGAATCCTGATGGAAAAAACCTGACCCCGAAACTAAGCCACAAGAAGAGGACTGTTTAGAAACACAAGCTTAAATAATAGATCAGAAGATCACTTTTGCTAGACCTGGAAAAGAGATCTGGCTTATGGAGACACGGAAAGGTACTGTCAGAAAGAACAATGCTTAGGCCTCCAACCTTCTAGCTGTATCATTGGCTAAAGAGGGTAAGAACATCTCTTTTAAAATGTTGACCTATAACTCTTTTTCTCTGACAAGAAAAAGAAAAAGGAGTACAAGGAGAACTGATTTTAAAATTAAAAAAAGTCCTACCTTTACTTTACCATCCCTAATATTTTGCTCCAATATCACATGAGTTCTAGTACAAAAATGGTTAAAATGTAAAAGTTATTTCTTTCCAAGTGAAGAGCCAAAGCCAAAAAGAAAAATTCTCGTCAAAATTTGTTTAGTCAAAATATGTATGTTCTATCAAAAAAATTAATAAAAACTATGTAATGAGCTGTATTTGTTCTCTTCATAACTAGACGACACTGATATCCCTCCCCACACCCCAATAAAAAGGAGATGCAGCAGCTCCTTTAAAAAATCAGGCCACTGGAAAGCAGAGTGAGACTTGGCAGGAGCAGCCTTCCCTATGGCAGAGGTTGAGCTTGCATCAGCAACACTCATGGAAGTTAACACTAAATAAGAGAGTAGATAACAAAGTGGGATTCATGTCACTTACTTTTAGATGCCTATACTACTTTTATACGTCTACTATTAAGACACCTAGCTTTTTATTATTCACCCTAGTCACTTTTTACAGTCAATAGAGAGGAACAGGCATTTTTAAGGTGTTTCAACTGATCTGTTTTAAATGTTTACATTGGGATGAGACAAATGGTACTCTAGCAGTGTCTTACTTTCTCTAGGTGGAGTCATAGGAGTTCAGGTATAGACATCTACATTGTACAGCTTCACTGCAGACATCTGTATTTGGTCATATAAACCCCAGTCAAAAAGAAAACAAGACCAAGGGAGAAAAAGAGGGAAAAAGACTTAAGGAGACATCATAGCACCAGAGTCCCCAGTATGTAATGCAACCTAAAATTTAAAAGCTAAGAAGTCACAAATTTAAAGTTAAAAAAAAGATAAAACAACATCTTCAAAAGTTCTCAAAAATCTCAGCTCATCTTCATTAGATGGGTCAGAAACGGCATGTAGTCTTTTCCCCTTAAATTGAGACTGAAAGGTCATTTAGCTCACCATCCTGGCACTGCAAGTTTGTTCTGTGTGGTACATCTGTTAGTACCCTCATAGGTTTCAAAATGTATGAACTCAAGGAACGTTACTCTTTCCCTAAGGAAAGAATGAAACTGTTTTCAAAAAGCATCCTCAGAGGATTTTTTTTTTTTTTTTCCTGAAATTAACTGTGAATATTCTTTTCCTGGTTTTGTTCCATTTCCTTCTTATACCTTCTAAATAATTCTCTTTTTTTTCACACATCTCAAGATACTTACAAGCACTAACTTTGGAGAAAAGAAAAGGGGTTAAGCTCTACTGTACTACTGTTATAGCTGGACTCAAAGCCGTCAACTCAGCAAGGGGGTCAAAGTGTAATTAACAGATTTATAGATTAAATTATCTCATGACACTAAATTACAATTACTGCAGGGGATTTTTTAATTTTCAAATTACCATGCCATACAACTTCAATGATTTGAAACCTTTCCTTTTTTCAGAATGAGAAGGAATTTAAACAACTGAGAGTAAAAAACAATATTAGGAAAATAAACAATGAAGAAAATTTTCACTCCATCAGTGCAGGAGACTACTTTTTTTTTTGCAATTATGGGAAAAGGCACACATAAAAAGCAGTCTTTTCCAGATTTATTTGTGTTACCCTTTTTTCACTTTACAAACAAATAGAAATGTGTAGCATTTTGTAAAAGACCACAGCTTAAAAGACTGCAGTTTTTGAGCACTATTTTTTAAAGTCTGTAAAGCTTTGTAACAGCAGAGAAGGTTGATACCAAGTGTATTAATGGGAAGAAGAACTGAGTATGACAAGGAAGTTTTTAGAGTTTTTTGTGTCTTTTAGACTTGATACATTTCAGTACTTCGACCGTTCCTAAATACTTTCTTTCTCTACCAGAGTTTTAGTATTCAGTTATACAATATTGCACTTCAGGTAATCTTATTTGTAAATGAATCTGTAGGATTGATGTTCATATGTAGTTTAATTTGTTAGACATAATCTTGAAAAGTCATAAACTCACTTTGCATCTTTACGTACTCATCTATTAAAAAGGTATAATTTATAATAAACATCTGCTTTATAATACCAATGTGACAGAAGGCATTAGGCAAGGAAAATTGACTGTGGGTGTGAGAGACACCAAACACAAATATGCACATATATGATTAAACCTTTAAAATATAGCTGAGTGATTTTCTTATGCCAGTCCAAGGATTATTAATACACATGTCAATGTCAAATTTAATAAAGCTGTTGCATTAATTGTAACTATGGTGTCTTGTACTACCTGTCAAGGTATTTCTGGTGCAGAAAATCTTTGTCATGAGTGAGCTACATAACATAAATTATAAGTGAACTAGCCTTTTACCTCAGGAGATCCAAATTCAAATACTGCTTTTAGTCTCAAATGAGTTGTTTGTCACACCCCACTGAACCTCCAAATATCACACGGTTCTGCATGGTTGGAAATCCGGACTCGGGAGACATGAAGGATTGGAATATCAGGCTGTATCACTAATCAAGATTATGGTGTATTGGCAGAGACAAGTAGGAAAGTGTGTGTGTGTGTACCAATTGCCAGCTCCTTCCCTCACAAGCCAGCACTGTTCATGTCTTAAATTCCATGAGCAGGAAGTTTTTTTAACAAATTTCGGACAGAAAAATAAGCTGCTGTTACTAATGTCAACTTTTGCAGATCAACCTCATACAACTGTCCATGATATTCTCCCATCAGAAGCAATGGTATCCATATGAATGCCAGCCAGTGCTACTTGATCTCTGAAAATGCTGAAGACCATCTTCTGAAGCCTGAATGCAAAGATCTATGAAGACTGCAATCCTGTATATTTCAGCTTTCTACAGAACTGCTCTCGTATAAAATAAAATTTTAGAGCAGTGTCTCATTCAAGAAAAGAAAGGAATAATTCCCAATGGAAAGTCAACAAAAAGTATTTTTAAGCCAGTAACAACATCTACTAATATCTCTTTGCAGAAATTGTATCCATTAAAATTAATCCACCCATTCTTCAGTGGAGGTAAGACACCATGCCAAAAGACAGGCACAGCACTAGATCTGTGCAGAATCACAACTTACATTCATTTATACAAACATACAGAACCAGCTAAAGGCAGCTCCTGACATGTTCATGTATAATATACAGGAAACATGGGAAGATGGCACCATCTTCCATCAGTGAGCAGAAGAAAGGGAGAAGAGGAGGGCGCTGGGGCAGCATGCTAGAACCACACAAACATTAGTAGAGGCTATGGTAAAGCCACATTTCAACTTGAAGGTCTCTTCATTGCACATTGTCTTCTACACACCTAACTCCCAGATGTACTTTAAAGAGTTTTGTGCCACAGTACGTGTCTCAAGTTTGTATAGGCTTAAGCAATACATCATTAAGAATCTCTAGGCTGAACATGGAAATACAAAGCCCCAGCTTAAAAATAAAATGTTTATTTTTTAGAATAAAGCAAGAAAAACACTTATTAGCACAGGGCCAAGTTGTTAGTATGCAAAGCACTAGGTTAACTTTCAACAGCCCAAAGACAGACCTTATGTACTTCCTCAAAGAAAGAAAGAAAGAAGGAAACAACATACGCTCAGTATACATAAGGCAAGCTGCAGAGGGTGGATACAAAGCAGAGAGTGACTGTTACAACATAGCATAATAAGCCTTGAGTCCTTCATTAGCAGACATTTAATATATACCTTCCCAGTTTTACTAGCACAGTCCCCTGGGAGGTCACAAAAAGGAGTGGAGAACCATTTTACCTTTCCTGTCTTCCTAGGTGAAGGATCCCAGCTGAACAGACTGAGATCTCCAAAACAAAGGAGGATGAAAAGGACCTACTTAACAGGTGGCAGTTTTACTACAAAGTTTCAATACAGAAAAACAAACTCACATCCCCATGTGAAAATCTGGGGCGGGGGGAATAAATCTGAGTTTTGCAATGTTCAGAAACCAACAGAGAAACCAAGATGGCAAATTTTTTGTGCCTTTGTTAATAAAAAAATGTCTCACTTTGCTCTTAAATAGGAATTTTATGACATTAATATAGACTGGACTTTATCTTAGTACAGAAACTCCCAAATGGCAGTGTTAAGATTCAGTAATCTCTAAAAAAGATTACTGAAATTACAAAAAACTTTTTTAGAATTACATGTTCATTCAAAAGCTATGTTATGATCTATCAGTGCAGTAAGTAATATATATATTTTATAAAAGGCTGAAAAAAAATTTACATTAATAGACCGTTAATACTTCAGAAGGTAAATGTGTATTCAGTTATTTATTGAAACAGCAATCCTATTTCAATATCATTTAAAAAAAAAATTAAAAATAGTATTTATACAAACTTATACAGGGATATGAATATGAAAACCTATTCAAAATTCAAACCTCTTCAATAATAAACAATAAACAAAAGTCAAAATGAAGACCAAATGCTATGCTTAGGTATGTTTATTATGGAAAGGGATTGTATAAGGGAAAAAAAGGTCTCTGTAATTCACATGCTTGTGCCTACGTCTTGTAGCTGATGTAGTCTTCTAGAACAGCACAGAAAAATAAGCAAAGTTTTGACACCCTGATTTTGTAATGGGGCAAGAAATAGTGAATAAGTAATGTGTAATCTGTAAATACGAAGCATAGAGACTTAAGGAATACAGATCACTTCATTCAGACTAAGTTTTCTGACATTTATCTTCAGATAAAGTAGGCATTAGAGAGCTATAGATACACACATATGTACACATATATTGTGTCTGTCTTCTAACTAAACGAGGGGATGTAAGTATTGTTTGTCTCTCAAAGAGAAACTGGTAATAGAGTCAGGTGTTTCTTTGATATAATCCTGTTTGTTTATGAAAATGTTCAGAATCCTGCTTTTCATAACAAAGTAGGGAATAAACAAAGGAATTAAAAATGCATTAAACACTGCCTTTGGTCACAGTTGTCAGTGCTATTTTCAATCAGAACATTTCTCAAAAGCTTTTACTCTTACCTTTTCTTCAAGCTGCATTCTCCGGATTTGTTCAAAATACATCTGATCTTTACTTACAGTCTTGCCTGTCTGCTTCTCTGGACTTGCATCTCTCTGTCACAGATGCACACATCTTCAACAACAATAGCTAGCAAAACTCTTTCATCCATACGGGCACACTCACATGCTTGCTCTCAGTGCTTTGGACAGTGACAGATGGCTGAATTTGGGGTGGAGGGTGCTATTGTTTCATCTATCTGGTTCCATAAAGGATGGTAACTATCAATTATAATCATCTTAAATGATCTGAAAGTAGATTTTGTCCAATGGATAAACAATATGTGTTTGTGGGTGCACAGATTTAAAAGTATACTTTAAAACAATTTGTGCGGAACCCTAATGTTACTGCAGTACTGCATTTATTAGAGGTACAAGAGACCAAAACAATTTGAGAAGTTCCTCTTTCAAGGAACAAAGAAAAGTTCAAAATGGATAAAGACCAATCAAGAATGAATTAAACTCATTGCTTTAAGATCATCAAGTGACTAGACGACCAGCAAGTGAATGTAATCACTCGTCATTGATGGGAAAAAAGATCACAAGCTTTTACTGAAATATTGGCAAAAAGAATTAAGTCTTTTAAAAAGGTAAAAAGAAAACAAGGAGAGAAATACTGAAGGATTTAGCCAATCCAAATATTATTTTGTACTATAGATATCAAAAGATTTCTGGCAGATGTTTTTAAGTAAAAAACCTACCTCTGTCCATTTACTATGTCTTTTGATTCTGATGGCACAGAGAGTTCTAAGAGTGAGAAAGCTTATGTTTTGATCTGGAGAAAACAGGCAGAAGAATATCATCCATATCTCTGAAAAGCTTTGGGGGAAAAAAAAAACCACAAAACAAAACAACTGATTTCAAATTAAACAATCAAACATGCAGATTCTTGGGACTAATGAATCTGGAAAACACGGCAAGTCAGAAAGGGCTATGAATTTGCTCTTGATGTGGTTAAGACTGTGATAATCATGCCAGCCCAAAATGACAGGGAAGAGATACAAGGAGTCCTTGGAATGGTAAAGCATGAAAGAACATTTATAATGAGAACAGGAGTGCTACTGTGGAAAGAAAGCCAACGACAGTTATTTGCAAACCTTCACAAACACTTTCAAAGACCCTAAGAAAAGAGTCCCTAGTCCAAAGGTGCTTTGGCAGTAAGAAGGTAATTAAGTTGTCTCCAGATTAACATCCAGTCCAGTAAGAGCAGTCTGGTCAAAATTGGCTAATGAGTCGTAAGCGTTAATGAAACCTGCATGTCAGTACAGTCAAACACAGAAGGAGACTTTAGCCTTAGTAACTGGGTATAGTACAGCTCATCTCTTTAATTGCAGGAAGCCGCGTTAGTTGAAAACAAACTGTTTGTTTTGACAATTATTGTTAAAACTTAAACAAGTGAAACTTCAGCAGACAGGATCTCCCTCTGGAGGCGTTCGCAGGCATCCACTGCTTTTTATTGACTGTAAGG
Organism: Aptenodytes forsteri; assembly: GCF_000699145.1. Lineage (NCBI taxonomy): Eukaryota > Metazoa > Chordata > Aves > Sphenisciformes > Spheniscidae > Aptenodytes > Aptenodytes forsteri. Next base: position 4,767,338 of record NW_008795018.1, read on the forward strand.
AAGTGAAGCATGCATTTTTAGAAAACTGGTTCACTAGCTGCTAAAATGTAGTTGCCAGTTAGGTGACTAAGCTGGAACAAGTGGGTCCCATTCCCCAAATATAAAACATATTTCTTTGATTACAGATATCAGATCTGCAAATCAAATACAAATCTAAGAAAGATTTGAGGGCTGCAGACTCTTTCTGGAACATTTGGCAGAAGTGAGGTAGAACAGATTCGAGTGTGAGATATTGGTACATCAAACTGATTTTTTAAAAAGTAGCCTAGAAAAGTATGGAGGCTGTGATTCTCAGAACAATTGCTCAGGAGAGGGAGCTGCAGAAAGTGGTCTCAACTCTTAAGATAGGAATGGTTATCACCTGTCATGACTTATCTGAAGTCAGAGCTCTCAGGTTTACCTGAAACTCTCTTTAAAGATACCACACATGGTGAACTCAGGTTCACCTGAGTGTTGAAAAATATACAGTGTTGAAAAATGTTGAAAAATATATAGGAAGCCCATCTAGGCGTACCAAAATAGAAGACAATGTTTGCAAACAATATCTGCAAGGTAAATATCAGTGTTTACATCATACAGCAAAAACAAAAGCCAAGTTAGAAAAAGAACTCATACAGGAGGAACTGCACATAGAGCGCAAATCAGGCACAGATTTGTTTATGTTAACTGAAGAAATTTATTGCTCCTACGCTCATAGTCTCATTTCCCCGAGACAGCTTTGCAAATGGATATTACAGTTGACTACATGGTTATGCATATTGTACCCATTCCTGCCAAAATTACTATACTTGACACGGTGATATCTAAATATGGATGTAAGGATTTTGGTTACAAATGACAAAAAATCTTGCAGAGGCATTTGATGTAGCCATACACGAGGGAATGCAATCTATAACCTCTAGATCTAGAGGTGTTACATCTCATTTTTTACTGTCTTCCCTTTCAAAAGGTTCAAGAAGGCTTTTTTCACTGGTAGTTGGAAAATGGTGTCTGAAAATATAGCTCATTCTAAAAAAGCTTGTGAAATCAGTCTCTGATCATCTTATAATATAATTAAATTGCAGGATAACATCAACAAAGCATGAGACCATTGCATCTTGACAATCTATTTTTTATGAGAATTAATTATAAAAAAATGAAAACAAAACTGTCTTTCATGTTAGAAACTTATAGTAAACAAAAATTTACATAAGTATGTAAAGGCAAGTTCAAATAAACAAGCATTAAGAATGGCGAGTTGCCAACAATGAATGTAAAAGTTAAATGAATCTCGCATATAACATCTCTTGCAGTTAAATATTTTTCCAATAAATTGCTGTCCATCAGCCAGGACAACAGAAAGGGTGAAACTTTCAGCTTTCCTGAGAAGAAGGAAATGATGAATGCTAAGCGTGCCATTTTGTTCCAGATGCTTTCAGCAAGGGAACAGTTTCATCAGAATAAGACAAATAAGAGATCACACTATCTAAATGAACAGGCTAACCAGGTTTTACCAACAGCATTTTCATACCTCCTTAGAAACTTGCAAGTAGAAATTATGACTGGCCAACCCTTCTGAGGAAAAAAAAATTAGGTGAAAAACTGTTTTGAGCAAACTTAAACTACACATAAATATTGCTTGAGTGAATATGTTGAATTTAGAAAAAAGAAGATACTTGAATGTATTTTTCCATTTTGAAATGAAAATTGCATTGAAAAATATTTAAACTGATTTTATAAAATGCAGATATCTGGAAAAGGAAAAGAATCCTAATTTTCAGGACATAAATTACTTTTTGTCATGAAAAGAAATTTGTAGAGCTTTTCGTTTCTTTCAGACAAAAACTAAAATATTTTACTTAGAACAAAACCCAAAGTAATTTTTCCAATGTTGTAATTTAGCCACATAACTAAAAGAAATAAAATCAGTCTCAGAGTTTTTCATTCTAACCCTTCTTTTATTTATGTGGGAAAGGAATAAGTAGGCATTATACTTTTCAGATGCTCACATAATGTAATGAGAGAGTTCAAGATGAAGTACTACAGACATAATTTTAACTTCAACATGAGTGAAGCAAATCTCTGCTGACAACCCTGTTTTAGGATGACCTGTATATACTTCATGAATACCTCAGCACTAGCACTCAGTGGACAACGCTTCCAGGTATTCCAGTATTTCACCATAAATATCAGCAGAAATATTAGCAGAATATTAACTGTTCCATCATGGAAGGGAAATTTAGAGGCCATTGGTCAACAGTGTGAGTATGAATGAACTAATGAAAGAAGCTCCTTCTAAATCCTCTTCCAGTACACTAAAATAAACAGGCTGCTTTTGTACAGGACCTTTCACCCTGAATTTCATAGCTTTACAAGCATACAGGAGAGATTGATAGACTAGCACAGTGCTTGCGTGTGTGAACAGCAATACGTATTGGATAATTAAGTAAAAATGTGGGTACTAACTGTAAGATCATTGGTGGGACTATTTGCATTACAAAAGTCATGCCTAGCTTATATGCTGAGCTTTTAGAAGCAATATCACTTAAAGTTCTTTTAATAATATGTATCCTTCTTTGCAGAATTTATCGCCATATGGGAATGTAACAGCTTTTTTTCAATACAGCCTATAGAATGTAGCCTGACTCTATCTGGAGCTGAGCATAAAGGTGTAAATCAATGGACCCCTTGCTAGTCTGATCAAAAGCCTATCTTTCAAAAATACCAGGAAAGCCAAGGTCTCCATACACAGAAACACTATTTGCAGCTCTCCATCAGTGCTATAGACACTGTTCCCCAAGGGTCCATCAGGTTTTAAACAAAAAGAAAGGCAGGTCAATAGCACAATGATCAGAAAATTGAAAAGGTTCCTCTCCACAAAAATAAAAAACAACACATTATTGTTATTGTTGTTGCTGTTGTTGTTATTACAGCTATGATTAAAGATTGTGGGTTTATGTTTTTATAACGGATTCTGTAGTGTTAACACAGCAAGACCTTACTTATTCAATCACCTTCCACTGGGTACAACCAAAGCCTTAATGAAAGCCTGCTTTCATTTGCCCAATAAACTTCAATTTCTAATTTTGTCAAACTGCAAAAAATATATTTAACAGGTTGGGGGGGTAATATTACTGTAATGAGCATGTGTCTGTATACTTTCATGACTGTAAACCTATACCTCACAGAGATTACACCTGTGGTCATGTACGTATGACAGAAGTGCATATATCTGTCTAAATAGACACAATGTTTGTGGTACTCTCAAGGTACCAGTTAGCCCAACAAAAAGCAAAAAAAAGCATAGGTGGTATATTTCCCTAAAACATTGAACAGCTTACAATAAAATCAGTATGAGAATACAGACTAGTCTAATGAAGCAGTCAACAGGGAATCAGGACAGTTCAGGCATGTCTCCAACAAGCAATGGAGTGTGGTACAAAAAACCTGGAATAGCCTCATCACTGTTATCTCCTGAGCTAGAAGGAGTATAGACCTATCAGCAGAGCATATTTTAAAACTAACCAGCTCTGCTGAGAAGCTGGGATCGCTAGCTCCGTCACAGATGTCACTTACAGCACTGGTTTTGGTATCTGATCTTGTTCCTTGGCACAACTCCGCTCTGCAGGATGTGACACACCAACAAGATGAGCTCTAGCCAAGGGGTGTCTCCAAAGCCAACATGTGGAAGTGTTTGCTGGTTTTATACCTGACTCTGTGAGCAATCTTGAGCGTGCTCTCCGGTCACTGTCATGTGCCACACCATGCAATAGTTTCCTTGTGTTTTTTCTTTGAGACCACCACATACATGAGCCCTAACCCACTTTTCTTGCAGTGTAAGCACTTGACAGACTATACCTTTAAATAGTAGCTTTTCTATGCAAAGTACAATTTCTGATTTCTCTGAAAGGTAAAATGCATATAGAACAAAGGTAAAAATATATGCTTAGATTTTCTCTTACTTGCTTTATACATTCTCAACACAAAAGTAGCTTTAGCTGGAAAAAACACACTACCTACATGCCTGCATTTTAGAAATAGGAAGGCATTCAGAAACATCCCTTTCTTCCATGTTTCTTTATGGATTGCCTCTAGGCAGCGTCCACACGCTATGCTACTTACTATGAATACATTCTTCAGGTGTTTGTCTTTTCCAACACATTGCACAAAGTGCAGGTGCCTCAGAGAATCCTGGATTGCAATCCAGGGTCTGAGGCATAAAAGTCAGGCACTGTAAATAGGAAGGCATTCAGAAACATCCCTTTCTTCCATGTTTCTTTATGGATTGCCTCTAGGCAGCGTCCACACGCTATGCTACTTACTATGAATACATTCTTCAGGTGTTTGTCTTTTCCAACACATTGCACAAAGTGCAGGTGCCTCAGAGAATCCTGGATTGCAATCCAGGGTCTGAGGCATAAAAGTCAGGCACTGTAAAGCTCAACATTATGTCTTTTTTTTTTTTTTTTTTTTTTTTTGGATTGAGCTTTCTAGCCCCAGGCATGTTCAGTCTGCATTGACACCTAACATGTAAGCCACTGCAGCATCTCAAGCAAGACCCTCACAGCATTTCCCCTCCATGACTTTTATTTCTCGCCTGCAGCATCCCTATTCTGTAACCCCATCACATAACCCTACACAAAGTACTGCCTGACCTCGGACAGCAAGAATTCAGCAGGACTTTTGCACTTCACTCTGCAACACCTTTTTGACTTGCTTCTTGTGCTGTTGAAAGAGAAAGATCATAGATGATTAGCGATAAAGCCACAAAAATTAAAATCTGGTAGGCATTTTTTTCCTCTCTCTAAACCTTTCAGTAGTAATGGGACAGAATTTCACCTTTCGCTTCTGAACTTGCTGTTACTTGCACTAAAAGAATCATACGTAGGCATGCCATTACCAAACGCCTTTCTCGGTATTGTTTCCCAGGACTGTGAAATCAATACATACTTTCTGAGGCAATAGTACTGAAACTTAAAATATAAATTTCGTAGTTTGTAATTTTCCCCAGGTTTCACATTTTCTTTTGCCTATGCTTGTGTTCTGTATGTTGTTAAAAGAAACAAACAAATGAATCTTCAGAATGTTGACAGCAATAGATCATAATAATTCTCATGTGTTATTATTAAGGAAATGTTGACAGCAATAGATCATAATAATTCTTATGTGTTATTATTAAGGAGAAACTACGGGAGTTTTAATCTACAATGTATCAATATCATATATCAAACTACCTCCTTCAGAGCAGTTGCAGTCTATCATCACAAAATAATTTACAATCAGTATCATACACCATGCACAGGGAAGAAACCTGCATATTAAAACTTCTATTAATGCAGTCACATTGTACGCAAGACAGATGCTTGATAGGTCTCAGTATCCAATGCATTTACTTTTCAAAAAAAAATATTCAAACTTTCATCATATGGTCTAGTACAGAGAATGCTTTGTCTTAAGACAAAAATCTGAGCTGTAAAAATACATGAAAAAATGTTTTACTTCTGTACAGCTTCTGTACCCTTTTCAGACAAGGATATTAATGCTATTTACAAGCACTAATGAAAACTTTCAACAACTCTGTTGTTGTAAGCCTGTAAGACAGTAAGATAAATTATTGTTAATGCATAGACAGAGACTATGAGCTGCGAGACCAGCAAGTCATAGCAGATCTTGAATTATTATTATCAAATCCAGATCCAGATTATTGCATTATCCAGATCCAGATTATTACCCATTTATTACTGAATCCAGATCCAGATCGGTCCAGATTATTGAATTATTATTACTATTGAATCCAGATCTTGGATTTGTATTTCTTTTTGTTAAGCTAAATAGCTTCCTGACAGGGTGGCCCTATACTGTGATCAGTAGGACCTTACAGAACTCTTGTCCAAGAGGTTATTGGTAGGAAACAAGAGCTTAAGTAAAGGAAGAAATAAGATCTGGAGGCATCATTGGTTTTCTACTCTGCTCCTCTTCCTCGCCCCCCCCCCCCCCCCCCCCCCCCCCCCCCCCACCACCCAGCCCTTTGTACCAGAAATGAATTCCAGCAGAAATGTAAAACAAGATTAAAAAAGAACAAGAAAAAAAAAAGAAACTCAGAGAAAGAAAAGGTCACAATTCAGCTGCATAAGGAGATGAGCATGTGAAGAACTTCCCTGACTAAGTAAGCAATCTTTAGCCCATACAGGGAAAACTGCAAAGTAATCCATTTAAAAAGGATGCAAACTAAAACTGTCTCTAGATTGGAAGCCAAGGCTATGCCACCTTGTTCTTTCCCTTGATTGCTCAACCTGGAAGACAAAACTAAAGCACACCGTGCCCCTCCTGCAAATTCAGATTTCTTTCATATAGGAGCAAGGGCATGGAGAAGGGGAGGAGACAATGTCATCCCAAACTGGAATGCCAGTGCAGCAGACAGATTCATCAGGGCCCAGACCTAGGAAGCACTGTTATACTCCTCAGTGTAGACAAGCCCGAGAAGATATTCTATAAATTGCTATGCATGCCCCAAGCTCTAACGAAATTTATGTATTTCAGTGAAAATCTTAAACAATTGAACAAATCCTCTCAAAAAGTTTTATGTGGACACAAAAAAGTTATGTGCATTTTCTCAATAATTTCAAATGAAGACTGATGAAATAAAAAAGTATTTTGCTAAGCTTCATAGGATGGCTGGTGTGTGATTCAGAAATTTTAGGAATGTCTTGGGTCTGGTTGGGATGGAGTTAATTTTCTTCATAGCAGCCCATACGGTGCTGTGGTTTAGATTTGTGACCAAAATAGTGTTGATAAAACACCAATGTTTTATCTATTGCTGAGAACTGCTTGCACAATGTCAAGGTTTTCTCTGTTTCTCACTCTGATACCTCCCAGCAAGTAAGCTGCGGGGTGGGCAAGAAGTTGGGAGGGCACACAGCTGACCCAAACTGACCAAGGAGATATTGCATACTATACAATGTCATGCTCAGCAATAAAACTGAGGGGGGAGGGAGTTTTTCCAATGTAGCCATTGCTCAGAGACTAACTGAGCACCAAACTGCTGGTGGGAGGTGGTAAGCGATTGCCCTTGCATCACCTGGTGTTTTTCTTGGGTTTTTTTCCCTTCACTTATTAAAATAACTTTATCTTGACCAACAAGTTTTTCTCACTTTTGCCCTCTGTTTCTCTCCCCTATCCCATTGGGGGTGGGGGTGAGTAAATGACTGGGTGGGGACTTATCTGCCAGGTGGGCTTCAGCTCAACACAAGGAGTTAAATTAACCTGTAATAAATCAACAGTAGAGATGAAAGATACACCAGCTCAGGAATCCCAAAGAAGCTCTACAGAAAGTGACAGACACATGCAACCCAAAAGACTATGCACAACCAAGTGCAGAGCTTTAGTGGAGCAGACAGATAAGTAATTTACTGACCAGCATTGAAAAAGCATGGAAATAGGGAAGAAACGTCAAAATCCTCCCAAAATAGTCCAACAAGTATAACTCAGAGAAATATTAAAGTTACAAAGAAGACTTGAAAGCTCAATGGTAGAAATGCTTCGCATATGAGGACATATACAACTGTTATAGTAAAGACAAATCAGTCTGCTAAATCAAAAAAGCAAATATTGATTCAAAGGATCTCTTTTTTTTTGCACATGTATTACACTAATACAGTGAAAATTAGCAAAAATAAATGGTAACTCAAAGAAATATTAAAGTTACAAAGAAGACTTGAAAGCTCAATGGTAGAAATGCTTCGCATATGAGGACATATACAACTGTTATAGTAAAGACAAATCAGTCTGCTAAATCAAAAAAGCAAATATTGATTCAAAGGATCTCTTTTTTTTTGCACATGTATTACACTAATACAGTGAAAATTAGCAAAAATAAATGGTTTGCATAGTGTGGACTATCATCAACTGCAAAGACAAGACAGTAGAAAATATAGGAAATTTAAGGGCAGATAGCAAGTTCACTACATGAAGATTTCCTCAGCATTACATAAGCAAAAAAACCTGCAATCAGGCTAACCTATTTTAAAATCATATGATGATATTTGCAATAACAATTGCAAGCACAAAACCAAATTATAAATGCTGGAATTTCAAGCATCTTGTTTAACACAGGAACAATGCTTTCAGATAGAAGAAGTTAATTCATAAATTTAGTAGAGTTCAGGCAGGGAGCAATGATTCACACTGTAATAAAAATTTAAAAAAAAAAAACCCAAACACCTAGAGCAGGCAAACCCACCGTGGTACCTGTCTGCTAAAGGTTACCATGATGTTTCTGAAAATCTGAAATGGTTTCTTCTACATTACATATGAAGATAGCTGAAGCAATGTTGCTGGAACAACACCTGCCTTTCAAAGTGTCCAGTGCGTTAGAAGAAAAAAATATATAAAGAAGAGGAGCAAATAAGCATGTGATAGATAAAGACATCTTTGTGAAAGTCACAGAGCATACATGTTGGCTAAGTAGTGTGGTAGATATTGAAATGTCAGGCAAGAAGCGCGTTTGTATAGACTCAACCTATTTAAATAAAACACAAAAAGTGCTCACTGCCAAATGTCTATGGTCATGAAATATTACCTGACCTGGCAAAAGCAAAAATTAAAAATTACAAGGAAAAGACCTAGTGCCAAATTCCAAAATGCAGAAGATAGATATTGGCAAGTATTCCTGAGTAGCCAGAGTGGCTACCTCACCACATTCTGCACAACAGAAGTGTATCCAAATTGTCTGAGAATGTTCCCTGGAATGAAAGTTAGTCCAACTATATCATAGTTGATGTTGGACAGACACACTATGGTAGAGGGTATAGCAGACCTCAATCATAACTTCCTTTGCATGACATAGGAATCAGGGAAATCAGTCACAAACTGTGTAAGTACAAGATGTCTTCATGATGAGCAATACTCACTGCTGTACAATTCACATATAACAGTCCTCTTTTTTCCCAACACCTTAAATCTAAGAAAGTAAACACAAAGTGAGAAATGTCCATACTTGAGATACTAATTACTCAGAGGCTACTAGTAATTACAAAATACATTTATGGAGAGGGGGAAACCAACATGTGTGTGCAAATCTTTGAAGCTACTGCTGAACAAAGATGTCATAGGACAATTAGTTCAATAACAGCCAGTAGATATATCAATACAGGGATGTGAATAAAGAAACTACTGCCAGTGTGATGCTAGTGAGATGGGACAGTACTCTTACAGAAAAGGCAGCCTGAAGTTGTCATGTCTAGGATTACTAGCATCACCCAAATCCAAATGAGTCAAAATTGAAAAGCGGTTTCTTATAACAGTGTTTGCATGCAAAAAGTTTGAACAATATGGTCAAAGATAGAAAAACTATCCCAGTAGGAAGTACCTGTAAATCACTTGGGAGTGCTTTTTAAAAAACACTGTCAGTCACACAAGGCCTTTAGTGTATGCTACTGAAACTGCAAAGTGTAAGCGTGAAAGAGACTGACAAATACATCGCTGATTTCTTATCCAGAGCAGCCTTGCAGTGCACAACTACAGCAACTTAACAAGAATGTGAAATCTCTAGCCTGATATTAATGCAGAAAATGCAGAGAGACAGAAGCATCAGCTAAGTCTGTTATGTGCCAGTTTCAAGGTAGGGGCTACAACATATCTGAGAACAAATGATACAAGACATAGATTTACAAGTGCTTGCATCTATCATTCTGTCACACTCTGTCAGGACAGCCAAACACCATGGGAGAAGCCTTGTCTGCTTCCAAGAATACTGGAAGTGCCCAGATGAGCTGAGAATCCAAGATAGCATCATATATAAAGTCAATTGAATCATAAACCCAAGGTCAGTAAAAATAAATTCTTCAGGTATACATTGAAGCCATATAGGAATAGTGTCCCGTTCATCCAGAATGCAGTGGCATTGCATACTCTGCAGCAGTGCTGCACTAAGCCAAGATATTTAAGACCTGAAGAGTAGCTTTGTGATGCCTACGAAGAAACAGAAGCTAGGCTATAGGACAGCATGCCTGCTAAAGGTTTTTATTCTCATGACAATAGTTGATAAAGGGCAATGAAATTATACAAAATCCCAACAGGCTTTGGAACAGTCCACAGTCATAATTATAACTGGGCTTTTTGTTTGCACACCAACACAGATTATTTCTTCATTGCAGTGTGTTATTCGGGCATCAGTGGCAAAGTTCAGATTCTCTAAATTCTGTTGTCTCACAGAATTTAGTGCTCACACTCTCCATGTGAGTTAGAAGCATAAGATCCTATTACAGTCACTGGAAATATAGCCAACACAGCCAATGAAGTCCTTAAGACTGTTCAGCTGACCAAATATATATGTCTACCTTACAGGGGATAACTACTCTCCAGGCCGATATATTGACAGGCTACTACCAATATGGTGGAAGTTTAGATACCTAGTGCACATGTAGATGTATAGATATATTACACACAACTAAATTTAGACGTTTTAACACTGAGCTGAATCCCACACTACTGACATCATTCACGTCATTTAATTTCAGTCATCTAGAATTGAGTATTCAGCCAAAGCATGTTGTCAGCCTCTTTCTGTAGTCAGCAGAAGCTTGAGAGCTAAGCCTTTCCAGAGGATGACTCATTACACCTACTAAGGCACCTCTCTTAAGATATCATATGCCTATTAAGAGGCTTATTTCTCTCCACTGACTACAGAGGCAGTCTACTGAGGGAGACTAGGGAGAACTAATATGAAGTGAGACAAATCCCACCCCAAGACAATACCATAGTCACTATCAATGCTATAGTGAACTATTTTAACAGGCATTGCATCTTATATCATATCTAAATACACCGGAGCATGAGCAGAGCAATTTTGGTTCCTTGCCATCCTCTGTGCCCACGTGCTCTCAGGTGGGACATGAGGGCTTTCCCCCTGAATTACATTTTTCTAAGCAGCAGGAGGAAAAGAGAACCCATAAAAGGTTCCTAGGAAAGAAACAAATGAAGGTGGAAGAAGGAGAGGAGAGTGTGTTATTGAGCCTTAATGGCATGAATTGTCAAGCTCACTAGGGAGAGAGGTGCAGAGCAAAATGTTCAGGGAAACCACATCAAAGAGAATCTAACATTCCACTCTGGGAATCAGACACTTAGAATTTACTAATTGCAACATTATTTTATTCATTAAAAATGGATAAATAGTTTGCAAAGGTTTATTAACTAAAATGGCTAGTAATTTTTTAAAGAATCTAACAGAATAGTAGCGAGCTTGTATCTATCAATTAATAACTTCTAATGAACAGATTATTGCCATCTACAAAGTATTTATTAATAGTTTACCAGTATATTATTGGCATTAGTACCATCTGTTGCAGATAGTTATAACTATGTTGATAGGTGTTTGAACTGATTATAAGACACATATGACTCAGTTAGACTTTATTATAAATGATTTACCATTTTAAAGAATCATTTTGTAAACTCATTATAAACTATTCATAAATGAATCTTTATTTAAAGGATCACAAGCTTCGTTTGTTTTTCAAGATCAGATGATATACATCTAAATGCATGTTTTGCAGTTAAGAAAGGCTGCCAGGTTAAACGATAGCTATTTAAAATATATATTAGGGTAACACATTGAATAAAAATTGTCACAAATACATATAAAAAGACTGAATTATGGAGTAGCCTTTTGTGATATGTGCAATCTGGTATGCCGCTCATTTAAGTGATTGCCATGACTAATTTATGTTCACATTTAGCTTTTGTTGGCATTCTGAAAAATATGCTATTAAAAAATTACACAAACCAAGGGCATAAAAAAGTGTCTAGGCTGAGACTATTTATTCCAAGCTTTTTCCTGTATTGAAAAAAAAAAAAAACCCTTAAATTAGAATCTTCTGTTCAATTACATCACGAAAGCAGTAAGAAAATAAGGTTTTATGATAAAAACACTGACAACAATGGCAGTATAAGTGAGCACCACTAAAATATCCCCATCTATGGAAGAAAATGTACAATACATGCTTGTACTACAGATGGACACAGCTTAGCAGAGACATGCTCGGTGCTTTAGCTGTTTACTTAGGCAGCAACAGAGTTCTAAGACATAGTTGCTATGCCAACCCATCACAGGACTATATATATACATTCATGACCAGGGCTTATTTTGAGAGCTCTGTTACCCTTTCTTTCAGAAGTTTAAATACATTACTGCTATATTCTTTCCATTAAGGCAAAACTCTAGTCTGTGGGCAATTTGCAGCCCTGATTTTCTTAAGGTAGGGTGTGGAGTATATAGAATAACACGATGAGTTTTCAAATAAGAAGCAGAACAGCCTTTTGACGTCATATTTCTACAATCACTGAAAAGACTGTTCTATTTGCAAGCCTCTAAAGATTTGGTGTTTAGATGATAAAGGGCACTGCTTTTTATAATCTATTAACTGTCGTATGTGTATTACCGCAGGAGTTCTCCGAAGAGAAAGCAAAGCATGTGTTGGTGGTGCAATGACGAAGTGCTTTTTTGTACTATTTACTAGAACAATTTTCCATATTAACTCCATCCAGTCAGTCTTCTTTCTGTAATACAGAAACAATGCATAGTAATCTACCTCTGGATCTTAGAAGTGATGTTTTCAGATAAATATGCATTTTAAAAAAATAAAAAATCATAGAGGGAGCTCTTTAATTACCTTTTTCTGCTTATGTTACTTTAGGGGTGTTTTTTTCAAATGCATTTGAATTTTCAGTCTATTTATTTCATAATTATTGGATGACTACATGCAGCACTGCCATTTCAATTAGATTTTGATGGCTGATAAAACCATTGTTGACAGCAAGTGCGCAAACGAATGAAGGGAAACCAGATTAGCAATGTTTGTGTCATTGCATTTAAATAAAACTAAATGTTCTGGCAGCAATGTGATCAAATCTGAAATCTGAAGAGAGAAGAAAAACAGTAAATGGGATGGGAGAGAAGGGATCAGGTCAGAGACAACCATCTTTCTTTAGACATAGGGTTTTCTGAAGAAGAGCTATTTCCTTTTGAGACATAATTTTAATTCCTGGAAAGTGTACCACTTATTTTTCAAGCAGATTAGAAACCAAAAAACATTCATATAATGTCTTCTAACAAGAGTTTTGCAACTAGGCAGAGTTTTTGAAATGTAAGAAGAGCAAGAAGATAGGAAAGATCTCAATGCAGATACAAAGAGCTCAACCCACTAGAATTGATAAGGCAAGAAAAGCCATTGTAATAAATTCCAAAGGTTAAGACTTTCTGTCTATTGTAAAGATCAATATGAAGCGGAGAGGAGAGGATGAGCGTGACAGCGCCTTCATATCCATTTAAGAATGACGATATACATGCCAGATGAGAACCTGCATCAGACAGTTGTTCTTTTTAAGAATAAAACAGCATCACTGAAGCAACCGTCTCTTGTGTCTCTCAGATTGAAATGAATGACATATTTTGTACTCATTCAAATGTCTGCAGAGAAGATACACGAAACTGAGGACAAGCAAAAAAAAATATTAAATGCTCTGAATTAGATTTGATACAATGGAGCTGCCACAGGCTGAATGCAGTTCTCTGCTCAGTCTCAGAGCCTGATTCAGTACAGTGTTTTTTAGTTGCTACAGCTCTTTTTAGAATGTTTCTCTAGGAAGCAACAAATTAAGCCCATTTTTCAGTGAACTAACTTCATTTTAAAGATTAGCATATTTTGATTATTAGAGAAATCTTGCCTTTCTTGATGAAAGTCTATATAAAAATCTAAAGTTTCTTAGAAATAATTTGCTTTGTTTTCGTCTCATAGATTTCATTAGTTTCTTGGCTTTTGGACTTTATTCTTCATACACTTTCTACACAGCATTGTTCTGTTTCTTGCTCTCCTTCCATGAGGCCATACAGACTCTTTGCAATATGCATCCAAAAGCGACCTTACTTTTTGTCTAAGCTAGGTCCATACTGTATTTCACACCCAAACCCAGTTCACAGTCCAAATCTGTAGCTGTGCCTCCTCACTTAGAAATTGACGTAACACAACTTTGAGGAGCATTAAAGAGAAAATATACAGAATTACGCATCTCACTAACATAAAGTGTGAGCTTACTTGCACAGTAAAAGGACAAATACTCTTGAAGGTTACTGAAATTGACTGCAGCACCACCACAAAATTCAGAGTCTTCATCTGAGAACCATGGATGTAGTCTGTCAAAGGGCAAATAGAAAAGACAATTGAAGGTTTGCTGTTCAAAATTAACATGCCAGGGCTATTGCAGCTGCAGATGTTCCAACAGTAGCAATACAGAGAGAGAAGAGCTAGCTCAAGGAGCACATCACATCTCTCGTCTGGCCTGCTAGAGCCAGTTCAGACTGTGCCATAGTAACCAGCCATCCTCCAAACATGCTAACCAACACATACCTTTGGCTGTCAACAGCGTCGTGGTACTTGGGTTCAGAGCAGAGCAGCTAGTGTGAATTTCTGTTGCAGAAGAGTTATATGTCTTTGAAGTGAGGAACAGACAGTGTAGACACCGAAGTAGTGAAGAGGGATAAGGTGTTTCTGTGATTAGCCTCAACCTTGAAAAGAATCTTAAAGTCTGGATGACTCCCAGGGTAACTGCAGAGCAGCGGGGGAAAAGAGGGGTGACCAGTTCTGAAGGACATCACAATCCACTTTACAATATAACAATAGAATAGATATCCACATTTTAGACAATATCATCAGAATATATATATCCATCCTTAGTTTCTACTTGGCCTTTGAATTGCTATTAAAAACATAAACTTCTAAATAAATCTGTAAATTTCAAATGTGATCTTAAAGAAATATCTTTTAAGTTTACAACTTTTATTTTATTAGATAAAAAGTAATGAAAACTTTCCATGCATTTTTTTTAAATGCAAAGGAAAAAAATTCCTCCCTACAGTACATTCCCTGAAATGGTCAAAATCAAAACAGCGTGCAGGACCTCATCCTAAAGCCAGAATACAGTAAATCAACAATGGAACAGAATTACTGCAGCACAGGAACTGTGTGGGGGTTTCCTCCTTTTTTAAATTTAATATAGCTGACTATCCTAAATGATTTGTGAGGCTGGGAGTCCTGTCTCTCTTATCCTTTCAAGAACAATCATGGTAGGCTGGAATGCTTTGAAAGGCTGAGCTAAGGGAGAATCTGCATCCTTTTCCCTATAATGCTCTGGTGCTCACTGATCTGTTTTCTCAGACTTCTATTCGCAACAAAACTGCTGATCTCAAACCAGCTGCATTATTTCTGTTTTAGTGCTCAATCTGTAAAGAGAGAAAAACATGAGAGACTAACGAGATCTTTTTTTCCTCGTTGCTCCGTTTATCTCATAAAATCTATTTCCTGAGTCTTTCTTTCAAGATGTGCCTGATATCTCTTTGTATCCTCCAGCACACCTCTCCAATTTCTCATTTTCTTTTCCAGTGCTTCCTCAGCAGCTTCTCAAATTACCATGTTATGGGAGAAAAAATAATAATTAATCTTACATTTCCTGGTAGATTCTGGAGTCACAAATATCTAACTATGAACTAAAGATGAAGTAAAAAAAAAATTCTGCTGGTCACATACACTAAAGAAATTCTTACAATTAA
>NW_008795018.1:4783014-4786437 GCF_000699145.1 Aptenodytes forsteri
TTTTTTTATTATTCTGTTATACTGAAAAATTGATAGCATTGCTGAATTCTATTAACCATTGTGATTATCCATAGTTCATCTAGTCCTATGAAGTAAATACCAGTGAAGCTTATTGCATTATTGCACAGTGAAGCTCCCATGCTGTCCTATAAAGGAACAGTACTTAAAAGCAACACACACACACACACAAAAAACAAACAAACACAAAACCAAAAACAAACAAACAAGCAAACAAAACAGCAGTTCTACTCTGGAAGACAATATGTTTGAGTAAAGCTGTCTGTGGTCCCCCCTCAAAGTGCAGAAGAAATTTCCAGATACTATGATCATTACATGAATTCCAGCAGCTACCATTTCAAATGCAGTAAGAGTTTACTTGATCTTACTTTCAATCACAAATATCCATAGTATGTCAGGCATGAATTATGTAAGTATGCATCTTCCTAGACCAAAAAACTTCAGATAATTTTCCACTTGAAGGAAAGGAGTGAGAATAAGATGTGACAAATGCTAGTCACATCAGTTAATGATCTTCTGGGATATACTCACATATTACACTGGTGAGGGCTGTATAAGAACCTGGGTAGAAGAGAGCAGGAAATTCCAATTTAAGTAATTACATTCAAACTAGATTCCCTGTTACAGTTTTTCAATTAGATACAATAATCTTCTCTACTCCCTACTATGCATTTTTGTAGTGGTGCTGTGTTGTTAAGCATTTACTGAATTTGTAATACAGATGTGACTATGTGTCTGCAGTTTGTCAAGCTATTTTATATGTTCATTTTATTGAATGCATTTTTAATCTTTCCGGGTGAAAAGTATGTTTATACATGTAAGTCATTATCATTCCATCTATCTTTAGAATGCTTAAAAGTAAAAATAGTGTGCAATATGTTATCTGTATAGATTTTCTTGTAAAGCTGAGAAATTGCACAAGCTATTTAATAGAGCTGTCACAAACTGCATCCTATCTTCCATCCCAACACAGTTTTGGGGCCATTTTGGTAAATTAAAATGGGCTTCAAATGGCATAAATGGTTCAATCTATAAAATTCAAGCAGGATTTTGATTTTAATTACAGTGCAGCAAATCACAAACAAGTGCTTTTTTTTGTAGAGTAATTCTAGATTTTAAGTGAGATAGTCTCGGTATGGTTAGAATCTGCCTCTATGCTTTTCCACCCAAATATGTGTCAGTGTTGTTTCATTTCAACAGTCAAATGAAATTACTCTTGCATTTCAGCTGTCCATCTTCTAAAATTGCTACTGTGAAGTCTTCCCTCAAATGCAAATTAAGGGGAGTTTGAGGTGTGGGGAAACCTCAGTTGCCACCATTTGAGTTTCGTATGAATTAGTATATTTCACTTATTTGTTTCACTGAAACAAAATGGATTTGTTTTCTTTGGTGTCACTCAGAAGCCTAGAATTCAATTTTAAAGAAATACCGAGGTAGAAACTGTATTAGCCTGCTCTAAAATACTTACTGAAGATAATTCTTTGGTAAGCTATGCTCATGTCAACAAAAAAAGATGCACTAGAGATCACACACACAGCAACAGGAACAGAAGAAGGATGGAAACCTGCGGTTCAACTGTCCCCGTAGGTGAGTAAAATTTTATTACAGATATCTCGCACAGCAACTGTACAGCTAGCCCCAGCTGGCACCAGCAAAATCTTGGCTTGTAAGGCATATAATTCCTATCTTCCATAGAAGTATGTGCAGCTTAGCAGCCTATGAAGCCTTTGAATGTCAACAGAAAAGCTTCTGGGAGTTGCTTCTGATAGCTGATTAGGAGACAAGTAAAATGAAAATCCTTGTTTTATTACTAAGTGTGATGTTTAAAAATATATGAACTCAGGGAAGATATTTTTAGGTACATATATTTTCTTTTTTTTTTCCTGCTTCTCTCTTCTGTATTTGAGCATGTAAACTTAATAGTTACATGTTTTCTATACATGGCAAATATTACATAGGGGCAAATTCAGCTTGGTCTCCATGCTAAAGAGTGGAAAAGATAGTATTATATTTTAATCTATCTTATGATGGATGGCAAGGGAATCTTTGGCAGCAGGCTGGCCAACTTGGTGAGGCGGGCTTTAAACTGAAGGACTAGGCGTGGGGGGGAGTCCAAAGTGGCAACACTCACGCCATTGCAACCAACTGGGGAATAAGCCAGGCCAGCTAGAGCAGCGACAAATGTTCCTTAGCTACCTCCCAAGATGAGAACCCAGAAGACCAACGACCTCAAGTGTATGTATGCCAATGCAGCCTGAGGAACAAACAGGAGGAACTGGAGCTCCGCGCCCAGTCAGAAAGCTATAATATCATAGCAATAACCGAAACATGGTGGGACAACTCACATGACTGGAGGATCGCTATGGATGGTTATAGGCCATTTCATAAAGACAGGCAGGGAAGAAGAGGAGGAGGAGTCATGCTCTATGATAAGGAGAACCTTGAATGTATAGAATTCAACTATGGCAATTGTGGAAGCCCTATTGAATGCCTCTGGGTCAAGATCAGAGGGGTTGTCTCCAAGGGGGATCTTACAGTAGGCATCTACTACTGACCTCCAAACCAAGACAATAAGGCCAACGAAGCAATATTTGGGTCACTTAAGCAAGCTTCAGGTCAACAGAACCTGGTTCTTATGGTGATTTCAACTACCCAGACATTTGTTGCAAGAACAATACAGCAGCTCACATGTCATCCATCAAGTTCCTGGAATGCGTAGAGGACTGCTTCCTCATACAAATGTTAGATGTGCCAACCAGGTATGAGGCACTGCTGGACTTGCTACTCACAAATCAAGAAAAACTGCTTTGTAATATCTCAGGGATAGCCTTGGCTGCAGTGATCACAACAGTTGGGGAGTTTGGGATCCTGCTAAGCATGCTGAAGGTTAATAATAGGACAAAGGTTTTAGATTTTAGAAGAGCAAATTTCAGCTCACTCAGAGCTCAGCTGGGAGGGATTCCATGGGAAGCTTCCTTGGAGGATAAAAAAGCTAGCAAGTGCTGGGAGTTTTTCAAGAATGCTCTCCTGGAAGCACAAAAACAGTTCATTCCCTTTAAAGGTAAAGGAAGTAGGCAGAGCAAGAGACCCCCTTGGCTTAACTGCGAGCTTCTGAGTCTGCTCAAAACCAAAAGAGAAGCTTACCAGAGATGGAAAAGTGAATGAATACCTGTTGAGAAATACAAGGGCATTGCCAGGGTCTGCAGAGATGCAGTTAGAAAAACAAAAGCTCAGCTTGAATTGAAATTGGCCAGAGATGTCAACAACCACAAGAAAGGGTTCTTCAGGTAGAATCATAGAATCATAGAGTTATAGAATCATTGAGGTTGGAAAAGACCTCCAAGATCTTCGAGTCCAAGCGTCGACCCAACACCACCACCCACTAAACCATGTCCCTCAGCACCT
>NW_008795018.1:4789231-4789980 GCF_000699145.1 Aptenodytes forsteri
TGGGAGTTTTTCAAGACCGCTCTCCTGGAAGCACAAAAACAGTTCATCCCCTTTAAAGGTAAGGAAAGTAGGTGGAGCAAGAGACCCCCTTGGCTTAACTGGAAGCCTCTGAGTCTGCTCAAAACCGCAGAAGAAGCGTACCAGAGATGGCAAAGCAGATAAATACCCACTGAGAACTACAAGGGCATTGCCAGAACGTGCAGAGATGCAGTTAGAAAAGCAAAAGCTCAGCTCAAATTGAAATTGGACAGAGATGTCAAAAACTGCAAGAAAGGGTTCTTCAGGTATGTAAACAACAAGCAGAAACAGAAGGAAAATATTGTCCCACTGTTAAACAGGAGAGGTGAAATAGTCACTAACAATGCTGAAAAGGCAGAGGTTCTCAATACTTTCTTCACCTCTGTCTTTACCAGCACTGTTGGGCCCCAGGCCTTGGGAGCAAAAATCCAGGTTGATGCAAACATAAACCTACCATCAGTGAAGGAAGAGTTGGTATGTGAACTACTACAGGAGCTTGATCCCTACATATCAATGGGCCCTGATATCATCCAGCCGAGAGTGTTTAGAGAGCTGGCTGATGCCATTGCGAGGCCACTCTATAATCTTTGAGAAGTTGTGGAGATCGGGGGACATCCCAGAAGACTGGAAAAAGGCTAATGTCACCCCCATCTACAAGAAGGGCTTAAAGAAGGATCCAGGAAATTATAGGCCCACCAGTCTTACTTCAGTCCCTGGGAAAGTTATGGAAC
>NW_008795018.1:4790751-4800199 GCF_000699145.1 Aptenodytes forsteri
TCAGTTTTGGTCCCTGCTATGCAAAAAAGATGTGGAGAGGCTGGAGAGGGTCCAGAGAAGGGCCACAAAGATGATCAAAGGAGTGGGAAGCCTGCCATATGAGGAAAGGCTGAGAGAACTGGGTTTGTTCAGCCTTGAGAAAAGAAGGCTTAGGAGAGATCTTATCACCATGTTCCAGTATTTAAAGGGTGGCTACAAAGAAGATGGAGACTCCCTTTTTACAAGGAGTCACATGGAAAAGCTGAGGGGTAATGGGTACAAGTTACTCCTGGGGAGATTCTGGCTGGACACAAGAGGAAAATTTTTCACAACTAGAACAGTCAGCCATTGGAATAATCTCCCCAGGGAAGTGGTGGATTCCCAACATTGGACACTTTTAAGATTCATCTGGGCAGGGTGCTGGGCCATCTTGTCTAGACCGTGCTTTTGCCAAGAAAGGTTGGACCAGATGATCCTTGAGGTCCCTTCCAACCTAGTACTCTATAATTCTATGATTCTATGATTATCCCACATAAATAAAAACCAGTCAGGATTGTTAGGTGTAAGGACTGTCCCTTCTTTGCTCTTCCAGGAGCCCCAGTGCTCCTAAAGGAAGACATATGAAGAAGATGGGGGTATAGCTAACTCCCCCTACAAAATGAATCCTGTCTGAGTGAAGGTAGTAGTCACTTTCAAAGATGTTGCAGTTGCAACCACATATTCTATGTACACACCAAAAATTTTTAAGATTGTTGCAGAAAACCTTCAAGCATTTCTCCTGAGGTGGTGTGGGTCAGTGTTTTTTTCAGTCAGTTAAAACAGTCACAGTGACATTAGCAGAATTTACACAGAGGTAAGAGTGAATTAATGGGAGAGTGGGAGGAAAGAATTTCATCATGCTCCTGAAGAGAATGCCTTTGGCACTGTACAATAATTAGCCCTAATTTGCCACATTGCCAAAAAAATGTCCTCACTCAAATTTTGAAGCTTTGGAATATTTTGCTTGTGTTTTTCTTTTCATGTTATTTTCTTGATAACAGATAAATGTAAGTAATATTATAAAGACAAATTTAAATAATAATATAATGTGTATTGTGGCCCTAGTCCCTCATGGTCAAACAGGATGCCTATTGAAGGAGTGAATGAGTGAACCCTTAGTATCAGCACACCAGCAGTACTAGACGAGAAGAAGATGGCCGTTCACTAGAAAGGCACAAGTTCTGCTAGCAGGCACTCTATCTTACCCAATTTGATTTCAAGATTATTACTGAAAGTAATATTCAGATTTCTGTCTTGTTCTAATAATTTTTTACAATACTTTCAATGGTACCTTAGAATCTCTTGAATACAATTTATTTAAAAAAAATCTAAAGAGACTGAAGCTCACAATTTCCATTGAAAAGTAGTAGGAGTCTAAGGTACTGTGAGGTGCTCCTTAGCATTCTACCTCTGGTTGATAAATTTGAGGAAATCTTTACTGCACCATTTGTAACACTGGGAGAAAAGCTCCTGACTGGGAAATTACAAGGAATCTTAGCCTCGGCGATATTGATACTTTACGGTGGATACATGCTCAAAGAGGAGTCAAATTCTTCCTGAGGAACAGGATTTCTCACTTAGCTGTAACTGTCTAGTAATTACACATCTAACTGAAGTTTGATTTTCAGAGTCAATGAATAGAAATAAGCATTATTAAAGAAGTGAAGTTCACCATTAAAAATGAAATTCAGAACAACTAGCCTAAACCTGCTAGGATGGAAGAAGATACTTTGGAGATAAAGTGTGTTGGCTACAGAGGGTGGTATCTAGCTCAGACCAAATATTTAACTTTTCCCTGTCTGAAGTATATGAGATGAGTAACAGCTGCTTGCAAGACTTTTGATCTTTGTCTTTGGTTTTGTGTCTAAAGAATCTTGGGGTAGAAGTCCTCAGCAGCTTGAAGTGAACTGTAGTGAGGTTGAAGATCACAGAAAGATTTGAAGATGTAACGATTTGCAATTTTCAAGTATATGAAGTTTGGGCCTAACTTTACTTTCATAGGAGTCAATAAAAGCCCTTTTGTTTCCAAAAAAAGCACAATCATGACAACAACATCCACTTTGGAAAATTGCATGATAGGAGTAAAACTGTTGTTGAAAGAAAATACAGAAAAATTGGATCAAAAAAATAAAAAGGATGAGGACTGACTGAATTAGGACTGTTGACTACATGCTCATGTGCCCAGGCAAGGTTACAGGACTGCTAGAGCAACCAGACCACACTGCTGTTACAATGGGATGAATGTGCACATTTACACTACTGTATTATTGATCTGATGGATAGATCTGAGAGATAAGTTTGGTAGCTATTTTAATAAAGCATTTCTAAAAGAAACCATTTGGCAGCTTATTTCTCACTCTTATTTTTTAGAGAACTTTAGTCAACATCATCACCTCAAGATAACAATGCTATTGTCTGCCTTTTTTTTTCCCTTCCCTGATCACTAAAAATGCTCTGCTTAGAATAAACTAAGAGGAGGAACCAAATAACAGAAGTTCTTTCAGTATGTCCTCTGAAAAGAAATGGAAATCCAGCCTTCTTTCTAGTACACCCTACCTTTCTTCTATTGCTCTACCAATCTCCTGTGTTCAAATTTTGCCACTTACCTTTTTACCTTCTTTGTGCTTTGATTTCATGCTAAAATCAATGCTGAACCTATAGAAAAAGGTTTGTCTGCAACAGATTGGCAAAAATAAAAACAAAAAAAAAAAAACCCAAACATTTTGAAAAGCCTAGGGACCCTGCCATGGTAGCAGTGGTCTCATCACATCCTTGCAGTCTCTTAGCAAATTAATTGACATACATCTTCAGAATCCACTTTCTTCTTATCTTCTCCTATTTTCTTCTCTCTCCATCCATGTATACATATCTTGTTTTCTCCTAAGAGGAAATGTCAGATTTCAAAACAAAAACCATAAGAAAAAACAATTTAAATTAACTCTATTCTTTTCTTCAAAATGGGGGTCAAAAAAGACCATTTTTCCCTAAGCACACACTAGACAGAGATTATATGTACTAAAACAAAGCAATGTAATGAAGATTTCTTCATTTCTTATGTCTTCAATACAGTATTAATAATCATTTTTGCTTGATAACATGTCAGAGAATGTCAGTGCTGCTCGATATAGACCACTAACAATCCACAAACGAAAGGAACTTTAGAGGTAAAGTCATGGAATAACCTCTGTAATATTAGAAATTATTTCACACAGAGGTTTATCAACAGATAAAGTACGACATTTTCATTAATTGAATGATCACTTGGTCAGTCCAAATCTGCTGAGGTTTATGGAAATAGCTGAGTTACAAGAAGTTGGCTTAGAGCTTAATGCAAGTCACAGCACAATGACTCTTACATTATCATTACATCACTTCATTTACACAGTCACTCTAATTGACTTTAATAGGTTTTGGATCAGAGCAAACACACAGACAAAAAGATTGATTATACAAAAACAGAATGTTTTTATTAAGCTTGCCTCAAGAATATACAATATACAATCTAGCAAAAATCTCTAAATCAGCAGCTAGAGGCTTTAGGAATTTATGGCAGCCAGCGCAGAGACATTTTGTCAGCTCTAATTTAATTTTGAGAAGATAAGGCTTCCAGAAACTTCTTCATGGGATGTGTTTAAACATAGAATCTGTCTCAAGGACCACCCTCTGCTCACATTGACCACTAACAACTAACTAATGATTACACACAGTAGCAATTATTTGCATGAAAACGTAATGTTAGGAAATTATCTGATGAGCTTTTTTACTTTTTTTTTTAATATGACATAAGGAGAGAAGAAAAATAAGAGAGCTGGACTATGTGATCAACAACAATCTATATAGACAAAGTAAGGGTTTTTTGCAAATCACAGGCAGTCTACAAGCTACAGTTTAGGAAACTGTTCAAGCTGATCCTGTGCTACAAAGCATCATTGCATTTCTCCATTAGAGGAAGCAGGTGTAATTCATAGGAAAAGTAATACAGTCTATTTTATGAAAAAAATGTTGTAGCCCATGCTGAGAATCAAAAATCACCAGTGTGTGTATTTTTGCCACAAAATGCTAAATAAGTGCGCATGGGGAAATTTAGATCTTCATGGCCTAATTTTCACATTGGTCTCTGCTTGTATCTAAAAGACTTTGCATGTACGGACACCTGCATGGGTGTTTTTCCAGTATCAGTTCTGCGGAGGTCCAAGGACTAAATTTGCATGCATATGCCCACATATGTGGATATGTTTTACACGTGGAAATTCTAACTCCAGCAACTGTCAGTGTTAACATTTATCCATCATGCAAAAATACTCAATCTGGAAATATGAAAATACAAAATTCTAGGTGCATGAGTGAGTGCTACACTGAAATCTTCTTTCAATCATAGTCTTAATTTCTATATAATGTAGTCCTTTTTTGTCTAACCATGCAAGCATATTGTTCTTGTACTGTTAATATATAAGTGAAAAAGAAAAATGTATTTGTAGTAACTAGTTGGTAGCATAAATTGGCACTTATTCGTTGTGCTTGTACATGTGACAGCAGTTGATCTTGGAACAATCATTCCTGTTTTGGTTTTGACATAAATTTCTTGAGGCTTATTCTGCTTGTACAAACTCATCTAATGTATTGGTAGACTCAGAATATATTCCTCTCTCACCCTCTGCTCCATCTTTTCCCTCCTTTCAATAACCATTTTCAGTCTGTCAAGGATTTTTTCTCCTATTTCTTAAGTTGTTTTGGGTTTTTATTGGGCTCTTCAACTTCTCTGATTTTTAAAGACAAGAGAAATGAAATGAGATATATAATCAAGACAGTTTTCACTTTGCTTGTTTCTCTAAGAGACATTTAAAAAGAGATTTTGATGAAGGGGAAAAACAGCTCTACTATGTAATGATCTTTTCTATGGTAATCCACCCACAGGGGCATTTTAATATGTAAATCACGTTATTGTCTCACACATGACAATCTGATGGATTTTAAATTCCTCATTTGTTAAAGTATAATGAACAGCACTTTTGCTGTTTTTATTGATGCAATAGCACTTTGTTCACACAAGAAGGTATAGTTGTGCCAAGCTACATAAGGTGATACTATTAATGAATCATTTGAGAGCCAGCAAATATAAATAGTAAGGAGCTCATTTCCATAGAAATATGCTCTAACCCCATGCTGGCAGCAAAGAGGTACAGAGACATTTTTATGTCAGCAAGCAGGTGTCCTCTGGCCTGCCCAGGCAAAATAATCCCCTTACTAAAATATACACACATAAGTAAATATGTACAAACATATATTCTCATTGTACAATGTTTTCTAGAAGCCCAGAAAACAAAACCAAAACCAGGCGAAGCTCTATGGACTGATAAATAGGTATCAAAGCTGTGACAATAGAAACAAACTCCTCTTCTTACATACTGCTCTCCCTTAACAACTCCCCGGTATATATAAGCAAACACAAACAGAATTAATCTAAAGAGGAGATAAAAACAACTGGAGTATCTCTTAGAAAGATGCTGCAAATATACTTTGGCATGTATTTATTTGGATGGCATTTTCTTTGCCCTCTCTGTGTCTTTTGGAGAGTATACAGCATATTCTTTTTTAAAGATGTAAACATGAAAAACACAGGCTCAAAAATTGTGTGCACGTTATATTGTGATCTTAAAAACCCAACTCTATTTTCTATAAAGGGCAGAAGTCTCAGTACTGCTAATATCAGCAGAAATGAAGGGGTACAGAGTCAGAACAAGTCCCTTATTGACCTTATATCGTCTAAACTTTCAAACACTAGAAAACAAAACAAAACAAAACAAAACAAAACCCTCCTACCAGATCACTGAAACTGTGAGACTTATGTTAGAAATATCAAGAACATTTAAAGATCATGAATAAAGGTCACTTCTTTGTACTGTCACCACCTTTTCATACACTACAATTGACCTACAAAAGATCCTTTAAATGGTTTCAAAAGCCATAGCATTTCTTTCAGGTTCCTTTGCAGGCAACTAGGATTTGCCTAGAAGTTGATGGAATGATAACTCACCACTGCTTTTGTATTTTTCACTCTCATTTTGGAGACTTAGAAGAGTTAACATTTCTGCAAGAAAATCGAAAATGTGCATAGACATTTTTTCAGACTAGTTAAAAAAAACATAATGGATTTAACATGAAACAAGTATCCTAATAAAGTCAAACTCTGAAGAACTTTAATGGAAGGCAAAAAATATCATTCTCAGATGGATTATCAAATCTTTTGCAGCTTTGTCTTACAGCAGAAGGGAAACCACTAAACAACTGTGGAAAAACAGTGGTTTACTAACATTATGACTTTGCAATAAGTATCAGGGAAAAGGGCACAAAATATCATTTTATTGTGCTCTTAAGCAGCATCTAGCAAAACAGAATTGGTCATCACTCAAGTAGTACCGTGCAAATGCTAAATGAAGAAATTAACATACATCACAAGAGTTGGATGGCACATTAAATAATACTACATATTTAAGATTATTATCCACAGCTAGTGATTCTCAAGCATTTCAAACTACTGCATCACCACCAAAGCTTAAATTTGCACTGGATGCCGCACTTATTCACAAGCTGTTCATTTGAAAATGCTATGCATTTTATTGTTTAATTGCAGCTATACATAACCTGGTATGTTAAAGAGAGGGAAAAATGACATGCCAGGAGCAGCCAAAACTTGGCAACCGTGAATTTATTTGTACCCTAACAGTCATTTTTCCAGGTTATTTCCTAATCACATATTGCACATACAACCACCACTTCATGCCACTAAATGTCTTCTGCTTTACTGCAGTCTTGCATTTATTTCTGTTTTTCCCCATGCTTGCAATTATTGAGGTGAAGAAAGGTCTGTTTCTTAATAGATGTCATATTTTCAGATAGGCTCCATCTAGAAAGTAAGTAGTGCTAACTGTGCTCTATGAATTAAGGATATCACCAAAAAAAAAAATTCCCTACAGACTGGACTGAATTGATTTTTTCTTTCTGCTCTGGGAAGCTAAGCAATTTTGGTATTGCCCTGTTCTCCAAGATACTATAAATACAAGGGAACACCTTAGGTGGGATTCGTTTGACTAAAGGCAGACATCTAGCATGTAAACATTTATGGGTATGTCAAGGTAAGAAACCATGGCCTGGCCCCCAAGACTAGCTGACACTGCCTAGTTCCTATTCAGCTATGTACAGATAACTACTTCTCTGGCAAGAGAGAGCTAGCTGGAAGAGTCCAAAACAGAGCCAAAAACTGAGATAGCAACAAATTGGTGCTCAAAGGTTTGCTCCTTGGCTCACTTTTGGTGAGCAGTGTAGAGTTGCCTTATGACTGAGACTGGCACACTAAGTTTCTTTCCAATGAATGACAGTAGGTACTTCTCAGGAGTGATTCATCTAATAGGAATTTAATGTTTAACGTTAATCATGCCTTGAAACACCTATTTCTCACCACTGATTACAAAGGAAGGCTATAGCAACTAGTTGAGGTACAGAAAATTGCAGTGGTGACACCTAAAGTTAGGTGAGAGAAATCTCACCTCTGTGGACACTAGACCACAGAAGAAAAGGTTCTTTGAAGATTCTGTTTGCTCCCATTCATCTAGGTAAAGCTGCTACATGGAGAAAAGAAGGAGGAGGTAAAACTTCAAACAAGTTTCTTCTAAAAGTAAAAAAAAATAGGGATGCCCTGTCAAATGTGTGCACAAGTTCAGCCAATTTCAGAAAGTATACTATAGTACATATACATGCAAGTTCTACACTTGGTCTTTAACCAAATGTGGGAAAAAGTCTTTGTACCATAGCAGCCTTTAGAGAATGATTAATATGATAATTCACACAACCTAACAATTTTTTTTTATTATTTTAAATAGTAATTTTAAAATGTTATAGTTTTAGCCTAACAGAAAGTTGTTAGATATACTTGGATATACTTGTATGACAAGTATGAGATGATAATGCAACTTCAGCTTCATAAAAGTATTTTTCAAATGAGTAATTTCATTAAAATCATTTTGGGCAATATACTTCTCACCTCATTTTAGACATCTATGGTGCAGACAACTACATCTGAATCACTCACATGAAATTGCATTTTCAGTCAAAGAAGAAAAATGGACATTTGAACGCTCAGGTCTTTTGCCCTATTTTAGAAAGAGATGATTCATACCCTACAAATGCCTATTTCCCTTCATAAAGGGAGATTAAGATGACTAACTTTGATGTAGTCCTCCACATTCTATACTTATATTCAGTGAGCTGGATCCCATCCCTTAAAGAGTTTCTGCAAAACTCTGTTTTGTTTTCTTAACCTGGAGAATTAGAGGAGATTTGAAAATTAAGTATTGTGGTTTTGGTTACATATCACTAACAGATGAGAGGGACTACTCCCATATTTTGAGGCACAGGGGGAATGGTGCATATGTATACATATATAATTCCAAAGATTATTTGGATTTTAGTTTTACCTGGACTTAATTTCCTTCTGAGATGGTTTGAGCATAGAGATTCTCAGAAACTGGTATACATTTTTAATTCTTCTGGCCTATCAAGCATGTCAGGTCAGATTCTTTTCACTTGTAAATTGTTTTCTGATCTCCTAAACAGCACAGCACCGCATTTTTGTCTTTAGAAAAAGGAAGACTTCATAAAAGACATGTTGTTGATTTTGATTGACATTTTTTAAAAGGAAGTCCTTCCAATTTAAGTGCTGAAAGAAGTTACCTTACAATTTTGCACTGTAAAATGTACCTAGATAGTTATATTTTACTGTAATCATTAAAACTATAGGCCTAAGTATGTACTTTACAACCAACCAAAAGCATCTAGACCTGTCATATTTCTAAAAAACAACCTCTTTTTCATGTGTCATTCTTTAGCATAAACAGACACTGCATACAGAATAAAGTATAAATTTAGGTGGAAATGAATGTGATGAACTTTTTTATTAAAAGGACCATACAGTCAGTACACTACACTGCAGACAAAGAATATGGCTAGAACCAAGTGTGCAGAATTCTACCATTTTATCATGTGTTTCTTTAGGTTAAATTTCAGTTTTCTGCTTAAACCAAATCAAAACAAAAGAAACCCTCTATTTTCATGGTAAAGACGACAGTCTATCCTTTACAGAATAACACATTCATATTGATACAGCCACATGCATAGGATCAGTTGTCTGTGACCTAAAATTGGAACGATACAGAGAAGATTAGCATGGCCCCTGCGCAAGGATGACACACAAATTCATGAAGCGTTCCATATTTTTTCGGCCACAACAACCCCATGCGGCCACAACAACCCCATGCAGCGCTACAGGCTTGGGGAAGAGTGGCTGGAAAGCTGCCTGGCGGAAAAGGACCTGGGGGTGCTGGTTGACAGCCGGCTGAACATGAGCCGGCAGCGTGCCCAGGCAGCCAAGAAGGCC
>NW_008795018.1:4800544-4817550 GCF_000699145.1 Aptenodytes forsteri
CCCAGGGAAGTGGTTGAGTCACCATCCCTGGAGGTATTTAAAAGACATGTAGATGAGGCACTTAGGGAGGTGGTGGTGTTGGGTCGACGGTTGGACTCGAAGATCTTGGAGGTCTTTTCCAACCTCAATTATTCTATGATTCTATGATTCTATGACCTTTCTCTGATAAGTACAGTCTTCAGGACTTTATTATCTTTTGATATCAGTTTGAATAACAGTTGGTTTTTGCCTTGCAAACCCCCACCTTCTCCTGCAGTCTGCTTGAATTTTTACAAAAATTTGGGGTGATAAAATTTTGCTAATTCCTTTTATACACCAGGATGCATATTATTCAGAATCAGTAATTTCTATGTGTTTAAATTTCAGAAATATTCCTTTACCTAGTTTTCTCCTATTTTTTTTGTCCAACTCTTTTTATATGTCAGGTTTTGTACATATCGTATTTTCATTTGGTGAATCTGTTCTCTTCTGACTTGACAATTTTTTTTTTCTTTTTTAATGTGAAATGTCTTGCATTCAGTTAAAAATATTCAGTAACATTTTGTTACAGGAGTTAGCATTCACTCCACAATGAAAGAACAGTATCATATTCTCAGTCAAGATCCTAGACCACTGAATGTTTTATCAGGATTACTACTTTTGGTATGTAAAAGAGGAAAAGAAGTATATTTATCATAGATTTTTGGTCCTTCTCTCTTGTACTCCTAAAACTATGAATGCTGTATTAGACTTCATACAGCACTGACACTAAGTACTGGAGATGCACCTAGTGTAGTAGTATATGTTAAATAAGTACCATTTATTACTTCCCCACAGAAAAGAAATTTAAAATCCATCAATTCCTCACATGTGAGGCAGATTGCGATTTACATGTTAAAGTGCCCCTGTGAATTGATTTGCGTAAGAAAGACTTCTGGGGCACTGAAACAAAGGATTAGTGAGCATGACAAGAGTGCTATTAGCATAGAGAATACAGATTCTCCTACAACACACCATCAAACAATGTAAATATATTCATCATTAATATATAGACCTTGGTGGGTTTCCTGGACAGGAACAAAACAAAGGTCTTGTCTCAAGAGCAGCAAGTCTAAAGACTTAAATACTGGGTGAGCCTCTAAACAGAGTCAGAGACAGGGATCTGCAAGACAGGCCTTCCTTACACCAAACTCAGCTGGACTTTTGGGTTTGCTTCAAGTGGTAAAATGTAAACATTTACATCTGAGCTAATTTGCTAGATTTCCTTTTATTGACAGTGTATGGAAATAGGAACTTAGTGGTGTGTTTCATCTTATCCTAAGGCACACTTCTAAAATAATCAGAAGAATTTCCTCTTACTATAATTGCATATTTCTCTTCACTTTTTTTGTAATAGAAAACAACTATAGAGACAGTTACCTAAGCTTCTATTATAGACAATGCAGAACTCATTAACACAGTCACTGGAGCCTTTTGGGCTATTCACCCTAACACAGCTACTTGTAGGTACCTGCAGTCCAAACCTGAACCCCTGTGTTGTAGACACCTCCAATGAAACTCAACTGCCTAAACAAAAACTTGTGGCATTATATGGCTCTGTGGAGTATCCTTCCTCCCTTACAGCTAACTCCAGCAGGGAGCAGGTTTCCTGCATGTCATATCTGTCTGTCTTGGATGCCTGGGGAATCTCAAATGGCACTAGGTACCTGTGCTTTGGTACCTAACACTTCACAGTGAAGTCCTACTGAGAAAGTGTTTAAGCTATTTAAACTGTTCTAGTCTACCCAAGGAATGGGATCTAGTATATAGTGTGCAGTAAGGCTTCCTTATTATTTGTAGAGCTCAGGGAAGTCTGTGAAGGAACTCTAGAGGAAAAAACAGCCAACTTCTAAGGCACACAACAATTTCAAAGGTGTGAATATTTTCCTACAGTTCCACATGGCTGCTAAGTTCAACGGACAGTTCCTGGCTATGTGAAATAATCTGTGAAATCTATAGGTGATTTCTTCTAGGCAACAGAACTGCTGATCAGGAGTGTTTCTCCTTCCCTTTTTTGCCTTTATACATGTGAAATAAAATACTACTAATATAATACTTCTCAATTAAGTCCCATTTTAATACAACTTTAGTGATATCCACTTGACTTTCTAACTGATTTTATATTTTACTTTTATGTGATGGGAATATGCTAATATAATGTTCTATTAAAGTGGCCTTTCTGTGTGCTCCACAGAGGAGTTACGGTGTCCAGTGTAATGGCTGTAAGTTTTTATATGTGTCATTCTAATCTTGCTCCTTCCACAATCCTTCTTGATGTAAATGTGCTTATTTTTATTTCAAATTTATGAAACATCTGGCCTGAAAGGCCTTTATAGATCAAGTATTTCAAGTGTTTAAAATTGAAAATTATTTTCAAGGCCTTCAATGGCACAATGAGCACTTTCCTGCAATGGATAATACACCAGCACAGAGTAAATAAAACCCAGACCTACAGCCAAGACATCCAAATTATGATTCTTAAAGAGGAGACTGTGCAGTGTTCACAAAGTCTATCTTTAGCGTTATCAAGAGTAGTTTGCGTAGGCTTTGTCTACAGTCAGTAAAAGGGGAGGTTTCTCCTGTAGTTGATTCAGAGCAAAAAACTAATTTTAGATGCTCGCAATCAGCCCCATCAAAACTGCTGCACTCCACTGTCTGTAAAGGCAGCCTTGGTAAAATAGTCTCACTCAGCTAAGTCTAACCTTTGCAAATATTTCCATTTATCTTGCCTCAGATGATTTGAAGCATTATACGTAAGTGATAATGAACACCTATGCCAAAACACTAGCAACTCAATGCCACTAGACCAGATTCCAGTTCTGGAGTGTCTTCTGCAAGCTCTAGTCCCACCTTTCACTCCTGTGGTCCCTGTTGTATATGATGGGCAACCGTTTCAACCACAGGGCTAGGAATATGCTATAGCTAAGGTAAAGGAATCTCAGTTGTGGTCCCTCCTTGGTGACAGCCCAGTGATCTCTACTGAGTCACTCACATTTACAAGACAGGTGCCTTCCAGCTATCTTATTACTTCTCCTAGTCAGAGTGGCATGGGTGGTAAATACAGGACTACGCAGGAACAGGGAAGACACTGGACTGTTACACATCTCTTTTGAGGAAAAGGTGGCCAGAGAAAAGTAACCTTCAGGCTGTAGGCTATCAGTTGTGGGGAGGCAGAATAATTCAGGGTCTTTGTACACTTTCATACTATGCTGATTGAAAGTTTATTCTGGACTTTACCTAACCCAGCTTCTGCTGTTTCCCCTCCAGGAGGTTTGAGTATTAAATGGCATTGATTCTTCCTATGGAGATAAAAGACTGCAAATAAATTAACATTAAAAGGGATATGCCCTTGAGAAAGCCATTGTCAAAACACTGAGCTAAAGAACATCAGCTTTAAAAGATTTGGCTGAGGTTAGTGTTCTTGATGTCTCAGTATTGTGGCACTGACTGTAAAAGTGAAATTCTTTGTCTTCTGTAACATATTGCCCAAGGCACGAACGTTAACAGGATTTAGAACAGAAGTATCTTTATACACAGACACAGTCCCACTAAAGTCAGGTTATTACAGGGTTAGATCCCTGTTTTCTCTTTTTTGAAATGATGCTGTGTATCCTTACATAGTGTTGTTGTTCTCTTTAACTATAAAAATATTTTTTTTTTAAAAAAGCCCCAAATGCGGTTATCTAATGGACATTTGCAGATGCTTAACAGCAAATCTTTTGACTCTTAAAGATTCTGCTATTGAATGTGTAAGAGGAATTGAGGGAAAACTTTATATTCATTGTTATATGAATTGCCTATTGTATATGGAAGATTTTTAGCATACTTATTTTTATTTTAAAATAACAAAAAGCTGTTCTGTATTGCTTTTCCTCTGTTTAGAACACAAATTAATTGAGGTCATGTTTCTGTTAGGGGAACACAGTTATATTTCCAGTGAAAACACCATGAAAATTTAATCTGTGTCTGAGAGACTTTTGACCTTTCAAACTTGCAGTGTATTTATTATTCCTATTTTATTTTATGTTGGGAGTCCTCACATTCATCTGTTCTCTTTAAATATTTACATTGTAACTTCTCCATGCAAAGTACCTGCTGCTTAGCTTATACATAATGCTCATTATTTGTACTGCTGCCCTTTTTGACCATTTTCCATTTTGTCAAGGGGTCTTCCAAAATTACAAGTAAAAAAAAAAGTTCATCTTGACTCCTGTTTATTAATTATATATTATAAATTATCTTTAATAATTACTTCAATGAAGTATGAAAAATAACTCATTGAATGCAATTACAACCTTCCATTTTTAATATATTAGTCTCACCTTCCCACTTTTTCCTCTATGATCATTCACTTTCCACTGTCTCAGGAAATAAATCATAAATCTAAGTCTTCCAACCTCATTTATACTTTATATTTCATATTTTATTTATAATCTTTATTTCAATTGCCTTTACTGTAAATTTATTCCACTTGTTCATTTATCTTTTTATGAAATACGTAAATTCTGTCCAAGTTCCCTAATTTTCCTGGTTTGTTTATTATGTCTTGTTATATCTTCTAGATTTTAACCCCTTCTTAGCATAAAGACATGTGTCCATGTTGTGAATTGTTCCTTTCTTTTCTACTCACAATTTTGTATTTCCCTTTCACTGTTTTGTATTTTATATTCAAGTATTTTACATGCTTATTAGATCACACTGAACAACAGTGCTGTAGTGTTACAAAAAGGGCTAGTTATGTTAATCATGTAGGGGATGACTTGAGCAGATTTCTTACCAATGACTTTTAAAAGACTTAAAGTTCTAGAACAGAATATTGTCCAAGGCCTGATTATTTAAGTAGGCATCCTCTTTAAAGTACTGAAATCATATTTACAGTACAGTTACTAACATGAACCATTATATTCCAGGTTGGTTTTTTGAGATGCTGTCCTTATTCAATAAATAAAATTATTATATAAGAGTTTTCCTTCATTTGTTTCTCTTAATATCTTATTCTCTTTGATTCTTTTCTAGGTTTCCTAGTTTGTCCAAGACAGAGTATATAGGAATAAGTTTTCACATCAGTTTATCTAAAAGATTCTTCTTCTGCTTTTTAAGGTCCTGTGTGGATCTTTTGTGATAAGAAAGTATAAGATAATGTCTGAAGAAAATATTTTAAACACAACAGATATCTGTAGGAATTATATACAGATTCTCTGGATTCAGCCCTCTAAAACATAGGCAAGTGGTCCTAACTGGTCATTTATACTCCTTTATTAATGAGCGGAAAAAGACAGGAATTTCCACACAGGGACAGGATTCTTCCTGTCTTAAGACAGGTGCCTAAGTTGGGGACAGGTATATGCTAATAAAGTAAGCAATGCACAGGATCCCTTCTGGGCACTGGAACCAGACCTTCGGTGGTGTTAACCTACTCAGACTTTGCCTGGCATGACTTTGGGCAATGCCAATTACCACTTTCCCAAATAGCTCCTGGGCACAGCTTAGGAACTAGAGTGTACCAGGGACTATTCACAACAGGTATGTCACATGTGGCCACATGTTTTTGGGGCCACCACAGTTTAGTAACAAAGATGCGGGGCATTGTGCACCAGCCTGCCCTACTTCCTCAACTCTGATGAATGTTCTGACAAATATAGCCTAGATGTCTAAACTTTAAATTACTTGAGAAAAAGATTATCTCATGGGCACATTTTGCATTACAATCACACAGAGTTGCCTCTTCATGAAAACAATTGCTAAAGTGACAGCAGGACTTCATTTTAAAGATTTGTATTTTCTTTAATGAAATTTAATGAATGAAAACAAAAGTACTGGCAGCCAAGGCTCAGATTCACCATGTCTGGCTTCAGTTACTAACTGAGCCATCCGGGATACATGAGTCTCTACAGCTAACAAGAAAAGGTGTGCTGAATTATTTTCAGTGACTGCACACTGCAGTCAACTTTAGCCCATAGACCACCACTTCAAAAATATTTCTAATACGGTAGTTTTCTATTTTTAATAACTGAACAAAAGGAAAAAATGTACCAAGCACAGTCTCTTCTCTTTGGGGACATCTTAGAGCTGGCTGTAATGTCCTTTCATCATTTAACAACTGGTAATAATATTCAAATGGCAAGAAATCCTCTTTAACTTTCTTACTTTGTTACATTTGAGAAAATGTCATCAGCTGTGGAAAGCAGATGGATCAAAATTCTTTACTAGATTTTTGTCTTTGTATTATACAATAGAAAGATGATAACTCATAGCAAAAGCTGAAATGCATAGAAAGTATAATTGAATTTAAATAATAGCAATTCTACCCTATCTGTGTAATTTTTCAGACTCTTTTTGCTATGTCTTACTAATGGCTCAGTCTTTTTTTTTTTTTACCACTTTGCCGATACAAATATCACAATACTACATTTTCAAGGTGGGGGGGAAGAAAAAATATACTTTTAAGACAAAACTAAATTTTACTTTTCATAATACACAAAGAAGTAAAATCTATAAAAATTTCAGGCAAAGGGCCAGACTTTCAAAGGGTTCAATACACAGCAGGTCTACCTGAGAAAAAGCTTTTTGAAAATTCACTTATTTAGGTGTTGTAGTAGGAGATGCCAGGTTTGAAGTATTTTGAAACTCTGGGCATTATTTATGCTTACTGTAAAAGCATGAGAAATGCCCTAACACACCAAAGGCTCACCTTACCCACTACTCTAACTGTGGCCAACAGAGTTGCTTAGGGACTAGTATAAGAAACAGGGTATATATGACGAGTGATCTCATCTTAGTTAGGTCTTCCTAAATGTCAACGATTTAGGGCATTTGTGATAGGGATGCTATTCCATAGGTCCTGTAGCATGAACCAAAGCTCACTTACACAATCAGACATATACAATGGAATTGTTTTTACAGCAGGAGCAGTGTATCCCGCAGCAGTAAGAAGCTGTCCAGAAAAGGAGGATTCCGAGGAGAAATATGATATTGGTGTTGACTGCAAATGCACAAATAACTAGATTAGCTGCACTGTTACACAGAAATCACATGATTTTGGTGGTCTTTTCTCTATTTTGATTCATTTTACAAATAACTCTATCATGAGTTTGTCTTCTCATTTTATAAATGTAATGGAATCTTTATATAGTTCCAGGTCTGCATGCTAATCCTTCTTTTCTTTATTCTACTGGAATATTTATGAAACAAATTCTGTTGTTTTTTTTTTTTAAGACAGGGAAGAAAATAGGAAGAAATTCATTCATCCCAAATTAATTAACACAATAAAGAACAGATCCTTCAGCACAATGAGGGAGATTATGAGGTAACTGCCTTTTCAGGCAATTATTACCAAATCTTCTTTGTCAAGAATTAGATTTATAGAGGAGAGTTAAGGGAGTATCCATGTAAATATGGACAGGTTGACAATATTCTTCTTTCAAAAAAGAGGAAAAGCAAATTTATGCACTCCAGGCACAGCTCCCTCGATAACTCAACAAGGGACTGACTTTGTTTTCCTTTTACTATCTCCTCTGGGGTACTTTATGGACCAGTTGTCTCATCTCAAGTGTCTGATCCCAAGACATAAATTAATTTTAGATGCACCTTTTATTCTTTGTGGCTGCTAAGGCAATAGTCACTATTTGTTTTGGTTGCCATGGAGACAATTGACTTCCTGTGGCGGCAAGAGCCTTGTTTGGGGTATTAAAGGGGCTTGGGTCCAGGGATTCTTTAATTTTCATGCAGTGAAGAAAGTAATTTCATCAACAAAATCTTTGTAAGATTTCTCTCCCTTATAATTTGAGTCATTCTTGTTATAATATTTGTTTTTTTTTTCCTTCTACGTTCCTTTTGTAGCTCAGCCTGCACACTCCACAATGCTGCCTCAAACCACAGGGAAGGGCAGATAGTCTATTTATTAGTGTTGTACATTGGTCAGACACAAGCTCCCAACAGCATATTATCTGATAGAACATCAACAGAAACAAAGATAATAAAACATTTGATTATAACATAGCCTTCAAGATGAACTGGTTAGGATTCAGAGACAGAAGTTTCAGACAAACAATGCTGTACTGAGGCTGTCAATAAAGAACAAAAAGCAAAGGCCATTCAGTTTATATTAGCTGTCTTTCTTACACTGCACTAAAATTTGGGCGCCTCATATCAGATCTTCAAGCTGAGACCTCAGCATCTGTATACTCAGCAAAGAGAGTAAGGCATGTTCCAAAAGTACAGTCTGGTAACCAAAAAAATGTTCAAAAGTACCTTCTAAGAAGTTCCAAAGGTAGAAGTGGTGTGTAAGTCCTTGAACCATGTGCTTCCAACCAGAAAGTATGGCAAAGGACTTTGTGCAACACTCAGCTGAGTTTGGGTGGGGTTTTTTTTGTTTACTCTTTGAAAAAAGATACTTCAGCAATTTGGCTCTGGCCAAGAAGGTACAAAGTTGGAATGGTTACCTTTGATGAAATTATTGTATGTACTATCCATCCCTTTCCTCGCGTCATTCACAACAGTTATCATCCTCTCTTCTGAGTTCAGGTATTACCATGTTAACTATGAACAAAAACCTTAAATGAACAAAAAGAACTGGGACTAACGTTAGGTGTCCTGTTCAAATAGTACTGAGCCTATGTATGCCTGCTCAGGATTTATACACTCTTCAGAGTAACTTGGTGCAGCTCAGCATAACTCTGTGACAATGGTCAAGAGCCAGGACGGATGGCATGGGACTGGTGACAAGCTCTGCTCTCCACATCCATGTATTTCACTATGGTCCTATCTGTATCAGAACAGAATGCAACATGATGTGACGTATCAACAGATGTGCTCCCACCGTGCATATCTTGAACTTGAGATGGTACTGCAAGTCCCTGAGGAATAATACCTCTAAGTCCTCCAGCTGCAATGGTAAGCTTATGTATTTCCCAAGCACAAGGCTTGCACTGAAGGCACAAATCTTCATTAATAACAAGAATTAAAAGGGGATTTGTCCTGTTTCCACACTAGCAGTGGATAAAGGCATATAAACACAGGAGGGATTATAAATGAAATCTACATTAATCCCACGATTAGCTCTCTGCCCTCCAACACCCACCTCTTATATTGAGGGTTATGCCCTTTAAAGCAGCAGATCTGTTACAGTTTAAAAAAAAAACCCACACAATAGTCATTGCAGTTCTTTTCTAATGCATTGGGGGTTTTGGTCTGGTTTGTTTTAAATTTGGTGTACAACACCAAAATGCTCACAGGTATTACATTCAGGAGTATACTTTTGCTCCGTGGAAATGATGTCATTTGTTCCTAAAGCATCGCACAGCAAAGAAAAAAAATCAAAATCAATAATAAAAATGGAAATCTTTCAGAACAAGTAATAGTAAAACAAAACTAACTAAATCTCCTTTTAAGTGTACAACACAAAATCAATTTGCCATGACCCTGAGAGTCAGCTATTCTTGCCCTTGTAACAGCAGAAGAAAAAAAAGAAAAGAAACAAATTAAAACAGTACATAAAAGTCTTTTGCTTCCCAAAGTTTTTGGAGTGCTTTTGAGCTAGGAGAACATTTAAAGCAAGCTTTTGAATTTTTATCAATACCGTCTTATAATATTTTTTTAGTGTTTAACATAGCATTAGCCTTCTAGTGTATCTGTCACTTTTCTCTTCTTTTCTTTGCATGAAGATTGTTCTTTAGGTAGCCTGTAACCTGAGAACCACTATTGCTCCTGCAGTTATCCTGCCTCCTGTGTTTATAGTCTGTCCACCTAATCCATTATTGTTTGTTTATTAAGGTTCCTTTTTTATATTTATCAAAATCTGCATCCGAATAATAACATAAGATCTAAATTTGAAGATATGCAGACAATATTAAAATACTCATACTGGACAAGAGGATT
The DNA here is from genome assembly GCF_000699145.1 of Aptenodytes forsteri. NCBI lineage: Eukaryota > Metazoa > Chordata > Aves > Sphenisciformes > Spheniscidae > Aptenodytes > Aptenodytes forsteri. The sequence continues at coordinate 4,810,439 of NW_008795018.1, forward strand.
GATCATACTAGAGCAACACACTGGATTTTTTTAAAAAATACAGAATAGCAATGTAGTTTTCAGCAATCATGAAAAAGCAATTTTTAAGCAACTGTCTCAAGGTTTCTGGGCTGCTTTTGTGTTCAGCTGAAATTTCTATTAATCTCTTTCCTTAAACTAACTGAACTGAAGCATTCCAGGATTCTTTCACAAAATGTTCTTTCCTCTGCAATATTTCCAAAAGAAGAGCCTAATACAATGCACATGTGTGAGATATAAAGAGGAGACAACAATAGGAGTACTTAATTTTGATTTCCTAAGAGAAAAACTTAAATACAGCCTCTTTACCAGCACTGTAAATGTAGTTACTGTAAGAGGTGTTTAAAACACTACAATGTCTTTCTCCCCACATCTGCACTGACACTGTATTTAGAAAACCTGAATAGAAAAATCCTATTTTCTTATTATAAGGTCAAGTTACATCAAGTTCTTGCTAGTAAAAAAAGATCTTCAGCATCCTATTGGAATGTTAATATATCTAAAACCTCTGAGACTCAATATTGTGATCTTTCATGATGATTTAATGCAGATAAAACTCCCGTGCAACTCCAGCAGCACTTTAAAACACAAGATTTTACTAAGTAGATCAAGATTTTCAAGCTAAAGTAACCATATGAAAAGATTCAATCTAATGTCACTGAGTTTAGAAACCTGTGTTCTAAAAATCCAACATGCAGAGAGCGTTCAAATATAATATCAGCTCCTTCCCACACAGGTATGGTAAACATGAACTCCTTGCATCTTAATAGGGTTCAAGAGCACAGTACAAACTTTATAGTTGCAAATAAGGTACCCAATAAAAGAAATTGCTAAAGTCTCTAACCTTTTTCTCCATCCTACCCACTTCATATTTATTCATCATCTGCTCTGAACTGTGAACATAAATATCAGGTTTACAAACTGCAAGCAGAATTCCAATAAAGGTATGGGATTCCCATATTTTTGACCAAATAAAATATGTGCATAATTTATGCAGTGAAAGATGAAATTCCCCTTCCAACAATGTAAAGTTTGAGCCTGGTAAGGGACTAAACTAGAAGCAGTAGCAGGTGTTTGCAATCCTGAATTCGTTAATGCTAAGGGTTAATAACCACAGGTGGTAAATACATTGAAAAAAATAACAAACAGCCATTCAAAATTGAACATTTTCGATTCTTTCACTGAAATATTTTGAAGAAATGCATCTTTCAGATATCACAAATATACGATTTTAGGCTTACAATACAAACACAGGGGACCTGACACTTTTCTGATGAACAGTGACGTTATAGCTTTGTGGATTTTGTAAAACTAGTGATTGAATTTTCTAATATGAACCTCATTTGGGAGTTACCTTAAGCATTCATCACTTTGCAAAACTACCGAGTTAAGGTCTGCTACTTCTCTTACTCTACCTTATTAAAAGCTTTATTAACTCAATGGATGTTAGAATAAATTCTTTAGGATTGTTTCGAAATGACTTCTACTCCAGCTAGTACTGTATTCCCACACAGAACCATGGTAATGAATCAACACAGTGAAGTAAAATCTTGGTAGTCAGTGATATGTTGGGGCTTTTAGCGTCAAAATTTTATATTTAGTTTTAAATGTATTTCTGAAGTATATTTTTTCAGACACACTATCAAAATCATGTTTCCCCTGTTTCCCTTCCTATGCATTCAAATAATACTCAGCCCCAGAATAGGCAATTCTCTCTATCCCGTAAGTAACATGTTTAAGGGCCAATATCTTACAACCACATAAGGCTATAAATGTGAGCTTTACACCATTGAAAAGGGGCCTCAGCTTCTCATAATAGATGGTCAGGCAACATCAGGCCATAAAACAGTGACATTATTATGTATAGAAAAGCTATTTTACAGAAGGTAATTTTTAGAGGCCTCAAAAATTTATTAGCTATCATTTTCCTTTCCCTCTGTATCCCATGCTCTGGAAGGCATGGTAAAGAAGCCAACCTGACTCAAAGTAGAAGGGCATGAAAAATAGTAATAATAAAAAAAAAAAGAACTAAAATGTTTCTAAAACTTACTTTTTTTTTTTACAAATGCACAGCATAAACAACATGTATAATAGCATAGTGTGGTCTGTAGGATTTATGGCGTATGATAATGGAGTAATAAGAGCAACTAAATTCTCAGATGATGAAAATAGCTGTAACCATTGTAGCCAAGCTATACATACCAGCTCAGGATCTTTCTCTCTTTTCTGCTGCCCCCAGATATTCAAGCTATCAAAACTGCCAAGATATGCTAGCCCCCTGATATACATAGATTAAGTCACATTAGTTAGTTATGTGCTTATACACACTGATTCTTTTTTTATTATTATTAAATTCCTACCTCCCTCAGTTAACCAGGACACAAGGAATTGGCAAGCTGACTAAATACTCACAAAGATCCACAATGGGAATTCTACTGGACATGGGATTTAGCTCTAAACCCATAACTATAGAATGCTATTTTATTTTCAAGTCTTTATGTATGTATCCCCAAATCACATTTATCATGCATGATTCTTTTTAATTTTCTTTTGGACATTGTTCTTGTGTTTCAGAAATTTGAAATAATGTATCTGAAAAATACAGATTATGCCATTGTCCAACTGGACCACTAAGTTAAAATGAGATTTAAGACTTGACTACACATATCCTACACTGCACTACTGGGAATGTCACCTGGTGCAGAGACTCTTGAGCTGATGCCAGTCCAAGCCAATGAGCTGTCATGTTTATTGAAGAGTGTATGGAGGTTTGAAATTGGAAAGACACCTTCTTTTGCATGCATAAATTGTTTCCAGAACTAAGCTGACACATCCACACAGCACAACACAAGTGTCCATTAATATTTTGTGCCACATATGAAACATCTAGAACCTGATTTTCTATGATCAAAATGCGGCTTCTTTTGATTTCACTTGCGATTTGTAGGTGTTAGGATTTCTCCAGTCATTCTCAAGATGGAGAATGAGAGAGGTCAGGGGATGACAATCTAGTAATGTCTATTCCTTTCCATTGTCCATAAAGGAAGATGAGTTCAGTCATTCAAAGTAAATTAGAATAATTCCATTCCAAGTACTCTGAGAGAAACATTTATTGCATCATTTTTCATTTAAGGGCACTTGTGGCAGAAGTATGTCCAGGGTGATATTTGACTACATTAACCACAAGAAAAAACCTCTTATGCTCCTCAATTCCCCGCTGAATTCACTACAAACACACCAGTCTCTGCAGTAAACAAGGTATGGATCTTACAGGCAAAACCTCATGAATTTTACCAGTCTGATTCTTTCAGGTAGTCTCAACGATATCTAGCTTTCTAACAAATGAAGCAAGGGAACCACCTGAAAATTATAATGTGATCTCATATCAGAAGGGTAGACTGAAAGAGAGGCAGATTTAAGATTGCTTAGGCACCTTAGATAATACATTTGATAATTTAAGTGCTTGACTTTGCATCTCTGATATTCTGGTAGTTTAATAACATAAAAACTGTAAAAACAACACTGTAAGATCAGGATTTTCAAATCCATAATTACCATTTTCTAGCAGAATCAAATTGAAAATAAGGTCTATTTTCCACTACAGAGAACTGAGAGGAGCCATCAGAAGAGGTGGAATCTGTAGCTCTGCAGTGCAGGTCTCTGTCCCTTGAGCTAATGGAATAACCACAGGTGCTGCCACACACAGCCATCCTTCATTTGGGACACATATCTGAAGGGGAGAAAGCACACATTTTGCGTGCTTGCACACAACCCCAGTGGGGTTTCACAGAGATGGGCTGACAGTACAATAGCTCAATTTTGTAGTCCTGCCTCCTATTCTCAGCAACATCTGCTATAAGCAAAGCTAGCAGAAAAGTGACAAGGTTCAACTGAAATATACAGAGAGAAAAGTTTATTTTAAAACTTATAAATTGTTCACACAAGTAAAGACCAAGTATACACTCTTCAATCAGACAAAACTGAAGTCAATAGGATTGAACCTGACAGAGAAATTCATGATGAGGCCTTAACGGCACACTGTTGGGAAATAAGTGAAGAGACCTGCTCATGGGATGTGTAAGATTGATGCATGTGATGGGATTATTCACTGATCTTTCTCAATAACCCTTTGTTACCAGCTTGCCCTTCGTCGCTATTAAAAATATTTATATTTATAAAGGTTATTCACCCTGAAAACAACTTAAGGCTAATGTACTCTGTCCAGATCAAGCTTTTCGCGAGGTTAAAGCTTTTAAATATGTCTGCATATTTCCTTACTGAACAATATGTTTATATTCCTGAAAAAAAAAAGATAATCTTTCCAAACACTATTAACATGCTTTATTACACTGGTTTTTTGCACACATTTTAAACAAATGTTACTTATACGTAATGTCCAAATAATATTTGGAAGCATGTTTGTGTTTTAGTTCCATCATCTTTTTAGGTGAAAAATTCTTATAAAACAAGCTGACTAGTATTAAAATTTCTTTACTTTTTAAGACACAGCATGATTGTTAAATAAATTATTTTGTTGCAATACATTCAAAGAAAAAAAATCCACAAATGTCTTCAGTATAATTCCATGAAGAGTGACCATCTGTTTGCTGTCATTATTTTTAATCATGTCTATATAATGCTTGGTGCTGAAATAAATGTATCACCAAGCCTCAAACCAGCTGGCTTAACATGTTATTTAGAAATTCTCCTGCTTGCTTTGTCTGTCTTCCTCAGGCTTCTTGGAGAAACATGGCCAGAGCACCTTTGAACTGACACAGCACCTCACTACTGTAATGGTTCCTCAGGGCTTTCTGAAGCTGTTTTGCAGGACTGGCCTGACACCTCACAACATTTACAAACATATGTACACACACAGGAAGTTGAGATAGGATTCATTTCCATTCCTAGTATAGAATTTTTGGCATGAAGAGCTGGCACTTCGAAAGGCATGCAATGATCAGATAAGAAAAATATTGGGAAAGCTATCTGAACATGACTGATTTAGTTTGTTGGAAAGTGTAAAACTGTTAACTTAGCCATGTACACATGCTAGCCAAAGGATTGATAGCAGAGGTTGATCTATATTGTCAGCATCAAAAATACAAACATTTAAACTAATAATAAATAATTTCTTTAGTTAGGAACACAGGACTGAAGAGGACCCCTTGACCCTCTGAATTTATTCTCAGGCAAACAACGGTTACTCCAGAAGACTTCACCAAAGATCTCTCTTACATATTCTTTTACCATATTCTGTAAAATGCTTATTAGAAATAAAACTAAACCCAAAATAAAGTGAAACTCTATAATATAGTTTCAACACAGCTGTGTAACATTGGCAGTGAGCTAAACACAGACCGTGGGGTATTCCCTCTGGCTTCTACATGTTGGCCCAGAAGAGCGTGGGTCTTCTGTTTCTTCTGGTCTAAATCTCCCAGTCTCAGGTATCTCCCAGAAGATATCCTAGAAAATTTTGAATGGCACTCAACAATTATGTTTAGGCAACTGAACAGAACCTAATGAGACAAAGTGGGTGGGATTTAGCTTACAGGTTGAGAAGACCAAAGGTAGAGAGGTACATGTGAACTAGCTGTCTAAGTTTCCATTACACTCAGTGGTAATCTATGGCTTGATTCAACAATCCATACACAATGTCCAGTGCCATTTCAGCTTCTCTATGATTTCCTTCCTGGCCTTTCAGAAGGACACAGGTCTACCATAGGTCTTACATCATATCTGTCAGTCCCATGTGGATATCTTAGATACCCTAGGGCACCTCAGAGATTGAGATATTTATCCTGCTTCTGGTCAATAGAGTCAGAAGAGACTGGAGAGCCATCCAGATGACAAAATGTACGTGACTAGTGTAGAATAAACTTCTGTGTCACAAGATAGCTGCAGACTGAAGTCTTTCACCTTAATTCTCCATTAGAGTCAAACACAGCTATATATAGTATTAGTGGCAACCATGGTCCTAAGCCAGGTGTCCCAGGTGGACATAAGAACAGCAGAAGCTTTAGTCCTCTTTATGACTATGTGCCCTCTCTTGTGGAGATTATGTATACTGGGCTTTGGTTCCTCTCTGCTCTTTCCTCTCTCTGCAGAAGATCTCAGCATCCTTGACATCTACTCCTTTCACCCTTTGACACTAAGAAGAGAGACTGGCTTGGTCAGTGGAAGCATAAATGTTCCTTTTCACAAAGGATGATCTTTGTTTGCTATCTTTTAAAGTCAGGAAATGCAGTATGCAGTAGACCTAGTGAAGTGGAAAATCCATTTCTATAGGTTCTGTAGAATGAAATAGAGTTATAAAAAAAATTCCTCTACAAAGTTAAGAAATTTAACAAGAAATTAGGTTCTTTCTGTTCAAGGTTTAATCCAGTCTATAGAATTTAATAAAGAATTACATCCTTGCTATAGAGAGGTATACAGTGCCTGAAGAAAGGTGATTATTCTCTATTTAATTCTCCAGATCTTTTTCTATAAGGGTAATTTCAGATTTTTTCAACTCTTATGCTTCTTCTGCCACCTTGGAAATTCTCCCACTTTCATGAATTTGGCATGGATCCATCAACAGAACCAGAAACATGAAATTTCCATTCCTAATATAAAAATGCAATGCTATACTGTTTCATAACTTCCCACTTGATAATTCATATGCAGCAGTACCATCATCTTCCATTGGATATAGACTGTAATTTTTAAGTTTTATTCAGAGAAAGGGCTAAAATGATTAGGAAAAAATCATGCTAGAACTCTGGTATTTCAGGTTGCAGTACCGCTATGCTAGTATCTTACTTTATTCAGCCAAGGTACAGTCCATTTTAGTCCTAACTTAGCCTTCCAGAATACGAGGCATGTCACCTCTTACACAGCAAGTGAAATATTTGAATTATTTTTATGTTGCAGGTAAAAATCTTATTTAATTCATAAATGTATGTGGATTGCAAGGTTATTAGGACAGAAGCCTTCCCTCCTTATGTTGTGGTAAAATGCTGTATTGGGTTTGCATGGCAAGATTTTGGTAGTGGGGGGGCTACAGGGGTGGCTTCTGTGAGAAGTTGCTAGAAGCTTCCCCTGTGTCCTATAGCATC
>NW_008795018.1:4818310-4831977 GCF_000699145.1 Aptenodytes forsteri
AATAAATTAAACTGATTTCCCCAAGTTGAGTCTGTTTTGCCCATGACGGTAATTGCTGAGTGATCTCCCTGTGCTGAGTGATCTCCCTGTCCTTACCTCGACCCACAACCCTTTCGTTATGTTTTCTCTCCCCTGTCCTGCTGAGGAGGGGGAGTGATAGAGCAGCTTTGGTGGGCACCAGGCGTCCAGCCATGGTCAACCCACCGCAAATGCCATGCACATAGAAACACATAAATAATAAGTAACAATTCCCTGTGTGTTTTTTTCCATATACAATGGCTTTTATGAAGACCAATGTGTTTCAGTCAGTGAAATGCAGTACAAGGGCGTGGGGGGGAATTACATTTGGACAATCATTAATAATTTGTCACTAGCATTATGAAAGTCTTGTTTATATCAAAAATATTCACGTGTCTTCTGTATATTTTAAAATCAGGTAATCCCAGTATAAGTCACTAAATATATTCTACATTCTGTAACCTGAGAAGTATTTTCTTTACTGAAAGAGTGGTTAAACATTGGAACAGGCTGCCCAGGGAAGTGGTTGAGTCACCATCCCTGGAGGTACTTAAAAGACGTGTAGATGAGGTGCTTGGGGACATGGTTTAGTGGTCATGGTGGTGTTGGGTTGACGGTTGGACTCGATGATCTTAGAGGTCTTTTCCAACCTTAATGATTCTATGATTCTAAGTATGAAAACACTGAAAATATATAAGCCAGGGGCCACTGGATTAGTACACAGTTTTAACTGAGTAGCCTGTAACTGTAATACAGGGGTGCAAATGTCACTCAAACAGGACAAAAGTTATATAAACAAAGGTAAATAAACAGTGAAGGGCCATTATATCATGTAACATTAAGTGTTTCTGCTTGGGGGATCCACCCCTGAGCTAATGACTTTAGGGTATTTTTATTCAGGAGAGACAAATGTACATGTCAAGGTTTACGTCAGAGTCATTTGACCTAATTAGGATGAGAGTGCATGTCCTATGTACACCTATGTCTCTCTACTGACTATAAAACTAACTATGGCAACTGGTTCACCCATACTGTAGAGGTCAGCCTCTAGACAGATGAATAACACACTTTGTGCCTGATTGTAGTAAAAAGAAACAAAATAGCCATCACCAAATATCCATTTTTTTAAACCTATGTCCCTAAAAATATTTTGTGAGAAATCCAGAAGAGCTGATCATTTGCATCGTAAAGCATTGCTTTATATGAAAGGGGGTGCTGTAAAGCTGGTGCTTACTAGCTCCAGTGAACTGTGTGCTGTTAACCACAATTTTTCTGCCAGTGTTCTGCCAATGTTTGGGAGATTGCACTCTTAATGAATTAATAGATGGACATGCTCTGTAATTTCTTGAGCAAATATTTCAGACTCTGCCATATCAAAATCAATTTGGATAGCAATTAATAGTAGCTTTCTGTAAAGTTATCTCTGATTCTAATAATACACACTCACTTCTGCTAGAGATGGCTGATTTCTTCACAAATTGGTCTCCGATAATTTCAACAGATTTGTTGTTATACCTGTATGTAAAAGTTTCTGTGAACTTGCAATACATTTAGTTCTAGATTCCTCTCCTTTCTCAGGGCATATGTGAAACACACGTCCTTCCAGTGCTGTGTTCCTTTTTTTTCTTTAGGTTTCAAATTGTTCATTTAAGGTGAATCCGAGGTAACTATACAATTGTCCTCGAGGAGAAGCATTGTGTAAATACTTCTAAACAAAAAACTCAGTTAAAGTTTTGTTAAGACCATTATGGAATCACTGAGTGTCAAAACTTACCTGCCTTCACCTAAACTTGTGCTGAGTTCAATTTTTAAGACGTTACTTGAAATTTAAAGTCTGAGTACAGATTTTGATATTTCCAAATATTTATGGTTTTAAAAAATTAGTTTAAAAGTTGTTAAATTACATTATTTCAATATGTACTTTTAAAATTTCTTATACTTAAACATTTACGTACTGCAAGAAATTCACATTAATTGAGCAAAACAGAGTACTGCTGACACTGTAAACACACAGAATTGATTGCTGTAGATGCTAGGGAATGAAAATAAATTAAAAAAAAAAAACAGAGAAACAATCAAAAATAGCAATAAAGCTAAAATTTAAAATACAGCAGTACAGAATTCTCCAGAACTATATAAGAAGAAAAACAAACAAAACAAGATAAAGAAACTCAAAAAAACCAACAACAGAAAGGGAAAGACTGAATTCACCTTCTCTTTAACACATATGACAACAAAACACTGGAAAAATTCAGTGCTTTTAACTTAGGTGATAGAAAATTCAATATTGTCAGAAGAAAGAAATTAAAGAAATACAGGGGAGAAAAAAATCACCTGGACTTGCCAGCTGCAGTCCAAACTTATTTTAAGAAAAATTGGGTATAAGAGACTAATAAGTGTGACTGTTACCTAACATGTCTCTATGTGACATTTTTCTTCAAGCAACAAGCTTCTGTAATACTTTGTGCATGTATGTGTTTGTTTACACTTCTGTAAAAAAAAAAAGAAAAAAAATGGAAAAAGAAAAATAAAAAAGGCTTCCTGTAAGAAGAAAAGCAAGTTTGTTTTTTTTATTCCTGAAAGATGAAACATGTAAAGAAAATGAGAAGCTAGTTTTACTGCTAAGTGCTAGAGGTTCACTTTGCTGAGACAGATATGAAGAGAATAATGCTAGTGCTCATGGAGGATACATTCACTACCTACAATATTTACTTCAGAGAAATTCACATTGGTATAAATTGTAAACAAGCCCTGGGAAGCCAGAACCTTCATAAAGGCTGGATTTTGCCTTTAGGTTCACATATGGGCAAAGAGAAATTTACTATAAATGAAAAAGATTTCATTTTGTTTCCATTTAATAGACCTGAGGAATTATTTTAAGAACAGCCTTAAAACAAATACACAATTTGTGTCAGCATTTTAATAGAGTATATTTTTTTTTTTCCTGGACATTGCACTTTGAATGTCTCCTGATATCCTGCAGAAATCCTCATCGATATGGCAAAATCTCAGTGTGAACATTTATCATGAACAGATTCCCCTATTTCAGTACAGAACATTTTTTTTTCTGCTGTAATGATATTTTCTATATTATCAGTCATAGTTCATAAACTGATCAAATCCATCTTAAAATGAAAAACATTGTAAGGGTTTTTTTGCATAGTCTCTGGATGAAATTTTGTTTGATATATCCTGTTTATTTACATTAATACTGTAGTCTATGGTTTTAAAAGTGTATTCTTCTCTAGTATTAAAACACCCTGGCTTCTGGTGTAGTTCTCTGTGCCCACAAGTAGTCTCACTGAATCTCCCAAAAGGAGGGATTCCAGGCCTGCAAATAATTGAAAAAACAGATTCATAGTCTGCGTGTTAGAATATTAAATCAAGGCTGAGGAAAAAAAGTGTAACAAGTATTGCCTGCCACAGAAATAAACTCAAAAGAAACTGAATAAAACAGTTGTGCTGAGTCACTAGATAATTGCTCTATATCCTCTGATTTTAACACAATTGCTCACTGGGTGGGGAAAAAAAAGAAGAAAAACACAAACAACTAGAACCTAAAAAACGACCACTATTTAACTTTTTCTAAACCTGGGAGAAATTGTTAAGTTTTAAACTGCTTCCTAAATTTTATAAAATCATGAATCAACTTACAAATTTATGAGTCTTTCCCTTACCTTATGTAGCAATTCCAAATATGTTTGCTTTTCATTTCTTGCAATGTGCTGTTGTTGTGTTATTTTTATGGTGTCTTAGCTGGTTTATGCTTTGTAACACAAACAAGAAGCATATGTGGACATATGTGATATTTAATGAATAAATGAAATCTGAGTTGATTTATCTGCTCTACCTTTGTTTCAAAATTACTATTCTGCAGAATAAGAGGGTAGCGTGTGTGCTGCTTGTTTGCAGTAAGTATTTGAGAAGGAAGCCTTAATTTAGAATAGCTTCATTTGCATTAAAATCTAACTGAACTTACTGCTATAAAAAAAAGTTTAAATGAACCAAGAGTGAGGCTTTGGCAACTGAAAATGGTAAATCGCCATGAATAATTTACGTAGATTTTGTTTATGCTAATGAAACCTCTCATTTGTCTCTATTTTGTGCAATTATTACACAACTGCAAAGATTCAAAGACAACAAAAACTAAAGGAGAGGATCTGGAACAGTTTTATTGAGGACTGTTTGGCAGGTCAGCAGAGTTCAAGGTTATCTTTTTCGCAAATGTTAAACTCAGCTGTGGATTAGATTTAGGTACCCATCACAGATGGAAAGACTGCATTATGACCCCAAGAAACACTCTCAAAGAGAGAGTGACAGGGCAGAAGAACAGCTCTGTGTATTCTGGGATTCAAAAGGTGGGAGTGCTGAGAGGAAATAGGACAAAAAGTTACATCTATACATACAATTTTCTTTTAAAATGGGCTGACATACTTTAGCCTATTCTGTAGCATACATATTACACCTTTAATTAGATATCTTTGTGTTAAAAGCTAAACACTGATCAAATCAAAATGCATACATGATTTCTTTTTGGATTAAATTTAGGAAAATATATCATTGGTAAATGGAGCAGCAAGTTATTGCTGCTTCTCCTGTTTTTGCTAAAATGCTGTGAAAAGAATGGAGGACATGTGACTCAACAATCTAATTTCTAGGTACCTACTTTTGCTGCAAAGTTCAGATCCAGACCTCTTGTCTTCTGCCACAGAGATCAGAATACAAAATTATCAGGAGGACCCAGTGCCATATAGGTCTAAACACAAATGAGACAAGTGAAGTCTAAAACAATTCTTCCAATTTCAGCTTTCCTTCTGGCTTTACTCTTACTACTCCAGGAATATTAAAAAGAAATGGGATGTTTTTAATGGATTGTCGGCAGCATTGTTTTCATTAACAAAAGGGAACTCAATCAACTGCTCTGCCAAACCTCTCTATCTGTTCTTTGATGGGCATGATAAATGGTGCCAAGCATTGTCAGATCCTGCCAGATTAAATTAAAATGATAGGTGTTCAAAATCTTTTAGGACTAAACCTAATGTAATTTTGATCGTATTTCTTCCTGAAAGAAAAAGAATAGTAAAAAAGTAAGCAAGAAAGCCAATAAAAGTTTAGAGATAAAGTAGATTAACAGAAACATTCTATCATCAAAAGTTTCTTTCCAAGGCAGTGATAGAGATTGACTGAATCCAAAATATGTCCATTTACACATGACTGCCAGCACTAGTAAGAACAAGATGAAAAATGGTAACTCACAATAGCACCACAGAAACAAATTTTAAAGAAGTGACATAAAACTAAAACGTGTTTAGTGAGTGTTTTAAAACACCCCAAAGTTTATCAGGCTTTTAACCAAATATGTTAAAACAGTATGATTCTGCCTGGGATTATTGTCAATCCTAGCAAATAAGGACAAAATGCAAAGCCTTTTTTAGGGGACAAGAGGTTAGTATTTACAGATACAAGGTTAAACAGCAGTAATAGTTCTATTCATACTAGCATGAAATATTCAACTAGTTTTAAAAAGTAATGTGCTTAAAAAGGCAAATTCCATTGAAACTTTCAAACCAGTAAATTTGTTCTTCATGCAGTCACAAGTTAAACCCTCTAGGTTCAACGTATTTGCTCCCCGCCTCTTAAATTTAGAAGCCTGCCCTGCTGTCCCACTTCATTTTCAGAAGAGTAAGCATCCTTACAAGTTTCAGTGTGAGTGGTTTGCAGGTAGTATAATCCAGACTGTAAAAATCCCAAACCACTGTTAACACAGAAGTGGTGTTTTCAAATACAAATTTCAATGACAGAAATGCTAGTTTCAGATAATGACTTTGCATGGCTGCTGTTCTTGGCAATAAGTGAAAAACTCTGGCCAAGTGGCACACCCTGAAAGTGGCTCTTATACCAAACAAAACAATAACACAACGTGCAGGATTATATTTTGCTTAGAACTGAAGGTTGGCAGCAGCTTTATAATAAGTCTTCAGGAAGTGTTGTACAATTTACCACTATTATATTTATTGTTGGTGGTCTTGTGGGCCAGCGCTGGATAATATTGAAGACATTTATGAAATATTCTTGACCTTTATAACTCTATTTTATATCAGTAGTTCAGACAATTTACAACTGCTGTTATGTGTACAACTGTACAGTGAAATGGAGCTCGCTACAGGAGCTCCAGGTCTCATGTCTCCTCCTATATAGTATGTGTCTTTTTAATTTGCAGCACTGCTGACACAGTATGCTTGATTAGGGACTAGTGTTGAAGATAACTCTGTAGGATAAAAAGCTTGCTCTCTTAGCTGTATTGTTATATAAATTCTGCTGTGTGTACATGCTGAGAGAGAACTTGAGAGATGTAAAATGTAGCTTGGTGCAAGTAGGAATACCTCTATTGCTTTTAGTAAAGTTGCACAAAAAAACCCCTCTCGAGACTTTGACCCACAGCAGTCATGAAATTAATACAGCAGGATGATGGGGGGTGTTATATATTCTCCACTACTGATTAAGTGACAAATCACTGTTTTGTTTTATGCTAGGACTGAGGCCTTTGTAGGTAAAGGGAGCAGTCCCATAGCTGGACTGAAATGCAGGATTTCCGATGTCTGCTCTAGTGAAGTAAACAAAGACAGGTTGATAACTGGGGGGGTGGTGTTAGGGCTAAAAGAGGTGTATATTTTAACATGGATGTAATATAGATTATTCTACAGCATGCTTTTTAGAGACAGAAGAGATCAATTATAGCTAAATTGAGATGTGATAGAAGGAGATTTAGTGATATGGGGAAGCTTAAATTAATCCCTCCTAAGGTAATATCGACAAACATTACTTGTTGGTGCCATCAGTCTAGTGCTTTCAGCAGTCTGTGACAAAGGCAAGAGTACTGCATCCTGTGAAAGGAAGGAAACAGTTCATCGGCCAGATTCTCAAAATCTAGACAAAAACCCCACCGATAATAAAACCCTAAATGCTGATTGGCCTCAAGGACTGAACTTTTGCGGTCTTGTCTGATTGCCCTTGAACTCAATGCCTTGCTTTCACTCAAGGCCAAACCAGAGTGGCCTGCTGCGGAACAAGCCCCTCTCAGTGAGACTCTCCTCAGAGACCCGCCACATGGTGGAACAGGTGAAGCTTGAGCCCACCTAGACCCACAGCCATGCCCAGAGAACTGCCTGGGTAGTCCAAACAGTAACAGCATCAGCCATCTTGGCTTCTACCAGCACTCGGCCTCTTTGCACACACCCCCTACCACGGAGGGTTTCCAGGTGACCCAAATCTGCCTAACAACCAGCGATGACATACCCTGAGCCGACTGCAGCCAATCGCTCGTTGCCAGGCAAGCCTCTTGCACAGGGCACGCCCATCCTTCTCCTAGCACTACACCTCAGCAGCCCCTGGCCTGTAGAGCTCCATTCCCTTGTCCTCCAGTCTCTCTCCTCAGAGCTGGAGGTTGCCAGTGAGAAAAGGCCAGACAGGAGCAGTCTTTTGTTTTCCTGTCCCCTGTTTCCTGTCCCCTGTTTCCCTCCTGGCCCAGGATGCCTGTGGTGGGGAGGAACAACAGGGCTGCAGGTCCCTGTGGGGTGTCCCCAGCCACTGCGGCACAGGCGGCAGCCGCTGCCACACCCGGTCCTCCTCCAAGAGTGCCTTCGTCATCTGCGCCTTTGCTCCAGATATCACTAACTGAGGGCTAAAACTTAAAACCACACATTTTCTTTTATTTTCCCACAGGGAAAAGAAACTATGGAAACTGCGCATCTTACCCTATGTGAAGGACCATTCTGCTTTTCACATATACCATGATTAAACACTTGTTCTGATATCACTGTGGTTCAGTTCCTTATGTGATCTTCAAAGCTGAAACCTAAACTCCCCCCAGCCCTCTAAATTCAATGGAACTCTTCATCCTTTGATGGTACTCCACATAAAACACTTTGAATATGTGGGACTTTAATTTGATCTGATCCTAAAAGCCATCACACTAGAGCAGACCAAAGGTTCGTGTAGTCCCCCGCAGCGGCCGAAGGCTTCATGGCTCTCAGTGGATTTCTCTTCCACTTGAAGTCTCCCCTTGAACCTGCTTGCTGTCTAGATAACCTGGCAGGATGGCACTGAAATCTGCCTGTCTGCAGAATAAACAGCACCTTAATGAGGCAGGATACTTTTTGAGAGAAGAAACAGAGGGAGAATGCAGAAATGATAGGTTGTGGAACATCAGATATTGCCTGGAAAATATCTGAAACTGCATTAATGAAAGTTGCTAATAGAGCTTTGGGGTGGATTGAGGGATGGGAGGAGAGAAAGGAGCTGCTGGTCATAAACTTCAGAGAGATCTAAAATTAGAAAAATCCTGTTTAAACAGCAGCTTTGAGAATTATAAATTGAGCTACCTTTTGAGGGCAGTTAAATACTAATCTCAGGGGACTGTGGGCAGAACCTGACAGGCTTCGAATGGCTAAAGCAACATTTTCTCGAAAGAAGCAATAAAGCTCGTATGCTGCTAGCTTACAGCCTCAGACAGGGAAAGAAAAAAAAAAAGATCTATTTTAGCAATTACGAACTGTATTGGAGCTATGAAATATAAAACAAAAGAAATTTGTGAACTCTTTGAAGATTTCTATTAACGCCTTTATACTTGCAAGAAACAGGTCTCTGGAGATAAAAGGTCAGGTTGTGAAGGCTAATATGTCTAGTTACTCAGCAGAATAAAAGGCCAGGTTGGACTGTCCTTTTGAAGCTAAGGAAATTCAGAAGTGATTTAAAAAATATGCCAGCAGGAAAAACTTCAGGGCTTTTCCAATTCCCTTGTGATTTTTCTTTTTATATTTTCAGAATATACTAGGTAACACACACAGCTTAGAGGACGAATTCGCCTTTCTGTTATGATAGAGGCAAATTTTATGTGTTCCTATAATTCATAAACGCATTACAAAATGTAGATATTATAGATTCACTTTTCTGTTTGTCTAGTAGAGTATTTCCCATTACTACAGCCACAAGAAATAGAAATTGAGTTTCCGCATAGATGTTTATTGAGACGTGCTTCAAATTTGGTAAATGCAATGAATTAGGTAAAAGTGGTGAATTAGGAGAATAAAGGTAGGAAGGAAACTGGATATTGCATAGCTGATCTCAGTTTGAAGGTGGATTTCATTTTTTATTTGGAGGACTGAAGCTACTGACTGCAATAAATTCAAAGCTGAATTTATTGCTTTTGAATGTTGTGGTACCTTGGTTCATCCAGGCGTACATTACATTGTTCTTGAACTCAAAAGAAGCACCAAAACTGTTCCAACTACTGGCTTCCACAGTGGAAGGCTTTGCCTTAGTAGTCAAGCTCAAGCAGACTCCAGATTGACAGGCTTGTGAGCTTGTGTAGTGGGCACCCACCTATCAGCTATTTGATGTCATCTGACAAAGCCATTCAGTAGAAGCTGTGCTTCCTCATCTTGCTGCTTCTTCCTGCCTCCTGAATTCTGCCTTAAGACCTTGCTGCTGATCTTCAGCAGACTTTTGACTACACTGTGATCTTGCCCAGTGGTTTGGGATTTTCCAGATTCTGCTCTCAGCTTACCTTGATCATGGTGCATGGATCTAGCTCCAACTCCTGACTCTCGTTGAGCCTTAGCAGTTACGTATGACTGCTCACATCCAGACATACATACAAGCTCAAATCTTGCATATGCCTTTATTAATATTCTTGCGTTTCAGATAAGCAGCAGAACTATTTTACTGGGGCTGGAAAGTTATTAGTGTACAGTAGAAAGACTTTCACAACATACTAATGATAAGATCAATTCTAACTTTGCTTATAGGGCAAGGACATTATAATGATGTCACAGAATCACAGAATAAACCACAGAATGCCTCTGGAGGTCATCTTGTCCAGCCCCCCTACTCAAGCAGGGTCACCTAGAGCTGGTTGCCCAGGACCATGTCCAGACGGCTTTTGAATATCTTCAAGGATGGAGACTCCACAACCTCCCTGGGCAACCTGTGCCAGTGCTCAGTCACTCTCACAGTAAAAAAAGTGATTCCTGATGTTCAGATGGAGCCTCCTGTGTTTCAGTTTGGGCCCATTGCCTCTGGTCCTGACATTGGGCACAACTGAAAAGAGCCTGGCTCCGTCTTCTTTACAGTGTCCCCTCAGGTATTTGTATACATTGATAAGATCCTCTGAGCCTTCTCTCCTCTAGGCTAAACAGTCGCAGCTCTCTCAGCCTTTCCTCATAACAGAGATACTCCAGTCCCTTAATCATCCTTGTGGCCCTTTGCTGGACTCTCTCCAGTATGTCCATGTCTCTCTTGTACTGGGGAGCACAGAATGGGACACAGCACTCCAGGCGTGGCCTCACCAGGGCTGAACAGGGGGGAAGGATCACTGCCTTTCACCTGCTAGCAACACTCATTCTAATGCAGCCCAGGATACCGCCAGCCTTCTTTACTGCAAGGTCACATTGCTGGCTCATGTTCAACCTGGTGTCCCCCAGGACCCCCAGGTACTTTTCTGCAAAGCAGCTTTCCAGATGAGCAGCCCCCAGCATATATTGGTGCCTGAGGTTGTTCCTCCCCAGGTGCAAGACTTTGCACTTTCCTCTGTTGAGAATCTTATGGGAGACAGTATCGATAACCTGTCAGTGGAATTCCTTCACAAGCATCTTCTCTGGAGGCCTATAATGTGATATTTGACTACTCTGGCCCCATGACAGAATTAAAATATGGTCCCTGCTTGGTTCTCAGCATTCTTTATATATTGCTATATAATCTTTATATACTTGTGTTGGTCACTTCACAATTATCTTAGAAAATTAGTCGTATTTCATTGTTGCATGCCTTTAAAAGACTATATTAGGTTAGCAAAGATTGAAAGATTGACGGTGTTTGCTCTAATGAAAGCATCTCTTTCATACCTTTAAAAAATAATTTATTACTGATTAGAGTTCTGTACTGATTGCTCTCTAAATACTGCTAGTGTTAATAAAAATCTTTCTGGCGCAACCCTAATAAATGTTTTATCAACTTGGGAACTTCTCAGAACAGATGACTTTGAGACAGACATGAATAAAATTCAACTAGTGAGAAATTAACTGTAACAGAAAGCAGCAAAGTACTTTTTGGAGGACTTGCTAATAACCTCTTTGCTTTACCAGAGGTAGCAGCTCTTCTCCAAATGAAAACTACTCAAAATTGCTGAATTACTCAAAATAACTGAATTTTAATATAGGTCTTTACTTCCATTTTATTTTGTATTGCATACCCTCCCCATTCATTTTCTGCAAGTTCTGTCCAAGAATATTAAGGTTTACGTGACGTCCAGTAATGTCGTAGTGGAGCAATCTTCATGAGAGGTAATCTCAGATGTCTTCCCCTCCAGAGAAGTGCTCTCATTACAGGGCTACAAAGTCAAGTTTCTTCCTTTTTCTCTCCCTAATGCACAAGTTGACATTCCTTTTTGTACAATAGTGATGGAAAATGATTTGGAAATCACAGAATCATAAAATAATTCAGATTGGAAGGAGATTCAGGAGGTCATCTAGCCCACGTTCCTGTTCAAAGCAGGGTTAACTTCAAAGCAAGGTCAGGTCGCTTGGGGCCTGGTCCAGCTCAGTTTTGAAAATCTTCCAGGAGAGAGTTTCCAACAGCTTTTCTGGGCACCTTTTCCAGTGCTCAACAGACCTCACTGTGAAGAATTTTATCCAGCTTATCCAGCCAGAATTCTCCTTGCTGCAGCCTATGACTATTGCCTTTTGTCCTTGACCGTGCACTTCTGAGAAGAGTCTAGCTCTGTCTTCTCCGTAACTGCCCTTTTAGAAGTTGAAAGCGGGAATTGGATTCATACTTAGCCTTCACTTCTCCAGGCTAAACAAACATAGCTTCCTGTGGCTCTTTCTGTATATGAAGTGCTCTACACACCTAGTCACTAGGTGACCTAGACAGGCATCTTAGTAACTCTGGACTGGGTCCTTTCCAGTTTGTCAATGCTTCTTTTGTACTAGGGAGTTCAAAGACGGACATAGTGCTCCAAACCTCGGAAGGTTGAGTAGAAGGAAATAATCACTTCCCTTCCTTTGACCTGATGGCTATCCTCTTGCTAATGCATCCTAATACGGAGTTAGCCTTCATCTCCAGGAGGCCTTGCTGCTGATTTATGTTCCATTTGTTCACAAGGATTGCGCCTCCTCGACCAGTGCTATTCTGCATAGCTGCTGCCTGTTCACTCAGGCCCAGCCTATACTACATGGGGTTATTCCATCCCAGGTGAAGGACTTTTAATTTGCCTTTGCTGAGCTTCCTGAGGTTCCTGTTTGCTCATTCCTCCAGGCTGTGGAGGTATCGCAGCCCTGCCCTCCAGCATATCAACTGCTTCACCTTGTCTAGTGTCATCTGAGAACTTGACAAAGATGCTTTCTGTCCCATTGCCCAAGTCATTGATGAAGACATTAAACAGCATTGAGAAGGTCGCTAGTGGCTCAGCTGTATAAAAGCTTGCAGAGGTAAAGTGGAGGATGGTTAACTGCTCATTTCTGAAGCATTCAGATACAATAATAATACCTGCCATAGGGAATACCCATGCGGAAAGTAATAATTCCATCATCAGAATGACATTTGAATAGTGTGCAGCAAATAGGGCCTGAGGCCACACATCAAATGCTAAGGAAAAAAGAAAAAAACTAACATCTGCTCACTCTTTGAGCAGTATCTGTCTTTTGTGTTGAAAGGGCCAGGGGTTCAGTGAAAAATAACCAGTGATCATGTGATCATGAAAAATAATCAATGGTCATTTACTTACGTGCACAAGGGGACTGAATCCAGTATTTCCTATTTTATGCATGATTATAATTACAATCTGAAAAATAATATTTTGACAAAGACATGCATGCATGTACTCGGGATGGATGAAAAGGCTGTATCTTGGAGCAGAGAGCTCCAGTGAAGGGACGTGTTCCTGCAGCTTGGTCAGGTCTTGCCACTGGTATCCTACGTGAAACTACTGCTCTGAACAACCTTCATTTTAGTTGATCACTTCTACAATAACGTAAGAGGAGAGGAGGAGGTCTGGTGAGGGGTCTGGAGAACAAGTCTTATGAGGAGCGGCTGAGGGAACTGGGACTGTTTAGCCTGGAGAAGAGGAGGCTGAGGGGAGACCTCATTGCTCTCTACAACTCCCTGAAAGGAGGTTGTAGCGAGGTGGGTGTCGGTCTCTTCTCCCAAGTAACAAGCGATAGGAAAGAGGCTGCCCAGGGAAGTGGTTGAGTCCCCATCCCTGGAGGTATTTAAAAGACGTGTAGATGAGGCGCTTAGGGACATGGTTTAGTGGGCATGATGGTGTTGGGCTGACGGTTGGACTCGATGATCTTAGAGGTCTTTTCCAACCTTAATGATTCTATGATTCTATGAGGAGGAGATTTGGTTAAGCTGAGGAATAAGATAAAGAGGAGTAATATGGCAGAAGAGAACTAGATGCACTGGTTTTCGTATTTTGTGGAGGAATCGAGCTATACTCTAATTTATCAAGCTACTGCAAATGTATTAATATATAGTCATCTTCTCTTGCAAGGTCTGTATACTGCTGCTACCATCGGTGTTGTCGTGGTTTAACCTCAGTTGGCAACCGAGCACCACACAGCCGCTCGCTCACTCCCCCCACCCGGTGGGAT
>NW_008795018.1:4838762-4856373 GCF_000699145.1 Aptenodytes forsteri
GTAGAGCATGGAAAACTAAAAAGTCCTTGGCTAGTGTAAGCACTACCTAGCAACAACTAAAACATCGGTGCGTTATCAACTTTGTTCTCATCCTAAATCCAAAACACAGCACTGTCCCAGCTACTGGGAAGGAAATTAACTCTATCCCTGCCGAAACGAGGACAGGTGTGTTCTTCATTTTGCACATTAGCTGTCTAGGAATTTGGACCAAATTTGAAACCTACATCTGTTTAATCTTGGCTCTTACTGAAACCAATACCAAGTGTACCTTTAGTTATTATATAGATATCTAGATGTTAAAATGGGCTGCTGATATTGCACACCAAAAATTCAAATATTTATTTGCACTGTGTGTTCTTCATTTTGCACATTAGCTGTCTAGGAATTTGGACCAAATTTGAAACCTACATCTGTTTAATCTTGGCTCTTACTGAAACCAATACCAAGTGTACCTTTAGTTATTATATAGATATCTAGATGTTAAAATGGGCTGCTGATATTGCACACCAAAAATTCAAATATTTATTTGCACTGTCTGCCAAGGGGAATGGTGTGAAGAAAGTAATGTTTAAGATACTTTAAAGAATTCCCTTTCAAACAGTGTTAGTGTGTTAGTGTCCTTCACACGCAAATGTGTATACACAAGCACTGGGCTGAAACCGGAAGGCAAATAAGTTGTTGCTACTTGTATTTTATTACACTTAATTATTGTTTTATTTATCAACTATTTTCAAATCCTAGCTGAAAGGGAACAGCAAATCATATTGCATAGGTGTAAAAATACAGCCCTTTAATGATATGGCTCTGATGCATGCTGCATAGCTTATGATTTTCCTCTAGCTGCAGATACTTAATGGTTATTAAAAAACTGCATATGATAAGGGAAGTGCAGAAATCTGGAATGTATTCAGATGCTGAAAAATACATGGCTGCTCTTAGTTGAGTGAAAATACTATTTATACTGCTTTATACTTCTAAAAGAGGAAATCTACTAACTTGCTTGAAAAAATAGGACCTGTGAAGTTCCTACTTGTTTGCTTTTCAAGCAGATTAGAGGCTTTTCTCTTTTACAAGAGGATATGAAGGGCACAATAAAGAATGTCAAAAGGAAATTTGTTCAATCTGAAAGGTGCTGAAACAATTAATTGGAATGTCACCATTATAATGAGGCAATCATGTATTAACAACTATTACTTTTATTAATGATCTGCAGAAGGCTGGTATTTGCAGCTAGCTCGAGTGGACTTTTTACTCCTGAAACTTTGCATATCTCCCTGTCTCTTTTTAAATAGTGCTGTAACTTGCTCAAAAGTTAATTTTCACCTGAGCAGTAGCAAAAGCATTATGTTAATGAGGAATATATCAATAAAATCTTTGAAGAATCATGATGTTGATTGAACGGCTGCACTGATTTATTTTACTGTGCAGTCCCCAATCTGGGGGACTTTAATTCTGTTCTCTCTTATATGAAAAGATGTGCATTTCTTTTCACTGGACATCGTAATTGCCTATATAGGTGGCTATGGCTTCATAAAAGTGCCAAACATAAATAGTTTTTTCCAGCTGTCATATATATCTAGATGTATGATTATTTTTAATACTACATCTCACTTCCAGAAGAGTGTTAATGTTAAATAATGCATTTTAAACAACTGGAAACCATAAATTCTAATAGCAAGTTTTTTAATCTCTTTCAAAAGACAAATCTTTTACTGCTGACTTAAAGATAATAGCAGGGAGATGCTCAGTGTTGACAGTGAAGGACACTTTTAGCTATGTAAAAGTAAATGTCATATTTTGAGGTTATGTCCTGAATGAGTGGGAGATTTTTTTTAATTAAAGAAATGAAATGCCTATAGTCTTTTTTTTCTTTGTTGCCATGTAATCAGCTTCAATGCTTCACAGATCGTCTTGTCCAGCTCTTTAGGAATTGACCTCTGTGCTTCTGCTCTGTTAAGAGAGAATGTAGTGTGCCACTTCTTGACCTACTGACCAATGCCACTGGTTGGCACAAGCTCTTGACAATGGCAGACAAATCGGCTTTTCCCCAAGGAAGCTCCTCAAAATACGGAAATTAGTTCTAAAGTTTTAGTTTTACAGTTGGTTTTCAAAGTCTTCGCATAAAGCATCTCAGAAAGTTTTACTTTTACTCCTGTTGCACTGCTGTATAGCACTGACATGAGGTGGGACTGTGGAAGCTTGACTTAAAGGATGCAGAAATCCCTGGCTAGCTTCTTCGAATCCAGAGATGTACAATGCCAAAGTTCAAGTAAGGTGTGGACAAAAGGTTTCATATGTAATGAACAAGTGAAATGTATAGGATATAATATGTGAAAGCATTTTTCAAAATTAGTGTGAAAGGGGTTTATATTTTTCTTCTTAATTTTTAACTAAGCATATTATTTATCACACAAGTGGTTTTATGTTAAGTAGGTAGAGGAATTATGTGAGCTGTAGTGATTAAACACAGAGATGTTAAACCTTGTCATAGCCTTGTGTTTGTCTCTGGGGCTGTCACTATAGGAGGTACCAGCTACTGAGGCCTGTCAAAATCCATTAAATGTGGTCTGCTGCTTAATGCCCTGCATATGAAGACAGGATAGGGAATTTGACAATACAAGCGGAGCAGGTAAACAAAACAGTGCACATAAGAGAATCCTTGCTGAAGTGCAGAGAAGTTTTCATCACCAGTTTCTGAAGACCTTTTTTGAATAAAAAACAGTGGAGAATTTTAGAAAATGAGTGGTTCATAATTGGAGAGGAGACACTGGTGAGATTCTTCTTTTTCTCCAAGAAACAAATAGGAACTACCTGTCTGGTTCAAGCTAAGCAAGCATTGGTCTTCTGGTGATCAGGAGAATCTGAACATTTTATCTAATTGGGAGGGTCCTAGCAGTCCAGACCATGAAGGTTATGCATAAAAGTATATTCCCCAGTGAGGGCATAGAGATGGAACTAGAAGCTGGGACACAATAAGGGACAAACACTGCACCAGACTGGCATTCACTGCTGCTGTATGTAAACAAAAGAGGAAAAAGACTTTTCCAGTAATTTCTCGGTGTTGATTATTCACACCAGTGCACAAAAAGAATTTGAGCCATAGCTTTCTGTTTTTCTGTTCATTCACTTGCATTCAGATGTGTGTGGGCAGAAAAGGTACGGGGAACTACACAATGCCAGGGCCCAGGGAGCCTGCCTGTCCCTGCCCACGCCACGGGGCTCCCCCCACACTGCCCATGTCCCAGGACCCCATTTCAGCCCCCAGGGCCATCAGCCCCTGCCTCAGCGATGCCACAGCAGGGCCAGTCTCCAGCTCCCCACAGCCCTGCCCTACCCATCTATGGACTCCCCCAAGCCAGGCCCATCCGTGGGCCCATGGCCCGGTCCAGCCTCGGCCTGTCCCCAGGGAGGTGCCCGATGCCTGAGGCTGGGGCTGCCCTGGTGCCCCCCAGCTGCCCTGCTCCTGGCTGGGGCAGTGGGATGGGCCCATGGGGAGTCCCTGCATCTCCCTGTCCCTTAGCAAGCCACAGGCCCTTGCTGCAGCCCTGATTTTGAGAACCCGAGGCATAAGGAGCTGAATTCTTGAATTTGCTATGAGTTGATCAGTCTCCAGTTCTAAGTAATCTAGTGCCTGTTTCCATGACTTCTGTGGGGAGATTTTCCACAGTCTAATGAGTCTTCACTAGTAAGATCACTGAAATGAAGCCTTCCTGGTTTGCAGAGGTTTGTCATTTGACTGAGAAAAGCCTTACACTAAACCTTCTTTTGGTCAAAACCAAGCAACACGTTTAAAATTCATTACATACATCCAATCAGGATAAGAGGGGACATACAATAGATTTGAACTGGAGTGGCACCTTTACTATACTGAATGTTTGCTCGGTGGCTAAAACATGTGCTCACAAAACAATCGTGCACCTTGCGTCTTTCTTGGTTTTTCTTTTATTGTCTTGCCATAAAAATACTAGTTTCAGAACTGCTATACCTTTTTTGATGCTTACTGGACTATGAAATCTGTCCCACTTCCTGAACTGATAAATATACACACAAATGCACAAGAATATTAAAAACCAGGGAAATCTGTGCCTCAGGGACATATTTTTATAGCCATGAGATGCTAGTGTTTTACATGGGTCTGAAAAGAATCTCCTAGGTCATAAATCGAGACTTCTCCTTTTGCAAGCAACCACATACATGACTTTATAAACTTATTAAGTGCCATATTAGAGACTTGGATTTTAATCTCATTACTACTACCGGATGGCTGTTCAAAACCTAATTTCTGTAAAGGTTAGAAACCCTTACCTAATTCACAGCTTAATTATGTTTACACAGTTAGTTTTTGTGCCAGCCTCATCCTTTAATTTAAATAGTTTTTCCTTCCCATTTTTGCAAGGCATTTTTAGAAACAGGTGACGTTGCCTCACAGCTTTCATCTTGCTGGGCTAAAGAAAGCCAGCCTTCATTGGAAGGGTTTGCACTTCCAGTCCTTATCCTAACACCTTATGTCTAAACCAGCTGCAGTTTTTCTTGATTACAAATGACCAGAATCATTTACTGTGTTCTAGGTAATAACTTACAGATCATAAGAAAATATAAATCACTGATGAAGTATATTCTGTTTTGCTAATACAGTACCTTGCCCTTTTAGAAGATGCAGAAAGTGCTCCACTCTCATTAGGTGGAAACGTGGTCCTCTTCATGGTTGTTCGGGTGCTGACTTCAGTGAGGCCAGTATTTCAGCTATTTTTTCAGCAGATTTAGGAGTCACAGACACATCTCGACATTTTGTGAGTAAAATAAATCCCTTTAATTATAACAAAATGTTAAAGCTCCACAAATGTTCTATGGATAT
The DNA here is from genome assembly GCF_000699145.1 of Aptenodytes forsteri. Classification (NCBI taxonomy): domain Eukaryota; kingdom Metazoa; phylum Chordata; class Aves; order Sphenisciformes; family Spheniscidae; genus Aptenodytes; species Aptenodytes forsteri. Next base: position 4,843,618 of record NW_008795018.1, read on the forward strand.
TACACAACTGGGAAATGAGGCAACGCTCAGAAAAAAAACCCCAAATATTTAAACTGAAGAAGAGATGGACTGGGGAATAATATTGCTCTCTTGATAAAAGTGATAGTAGAGTTATATGTATAGTTCTTCCTTTCCACTACCTCCAGCAACTGGGGGAGCTATCTGGTTTTAATGACAGTTGTTTCTTTGGTCAGCGCATGCATCCTCTAAGCATGCAGTTTGGACTAAGAAAGGCTGTGTATGACTAGACATGTGGCTCAGGTAATAATTAGTGGCTTATAGTGTTGATCTAGACTGAATCAAAGATGACTCTTATTTGCTGTATAGCAAGTTCAAGTTCATCTTTGCATCCATTCCAGTATTTTCAACTCTTGCATTGTAAGTACCAGTCCGTACCATCTCAACAGAGCTGTTGTACCTCCAGCACAGTGGTAACCTTTCTCTTACTTCTTTTACTAACAGGCTGCTGGCATGAGTAATAAAGAACTGTCCTGAGACACAGACTCCAGGATCTGATAAAAACTAGCATTATATCCTGATGGCATCCTGTTGTATGTCTTTTCTTCAGTAACCTCAATATCAAATTTGATTATATAGGTTGAGCTTTTTAGACTTGTCTCAGGATATAAAATTAATTCCCATAAATCTCATGCTCTCCTCATTCTGCTCTGTGCAGAGCTTAGTGAACAACTGTCCCCCTTCCTTGCTGTTCAAGTGGGCTTTCAAAAGAGCTATAGTCTTAGGCATGAGTGTTATTGAAAGACTGACAGACTTCTGCAAAACTAATTTTCCCATCCTCTTATCAAGGATTTGTAGACAAGCAGGCACCTAGTAACTGCTGCTTAAAAGCTGGACAGTGCAGGCTAATGCTTCTAAATGGAATTGGCTGCCTTAGGTATATTTATTTGTTATTTTGCCTATTCCTATCCAGATTCATTCTCCCTCCTCTCTTCCCCTGGAGTTTTAATGAATAGTTATTCACTTTCAATTGGCTGAAAAATAAACCAGCAGAGAAGATGAAAGCTCACCTCAGAGGCATTAGGAGGAATTGCATTGCTCAAGTTTTCTGCAGACTACCAGGTCAGTTCACTGTGTTGGAGACTTGTCCCTCAAAAAGGCATCAGGAGATGGACAGTGTCTTGCAAGTGTTAACCTGAGAGTTATCTGTCCCTAAGGCAGACTAGGAGTGTGCCTTTCAGGGAACTGTTATCACAATTCTATCTATTTTACAGCGTTTGCAGGGCATTCATGCACTCAAATTTTTAAAATACTGGAGCAATTGTGTTATATTACGAGGATATACTCAATGGCACTTTCAAGTATTATCTATAGGAACACAAAGAAATACAGAAGGCATAACATGAGAGCAGAATGCATATCCAATAGCCTCAGCAGTGCATTTTAGTAGCGTCTTGTAAACAACGAACTTAACTCTGCATTTATGTGCAGTATACGTATAATTTGTCAGCATGGTGGTAGTCTGTTTAAAATATAAAGCAGTGAGGTTATAGTTGTCATAAATAGAACTGGCCAGGATTTTTCCAACAGGAAATTTTATTTGATGGAAAAAGTTATTTGCAGGTAATACTTTTAAAAATGCAGGAATACATATGTTAGTTTCAACAGTGGTGGAATTTACTATCAAAACAGGAAAGACCTTTATCCACCGGAACAGCTGGCAGGCCTGAGCTCTTGAGGATGGGGTAGGAGATCAGTATGAAGATGCTGTTCTGTGTGATTCAGAAGAAGGAATTAATCTGCAGACTTTCCATTCTTAGATGAGTTGCCTGATCATCACACATTTCAAATACTCTGGATGTATCTTTCCTTTTGGAGATGTTCCACTTTGTATTAATGATCCATTGAGGGAGAATGAAAGAGACTGGTTTCAGCATTGCTTTTGGGTATGGGAGATGAAAGATCAGAAACCTGTTCTGAAGGATATTTATTTATACAGCAAGTAGCAGTTCCAACAAGAGATACTAGAAAACCCTTTAATTTCCTCAACTGCTTAGTAGCCTAGTGGGTTAGACATTCATCTGGGATGTCAGAGACTGAAGTTTCATTTGCTGGACTGGATCACCTAGAATAAGCACTTGAATTTTAGTCTTTCTTATCTTAGATGAACTCACAAATATGAGTGTGACCATATTTTCTGGTCTTAGCCTCAACCTTGTATGTACTGGGAAATTTCATGGAGCATAAGGAATCCACAGCATTCTGCATTTTGCAAATCCTCACTCTGGTGTTTGAACCCACAGTACATATCAATAGCAGGGTAGAAGGGATTTCCTTCTTAGTGGTACCATCGTTTGGCTGTATCAAGTGATGTTCAAGCAATTCCCTTTCTCTAATGGTACACCAATTGTAAGTGACAGCTCCCAGGGCATATTTTGTAGTGATAAAGAGATAACTGTAATAGCCTTGCAAGAATTCACCTCTTATTCAATCCTTCATACATACATATGCTCTCTAATATCTTTAAGTTCTCCAATATTGTCAAATAAATTACCCACCTAGAGCATGAGCTACTAGATATAACTTTTACAAACACTTTTAGGAAACCTGGAGATTAAAAGGTGTGACACAAAAACGATTTTCATTCTCTTCCATATTAGGAGGGGTCTATGCTGTCAGTAACAAGAAAAGCATAGTTTTGTCAGTTAGGTTTTCCAAAGATTGGTACCTTTTATTTTTCTTTATAATAATCTCAAAGTGATGAAAAAGTTTTACACTTCTAAGAGAAAGAAAAAATTTGCACACACCTAAAGCCATTTAATCTGAATCATCTCTATTTTCTTCTCCTTTCTGCTTTCATCCTACTACGTTTATTGTTGTTTTTCTTGTCAGTGGATAGACATAAATGCTGTTGCAGGAACAATTGGAAAACAGGAACATATATTTATGTAAACTGGTATTGATTCAACTTTAAAAAAAAAAAAGGAAAAAGAAACTAAGGCTTTCAACACTGTGCTGCAAATCATTATGACCAGGGCTGCCTATGTGCAAAGAATATGTGAATAAGTTCTGCTGATATTGCTTAGGTCTACTATGAACTTAGAGAGTTAAAAACTAAAATTGTTATATGTAGCTAAAAATCTCTGCACAATATTCATCATCAGATGTAGGTCCTTGTTTTGTTTTTTCCTGGTCTCACAACAATAATGGCTGCTTTATTTGTTTATGCAGCTCTGTGCTCTATGGTTGACAGTTCCACATTTGGGAACATCCAAAAAAAGAGGTCACATGACCTTTCCAAACACGGGAAAACTCTGTTCTTCTCAAGATGACCTGAAATGTTCTAATTATTGGTTATTCCCTCTAGTTGGTGATGCAGACAACAAGCACGTAAAGTTCAGTGAACCCACAAGTGTACAGCTGTTATCTTTGACTTGTGGCCAAAACAAAAATTGGAACAAAATTTACCCAGACAAGTATAAAGTCTCCTGTTTAAAGCACTTATTTTCTAAGCCAAATAATCAGATTGAAACTAAGGAGGAGTGAATCCTTTTTCTAGAAATTTTGATTCAAACCAGGGTCAACATTTCAGAGATGAGATGTTAACGCAGATTACTGACTTGACTGCACGAGTCTCCCAAAGAATGCCCAAGTCTCAAATCTATTTATATGTATGCAGTTTTACCTTGCAATCCAATTGTTCCAATTTCATCATATATGTCATCTTTTCTTACAGACTTGAAAACAAGTTGATTTTATCTGCTTCCTGCATAATCAAGGTGAAGGTTGAAAGATGCCACTGTTAGGTAGGCTGGTATAACCTTTGACATACACCAGTGATATCTGCTCTGATGTACCAGTTTGGAGCAGCCAGAAATGATAAAGCAACAGTTCCCTACTATTTTTGTCATTAGTGTTTCCTAGGAAATTTCTGTAGTTAACTAATCCGAGTCTTCTTATCCGAGGTCAAAAAGGTATAATAGAGATCAGAAACATAACAGAAATTGTACACACCTCCTCTTCCTACCGCTTATCTAGATACTGCTGTCTGATCTGTTCTTCAGATCAATTTTGTATTACCCAAGACTATAGGGAAGGGAGACAATGTAATCAGAAATAAAGTTTCACGGTGCTTTTCATAGCTGTGCTTGCCTGTGTTGTACAGCAAGTAGATATAAAAAAGCTGATTCCTGAGCGTATGTAAGTCACATCCATAGTAATCCAGAGGAGAGAGGTCTTTCCACTACAGTGAATGTGCGTGTCAACTCATCCGAATGGATATTTGATTTCTGTTGAACTGCATCATGAGTTGCAAATCAGCTTCTACTTTCCAGGTAGTATAGTCTGTTTGACTGATAACAAGGCTTAATTAATGTGCATCTGAAAAGCTCCTTCCTCTCTCTTTATTTTGAGATGAGGCACATTTGTACAGGGAACAGTACAGGTCTTACTAGCAGATGTAATTCTATCCAGAATTCTCCTTACACTATCTGTTTACAACAATAACAGAAATGCAGAAGTTCACTGAGATAAGACTTTTTTGGAATAGAAAGCACCTTGTTACACTGGATGGCAAAAACAATTCTAACTACAACTTCTTACAGTAAATTCTAAAATAGTTCACATTTACACAGCAGTCAGCTCAGTAATCTGTGATCAAGGACAGTTTTCAGAAATCTGTTGAAAAAATGAATGGATTTTCTCAAACTTATATGCATTGTACACCTCAAAAAAACAGTAGCTAGCTGTTCAAGTCATACTTTAAAAAGGACAGGTTTAAATGTGAAGTAGTTTTAAAGGAGCACTGTTTTTATATTGGTGGGAAATTGGATTTTTCATCAAACAAAAAGGAGATATTTCAAGGTAATGCTTGATAGACCGAGAAATAAGTGGCAACTAATCGGTGGTTGGACAAATCTATAAAGGCAATGTTGCAGTCAAAAGTTTCTACAAACATAGGACACCATCAAAACCTTTCATTGTAACTGCTGTGCATCTCAGGGAGAAAAGTGCTACAAAAATTCACCGCCTCCTAAACTGTCTGTTTCCTGTCTCTAAGTGGCCAATAACTTCTTAGCCAGGAAATGGATTTTCTCCTGTCTTTTTCCTTTGAATAAACATTTATTTGAGTGTATCAAGCAATCTTTCTACCTCATTAAGTTCTTACTAAGATGTCTCCCCACTCTGCAACCCAGCCATTTAACAAATAAATTCCTGGATAGAGTAATATATTAACAGTCATCTCCAAGCTGTAGGTAGTGAAGTGGACCTGGTTCTTCTCAGTATTCCAGGTATTAAATGCTTTCTTTCCTGTTTGACTGTTCGATTGCTTGTCTCTCGGGTTTTGGGGTGGGTTATTTCCCTCCCTCCAATGGGTGCTCTTTGTTGTCTTATCTATATCTGATGTTTTACTTGTGTTATTTAAAGTACATTTTTCCTAGAAGACAAAGGGATAGGAAAGCTATTACCAGGAGGCAAACACGATGGATTAATCTCTACGTGATAAAGTAATCAGATTTCAAGATAAAAACAGAAGAATTACCATGGAATGTTATGAGAGACACGCACACTACACAGAGGGAGGAAAGAGTATCACACCAGATTATATATATTTAAATATAAATTTGCCACACAAGTCATTTGTCCTTTTTAAAGTACACATTATAAGTAAAAAGTATACCAATAGATTATTTTAAGATCAATTACAAAAAAAGCCTTGTATCATGAACTGATTTTTTACCATCAGAGTTGACTAATATTTCTTTCTCCTCAAATCCTTCTGTGCCTTTCCAGTGCAGTTTCTTTCTTCAGCAGGAGGAGTGAGGCAGAGTCAAGTGCTTGGGCTAGGGAAGGAAGGAATTTCTTGTGGCTTCATCAGAAGTCAGTACTAGTGGGAAGGTTATCCAGATGGGGAAGCTTGGTCTGTTGCCCAGAAACCCTGCTTATGCATGACACGAGTGAGAGCTTGACAGACGCAGAGAATATCAGGTTGCAGCTCAGGTAGGTGTGTGGCATGGTCCCACCTGATGAGCCATTCAAGCAACCCTGCTGATACTTTGAATCTTCCTGGATCCTACGGAGCTGATAAGATTTGTTATGTTTTGAGAGCAGAGGGGGAAGGAGATGCCCATCAGGCAGATTATCAGGGAGCTTAAACATTAGCTGGAAGGAATGCTGGAGAGGAAATATTAATGAAAGGAGACAAAGACAGCATGGTCTTAAGAATTTGATGTGACACGGTGGGAGCCATAGAGGAAAAGTAGGCATAGGAAATGTGTGGATATCCATCGGTAAGGGGATGACAGAGGACAATGCTTTGACTATATAAGAAAAGCTAATATGCTAAGGAGAGGGTTGGGTGAGGGCAATACCAAATATTTATGGCAAAGGAGAATGAGATGGGGGGGTTGTGAATCATCAGAAAGGTAGTTCATTCAGTGAGCAGGAAGAAGCCAGGCTGTTAGAATGGCTGCAGAAAGACAGGTGCAGTGATGTTGGATAAGAGGAGGAAAGGGGAGAGGCAGGAAGCAGACACAAATATTCGTGGAGGACAATGAAGTGATGCTTTTTGGGGTCAGAAATTACATAGGACAGTTACAAATCAGGAAAAATGGGGTGAGGTGGTACCCAGCACAGAAATCAGTGAAGGATTTGTGGAATAATCTAGTTCAGGTATTTGGTGACTTGCAAGACAAAATGATGGTACTGAGTGGGGTGCGTGTAGTGTGTGCGCTCAACTGAGGTAGACTTGATGCTGCTGTGTCTTATGGCCACTGAGAGGCTCACTGCCAGCACACTTAGACCTCTGAATGTTAGAGAAGGAGATTCAATAATAAGAGCCAAACAGGGAGATCCTGTCTGCTGCTCTTTTCTTTATTGTGCCATACCAGCCTTAGCTAAATAAGTTTAAAGAGCGTTTGCTGCAGTCTGAGAAGTAAAGTGATTTTAAACATTTAGTGTCCTAGATTTGCAATTACCCTCTGCAACAGTGCAGAGCATCATTAAGGTTCATGACATCACACTGTAAAATACAGAACAGTAGAACTGCATGTACAAGACATTGCAAAGTTTATGATTTAAAAAAAAGGATTATAAGCAGATTGAGTGGCTCTTCTGTTATAAACTATGGTAAAAACAAGATTGTTGGTAATATGGTATAGTTGTTCTGTTAATCAGTTAAACTGTAGTCTTATTTACACTACCTACAGGTAAATTATTCTGTATTTTAAAGAAAAAAGATATCCATAAATGCATTAAGGAGAATATCTATCACCATTTATCATCTGAACAGGGGGACAAGGTCTACTGTACTTGTGACATAAGCACAAAAAGATCATGTTAGATTTATGAAAGTCGCCGCTAGAAAATGAAACTCTTCTATCTCCTGTCCTGCAGAGCCCCCTATCTATGGGCTTATTTTGTGCAACTTCATTAATTTGGGGATGTCTTATAAACTCTTTTGATTTCCCCACACATAGTGAGATTTTCCTTGCCAGAAAACAATGTTTTGTCTTCCGTATACAGCAGCTTGTTAAGTTTTCTTTGTTTTGCTGTTAAATAGAAGGTTTTCTTCGAACATCATAGAACTCTGCAGTTTGTAAATTGATGCAGTTGCCATGTCAAAGGAGGGAACTTAAAATATACAGAAACGTAATGCAACAGGTTACTTTTAATAGTTAGGCACTGACATGAACTTAAGCCAGTTAGTGTTCACTGCTACAGTTCTATAAGATGAGAATGATTTTTAGAATCTGGGAATCAATGTCTATTAGTCTTGAGATGGAGTGAGTCTATTTTTCTAAATGTGACTGCTCCTAGTTGTTGGCAAATTATTTGCCAGCAAATGTGACACAAATTTGTGCCAAGAAAAGCACCAACAAAGAACTTCAAGGAAAATTTTCTCTCCTGGCTGAAATGACAAAGTGATATTTTCCCTTTCTTATCTACATTTTAAAGTGTGTGTGGGGAAAAGGGGACTTGTACACAATAAATTACAGACATAGTGAGTGATCTCAGTGGTTTTTACCTCCTTTTCTGATTCAGTTTTTATGATGTGCCTATGCTGCAGCCAAACATGCAGTGCAACTCCTGTAGGTTGCAAGCTCTGCTATAACAAAATGTAGTAAAAAACAACACAGAGCTTAGAGCTTGCAGAAGAAACCTATGCAGACTGCAGGTATATAACTAGGAGATATAAACATGCTGAGCTCCCATCTGCCCTCATGACACTGCTAGAAGGACCGAGCTTAGCTAGTGGTAAAGCAGTCTCTGATACATCAGTATGAGCCGTTCTCATAATTTTGTAGTTAAGAGTATAGTGACTAGAGCAAAGTCATTCTTGGTCTGGCCCCATTTCAGTGGATCTGATGAAACAATCCAGCACCAGTGGATGCATGTCTGTTGCCATACAAAAGTGGGCCAAGGAGCAAGCTTGAGCACTGGATCTTGATTGTCATTGTGTAATTATTAGCTTTGTCCTTTTCTGTGCATTGGACTGTCCCTACTAGTTCTCTCCAAGATGGACCTTACATGATCATTTGTAGACAGACGCAAAGTAGTTTCACTTGTAGTCTGAGTCAGACAAGCATGGGCCAGTGTCAGTATAAAAGCCATGCTGTGCTTTAACTCAGTTCTGTGCTGGTACCACTCAACATCACCAGTGTTAGCGGTATTTGTTTTTAATTACCCCAATTCTGTCAGCATCTGTTAGATCTTTTTCAGCTTGTCCATCTATGAGTGTATATGAAACCTAACCATCTCTGCATGGGGCTTTGGGACTTTGGCAAGAGATGGGTACCTGTCTCCCAAGGCACGGTACCTCTGAGCTGTATCTAACTTTTAGGTGCCAAGAGAATGCGTAGAAGGACCAGTATTCTGTTTCTGATAGTGGCAAAAGAGGATGCTTTCTAGGGAGACCACATGGGCCTGGCTTCTTTCTATGATCCTTCCCCTTATACTCCCCTGGCATCTACAACTCTTGCATTAGAGTTTTTAAAGTGTGCATCCCTGTCTAGTACTTTTAGTACCCCTTAACAGATGTGCTATGAATTTATCTAACCTCTTTTAAATCCTGCCGATACTGTCTGCTTCCACAGCCTCTGTGGTCAGAACGTTATCTGCTGCATAAAAAAAAATACCTTCTTTTATTCAGTTTAAACTTAACTCCTACAGTTCAAGACAAGCTTAGTATGTGAGATTTGGTAAACAACAATTCTGCATTCAGCTTATCTATTGCCTTCATTATTTTGCAAATTTTGGTCATATCCCCTCTCCTGCTTATCCTCTCCAACCTGAAGAGTCTCAGCTTCTACTCCTTATAAAGCAGCTGCTCCTCACCTTAGACCTTTTTAACTGTCCTTTTCTGTACTGTCTCCAACTCCACTACACCCGTCTTTGAGATGCAGAGAACAGAATGACACACAGGACTTGGTGTGTGCACAGTAGAGCTTTTGTATAGCAGCAAAGTGACATCCTTTCTGTCTTGTCCGCAGCACCCGTCTTGGTGATGACCAAGATTTTGCAGGCTTTTTTGGCTGCCACTGCACACTGAGCCAATGATTCAGAGAACTGTCAACTCTGTTACTTAAAATCTCTTTCATTAGATTTAATACCAGTTCTGAAGTCAGCACCATGTAGACAGGGTTTAGATTCTTTTTTTCTAGATGCATTACTTCATGTCTGTCTACACTGAAGCTCACCTGACAACATTTTTGCTTTAGGTGGCCTTGCTTTCTGCAGACTAGGAAATGTTACCATTTATTCCCTTCTCCAGGACACTACTGAATATATTGGTAAAAATAGTTCCAGTGTTGATCTCTGGGAGACTCCACTGATGATTCTTCTTCATTTAGAAAAGTGACCGCTAACCCCTCTGTATAGCACCTATTCTTTAACCAGCTTTCAGTCCATAAAAGAGCCTTTCCACTGCTTCCAGTGGCAACTCAGTTTCTTTCATAATCTTTGATGTAGAATCTTATCAAAGACTTTTAAAAAAACAAATATATTATGTAGACAGATTCCTTTTGTCCAGGTACCTCCTGACACTCTTTTCAAGTAGCAGCAGATTAGCGTTGCAAGATTTCACTTTACAGAAGCTGTGCCGACTCTTTTCGCAGCAGCCCATGTTCACCTGGTCTCTCAGTGATCTTAGTCTCTATTATAAACACTACCATCTTAACAGCAATGGAAGCCAGAATCACCAGTCCAGTCTGTAGCTCTCAGGATCTCCTCTAGTGCCATTTCTGTAGGTGGGGTTTACATTGTTCATCCACCTGTACGCTGGCACAGTGACTGTTTGTAAAAATAGGCTTCATGAGTTGGCCAGCATCTCTACAATTTCACATTTGAAGAAAAAAAGTATGTACTGGTGGAGAGTCGATTAGATATTTTGGTACCTGACTAGACATCCAGCTTTGCATATAGAGTGTGTTTCTCCAGTAACACACATAGTGCATATCCTGAGTGCCTTAGAGTCTCTGTGTAAAGCTGATATTGCCTTTGGCAACTACGGCATGTCTCTCACTCTCAGCTTCCAGGAGAATGGAAGATGCTAATACACTCATGCTGTTCTTCACCTTGTACTTGCTGTTTCACTCAGTATGTCAGTACTTAGAAAGTGCCAGGCATATGTTGGTTGCTGCATGTCACTCTTGCTGTCTTGGAGTCTTGGGACACGTACATTAGGTATGTGACATATGCTAAGAGTGAACTGTTAATGTTTGAAAAGGATTTCCATAGCTTAACATCAACTTTGTGAGTGTTAGCCCTCCAGCTTCTCATACCTAATTTTGTTTATGTCCCCTGACTAGTTAACTCTGTGCTCTTATGAGCCTGCACAGTACGTGGAATTTGCAACATAACTATTCAGTGAATTTAATCAGTTGCTTATCAACCCTTTCTTCGAGCTCGACTTTGTGAGGATGAATTGGCAAATCCAAAATGTTTCCATTCCCTGCCCTACTGTGCATTCTTTCATCTTTCATCTGCTTATTCTCCTCTTACCATTTAATTCTTTTTTTAATTCTTGTTTAATTCTTTTGTCCTTATTTCCCCTCTTCTCTGTGTTTAAGTAGTATGTTTTAATGTACTTATTGACTCTTTCCTGTGTTATTCTTTTCTCTTCTCTGTCTTTCACTCTTTCCTTTCTCCAACTCATTTATTAAGTCCCTCACTCTACAGAGTTTGGCAAGCTGATACTTCCAGAACCAAATGAATTAATGACTTGGGTCAGAGGACTTTAGCCTTATGTAATCAAGGAGGGATGGGTTAGAACTATCTGCCACACAAGGATACAGTCCAATTTATTGTTAATAGGTCAAAATCCTGTATATCATCTCTTCAGATGTTATAAACTAAGCTTCTTTTGGACTGGATGGTTCAATGGCATTTATACCAGTGGAGAATTTGGCCCTTGGATATTCTTTAGTGAATGCTAGTTGTGCTGTGTGCTGTGCTTTTTGGCCACTCAAGCAAGTAAGAAATCTATATAATTAAGTAAAGGCTGTATCACAACAAAAATAATTTTCTACAGGTACTGCGCATACCAATTCAGACTTAAGCATAATCTTAATCAAGCCTCAATAAAGATCATAGAATTCCTTGCTAGCATGAACATATTTGAACACAGAGTCATTTAACTTAATTTAAAGTGTTGTAACTGGGCTTTTTACTTTGTCAAATAGAACTTCAAAACAAATTAGAGATGTAGTAGGAAGGACATAGCAGCTGTCTTCTATCTTTTATCCGGGAGGAGCAAAAATGCCTGGCTTGCATGTAGAAATAGCACTGTAGCTGTAATGATTCAAGGGTTATAAATGAGGTAAGGTTTGCAGGGAGATGTGGCAAGTTTGATTAAACTTACTGATATAGCTTGGGGGGGAAAAAAAAAAGACAAGCTTGACAAGCATTTTAGGGTGATTTAGAACAATTTGCACAGAGGCTGAGTATGATCCAGTTTTGCTTTCTTTCAGTCACTTGAAGGGTATGTTTGTTTCTGGTCCTAGTGTATTTTGAGGGGAAATGAATAGATGAAGTGAAGAAGGTGTTTTTTTGCAGATTCTCTTCTGTATATAATGTCATTGTAGTAGGCTGATAATCAGGGTTATGCATGATATATTTTCTGAGGATGATGTCATATTTCATAAGCCTCCAACAGAGATGATACAATCATTTCACAGAGTGAGCTATATGATGTAATTGCCAGCAACACCACATGGATCAGTGGCCCAGCAGTTTACATTCAATTCACATTTCATATGGTGCTAATATGTCTTTTTTAGGTGTTTTTCCATCTGAAGACGTCACAGTGACTAAATTCTTTTTTTCTGTTCAGATGTTTTATTTCAAATCTGATTTTTTGTTTGTTTTTAAAATACAGTAATTAAAAATGTCATAATACTTTTTAACTTTGGGGGTTTCTATCTGCTTTACCCACTTTATAACCTGATATAACTTGGGTTTGTGTGGCAAGGTTTTGGTAGCAGGGGGGCTACAGGAGTGGCTTCTGTGAGAAGCTGCTAGAAGCTTCCCCTATGTCTTACAGAGCCAATGTCAGCCAGCTCCAAGATGGACCTACTGCTGGCCAAGGCTGAGCCAATCAGCAATGGTGATAGTGCCTCTGTGATGACATATTTAAGAAAGGGGGAAAAAAAAACCTGTGCAACTGCAGCCGAAAAGAGGAGTGAGAATATGTGAGAGAAACAACTCTGCAGACACCAAGGTCAGTGAAGAAGGAGGAGGGAGGAGGTGCTCCAGGCGCCAGAGTAGAGATTCCCCTGCAGCCCGTGGTGAAGACCACGG
>NW_008795018.1:4857100-4939285 GCF_000699145.1 Aptenodytes forsteri
TCTCCCTGTCCTTACCTCGACCCACGAGCCTGTCATTATATTTTCCCTCCCCTGTCCAGGTGAGGAGGGGGAGTGATAGAGCGGCTTTGGTGGGCACCTGGCATCCAGCCAGCGTCAACCCACCACAATGGCATAATACTTTTTAACTTTTGGGGTTTCTACCTGCTTTCCCCACTTTATAACCTGATACTACATTATAAAGATTCTAGGTATAAAGATATTTGAAGATTTTTTTTTCTCCATTTTCCCAATTGTTAGTAGAATCATAGGTTTTTTCTCAGTTACATGTTTTCTATTGATCAATCTAATAGGTAAAACATGGACATCTACTTTGAAGACTGAAATCCTTCAAAGGATTTGAAGGATAAGAAAGAAGCCCAGATACTCAACCGATAAACATATAGCCCACCTGGCATTTCCTATTAGCATTGCCTTCTTCTGTGTTGTACCTCCACAATCCAAAAGGCTGCATTGTTTCAGTCTCATAATGTAATTTTGGTAGGGACACAATTCCAAGTCAGTGGGACATAAGCACCTAAGAAATTTATAACACATTCAAGTGCTTTAGAAAAACCCATTCTGAAATGGGAAGGTGCCCTACTGGGAATGCCACAGACCCCCCTGGCAAATGGTGTCTTCCTACAGGTTTCCAAGTCATTCTGTCAGCAAACAAATAACATCTGTAGTCTTTGTGAAAATAAGCTATTGCAAATGTTTGTCTACATTAGCTTCAGCGTGGTATCAGGAGAATGAGTGAGAACCGAAGAGTGAGGAGAGGCTAGAAATGAATCATGGAAAAAAATATAAACTTTTTTTTTTTGAAGAAAGGTTTCTAAAACAGAGACAGAAAAAGTTTAACAGTACTCCTAAGGTTCTCAGCTGGGTGTGACATTAGTTTTCCTTCTTTTGTATTCAGGTTGCTTTTCTACTGATAACAGATTAGTTTTTTTAGAATATGGGCATTGGTAAAATGATATGACTTTTTATTCAGATATCTTAGTATTTAAATTTACTTCTTAACTCTGGAAATTTTGCTTTAAAAATGGGTAGTGGATGCTTGATGTCTGACCTGTGGGGCTAAGTATAGAAAGATACAATATTATATGGAAGAAGAGTTCAGTAACACTGAAGGATCTTTCAGCTGGAAGAAGAAATGGGAGGACATGCCAATTATTTCTTTGCTATCTTTGTAAATGCTGTCTGTCCATTTATTTTGCAAGGATAAAAGGGAATCCAGTTGTAGCAGTCTACCTGGGCTTAGTGAAATAATTATTAATTGTGGTCTCAGCAGGTTCAGCATTCATGTGAAGAGAAAACATTCTCATCCTTAGTCTCCTTGATCTGAAATATCAGATGGTGCCCTGTCCTGTCACTACTAGTCGGTTTTGTGCATGCATTGCTCAGTGAAACCGTCTTTCCATTGTATTAAACTTTTTATTGCTTAATTATCCCAGAACCTCTCACCTATTGTTCTTTTCCTTTCCCTTCTAACTTTTGGGTTAATTCAGTGCTCACAAATGTGAAAAGCTACTGATACTTCTTTGTGCCAGATATGGGGCAAATAGATACCATGAAAACATCCCCACGCATCTCTGCTAATGCATGGCTGTTCTGTTCCATTGCCTTCCTTCTGTCAGTTAGACACTACTAACTAATAACTAGTCGTAGGATGTAAACAAACATAAGACTACATCATTATTCCCTTGTTCAGTTTTTACTGAGGCTAATTGCTTTTTGAAGTCTTTAACAGTTTTGCCTAGATAAAGATTGAGTTAAGTAAGATTCGATCCTCTGGAACTAAGAATAATGGAAGTAAAATTGCTTCCACATGCACACAAAGTAGAGATTGAATTCAGACATTTACAAAATTGTGTTGGAACTTTTATTTTCCGGTCCTTCCTTCCAGTCTTGCCCCATGAAGGACTGTCAAACAAATGCAGTTCTGCCCTTCTGACTGATCCCTCATTACAGACTCTCATTACCAGCATTCCTCTTCGTGTGTACATTCAGAGGACACCAACACCTCTTCTCTGTACATGTTCATTTGCACTGATCTGTTCTTTTTTCCCTCTTTGCTTTCTCTGGATATTTGTCTCCCTCTCCCCCTGTCTCGTTTATTTTCATGCTTCTAAGCTGTTCTGTTTCTGAGATTATGCAAACAAAAATGGAAATCATTCAGACTCTTTCTCTGAGATGATTGCCCTTGTGATTCTCTGCATATTCTTCTTCAGGTTCCAAACTACAGAGGCCTAGAAAACAAAAATTTTATTTCATATTCAGCATGTGATTATAAAAGAGGGTACCTGTGCTATGTGGCCTTTAGAAGTAGATGGATGCTCATTTTGACTTCTCATTACATTAAGAAAAAGATCAGCGGCATGTCCCAGTGGCATCTTTCAGTGTTGTACATTCTTTTTAAATGCCCAATCTCAAGTTGGCTTTGCAGGTGTGGAGTATTTCCAAATTGCTTAGTCCCCAATGTCCACTGAGGTTCACTTCTTTTAGTGACTAAACAAAAATAGAGTCCTCCCCTAATATACATGTCCCTGTTAGACCATATGTGCAGCATAAAACCACTCCCAACTTCTATAGCCGTCATTGAAACTTCAACTGCAATGGCTAGTGCCAACACCCATTTGCCTAGCAAGCCAATTTACCGTAAACATGGGAGTAACACTGCTCCCGTTGCATTTTTGCTCTCCAG
Source organism: Aptenodytes forsteri (assembly GCF_000699145.1). Taxonomy (NCBI): domain Eukaryota; kingdom Metazoa; phylum Chordata; class Aves; order Sphenisciformes; family Spheniscidae; genus Aptenodytes; species Aptenodytes forsteri. The sequence goes on from NW_008795018.1 coordinate 4,859,805, forward strand.
AGATACACTGTCTGAGTACACAATCTGGTTCCAGTTTGGTGGACTGGTGTGTGCACCTTTCTGCAAAGTCCCCTTAGATAACGCATGTATTCTCTGAGCCCTGAGATTACTGTCCAGTAGATATTGCTCATGCATTTTGGGTATGAGAATGGGATATTTGTTTGGCAGGAGTTCATAGTGTAAAGTATAAAAATCAGCGCAAGTTTTGATAAAGTGGCCATTGCTTTGCCACTCAAGTGTAAATGTAAAATGCTATAGGAAGAGCTGTGGACACAACCATACCCATTAAAATACAGATGCAAGTTTTTTCTTCTTCTCCTCACTTACAGGAAGAGAAAGATTGTTTTCTGCTTCTATTTGGATACATTGCAAAGACACAAGCATTACTCTGGTCAGATTATATATGTATTTAAAAGATATAGGTCACATTATTAGATGTTGAGTCAGGATTAAGGAAATTACAAAGATAGAGCAATTAAAAATTAAATTTAAAAATAAAAATATAGAAAAAAGTGGAAAAGTAGTCAGGTTTTTTTTAAAGTACTGTCATCAGAAGCACAAGTTGTGAAGAAACTCAATTTACAAAATGCTATCAGTCCAAATGATTTTTGAACACAAATATTAAACCAGCTATCCTAGTGTCCACAGTATCATCCTGTTATTCAAACTGTACTTACTGTTTGGTAAACTTGCTCAGTTATACTCAGATGTGAACTAGATTTGACATCCATGTTTCAAAATTGCCTCTCCGATTTCATGTATTTGTTTTAGTTGTCCAAAATTACATTGGGATCAGTTTGACACTTTTCACTTGTGAGCATATTTACTCAGAAGTAGATTCATTTTCTTATTTCTTATTCATCTCTGATTGCTCACATTTAGGTGGTCAGAGTTCTTTATGAAGTAGCTGGTTTTCCTGGATAATATATGTAAAAATATTGGAAAAAGGTGACATTCAGATCTGTCTTCATCAATATTTCTTAATGGTATTTCTGGATATAAATGTGTTTCTTCATTATTTTTACCCAAGTGTCCTTCAGGCAGTCACTGTCCATTACCTTGGACAGAGCTGGACACTAACCACTGTTGCTTTAGAAACTGATTGTTAATCAAATGCTCTAAAATGCAATTAATTTGTTTCCACATTGAATAAAGAATTATCCTGTCCATTTCTTTCCCATTTTGACCTTGTGCAAACTTTTGTGTTCATTTTGATGGCCCTCTATTCTTGCCCATGGTCTGTCCACTCAGTTGTAGTGAATTTCCTCTTTAATGATAAGAAATAAAAATGGCTTACTCCAGAGCAAGGGGCAAGAACAGAAATTAGAGGAACGTAAGGATGTTGTATTCCATTTGATTTTTACGATGGAGTTTCTGATTTCTCTGGGGGTGATTGCTCAATTTATGCTTTTACAAGAACTGAAATCAAGTGATTACTTTGAAAATATGTCTTGACAGATACAGCTGTGCAAAATGCAGTCTCCATCATTTCCTCACACCTATTAGCTGTAGTTTGTTCTCTTCAGAAGAAAAAAAGGCTATCTTCAGATTAGATAACGATATTTTTTTTACCTCTGATCTTTTTTTCAAGCAAAGACCATCAAATAGAGAAAATGGATCTACCTGTAACTACAGACCTCCACCTCATGAAGCCCAATGATACAGAGCAGTGTATATGGTATGAAATTTTCTAGTCAGGCCTGAGCGTAACAGCTAATCTAAGCCACTTAACAATTTCTGAGACATTTTTGAAATTTCTTAAAATAGATTTATTATTTGGTTACAATTAGCAATTTTAATAGTACTTCCTTCTCTTTTTATTGTGACATACTTCCTTTAAAGCCTTATAATTGCCATCTTGTTGATGTTTTCTGGTCATGGCACTAATTATAAGATAGAGGTATTCTTCCTTCATTCAATAACTTGTAAGAAAAAGTGATTTAAAGAGACACACTTAGCATAGAAAACTCATAAACTTCCACCTAAATAAGCAGTTAGAGAACAGCAGATGTTTTTAGATTGCATTGGTAAATGGTGCAGTGTTATAGACCAATCAATACAGTTAATGCTAATTGTAATGCACTTTTGTCAAAATGATGCTTTTTCTTAAAGTTAATTTCTGATTTATTTCACTTTCCATAGAGTAATTCTGCAAACCTGGTGCCTTTTGCATTTCATGCCTGCTAATGGAAAGCTGGATTCATTTGGGTATTAATCTGGCTCAAGTATATTAAAACAGACTTCGACATGCTTGATGGAAAAGTATCTCAGATATTTACAGAAGACTTGTTTTTTGCTTTTTCATGGTATTGTGTTAAGTTACTTGGCTTGGTATAAACCAAGCAACGTTCAAGAACTTTCAAAGTCTGAAGTTCTTGAAATTCTAATCTCATGCACTTGTACAGTCACATAATGCTGTTGGCTTTGGAAGCTTAACTGTTGAATTAGAAAGCAAATTGGATTTTTTGCCATAGAAAATAGCATGATTTTTTTGCCATTTGATTTCTGAAATGCTGCAATTTAAAATATGTGTTTCTAATGTGTTGTTTAAGCTTTCTCATAAGATCTCTGGGACAGAAGCAGTGCTGTATTTTCATTGTGTACAGTACCTGGGAGAGTGGACCACTTTTCAACGTGAGAGTGCTGCCACAATATCAACTGTAGGTGTTCTGTGAAATAAAATGGTTGCTTTTTAAATAGGTCAGTTTATCCTACTCTTCTGGTGTCTCAAATGCAGGTCAGTTTCCTACTCTTCTGGTGTCTCAAATGCCATTTTGTAGACCATTTTTTGTTCATAATACAATATACAAAATGTGGCAATATAATAAAGGGGGTCGTCTGAAAGACAAAAAAAAAAGGCAAAAAAAATTCCTGAGACAACTGTGATAATCAAAGAAAAATGTAATTAACTCACTTGGTTGCTTTTTAAATAGGTCAGTTTATCCTACTCTTCTGGTGTCTCAAATGCCATTTTGTAGACCATTTTTTGTTCATAATACAATACAGTACAAAATGTGGCAATATAATAAAGGGGGTCATATGAAAGACAAAAAAAAAAGGCAAAAAAAATTCCTGAGACAACTGTGATAATCAAAGAAAAATGTAATTAACTCACTGAAAACATTAAAGAGTATTATGCTTATGAAGTATCAATATTTTCCTCATCCGCAACACTGAATGTGTAACTATGCCACACATACAGAAAGCGAGTTTCTCATCCTAGTTGCTCAAATTTGAAAGAAACCCAAATGCAGTTAGTCTGGGCCCACATCAGTCTAATGCTTGGCCTATTGATTTAGCACACCTGTATTTTATACAGACATTTTTTTTTTACATCTGCTCAGACAGCTCTCCCACTATTAAAGTCTAACACTTCACAACCTGTATAACCGCACACTTCTTTTTTTCTGTTAAATACTTGTTCAGAACACTTCTTTTTCTGTCCTCTTTTCTTGGAAGAAAATAGTATTATGCAAGTGCCTACATCCATACAGCAGTAACAGAAATAGAGAATATTGCTCTGACTTCAATATACTCTCTGAAAAATGAACTGAAAATATTCTCTTTGTGAGACTGCCAGTCTGACTTTTTACTGTTGCTTGTACAAACACTGGCTCTGACCAAGGAAGGCTCTTTCTCATACCCCCATCATCAGTCTGAAATCACCTCATTAGCCTAATGAAGGCAAAGATGGGCAAGAGTTAACAGAGCTGATTTGATCAGCAGGCATTACAGTTGTTCTTGCCTGGACAGCGGTGGACAAAGACAGACTGTGTACTGACAGGCACGTCATCTCCGAATTTCAGGATGAAGGAAAAGAAAGGTTCAGTTCAGATTTTCACCTGACTTTTTAACACTGCGGCTCTCTGTGTTCCCTTCTGAAATCTTTCTTAATACATTCTGATATTATTTAGATTAAAAATGTCATTCACATTTGGATACAGCTAAACCTCCAGTGTCCCTTTCTGCCAGTGTTCAGTTATCACAAACATGGCTCTGTCGACTAGGATGAAATAGGGCTTTCTTATATTACTAGGATTATTGGTAAAATGACCCTCTGCTATTACTGGAATTGCTTCCCTTTGAAGTACTGAGAGATACAGTGTAAAAGTTTCTGAATAGTTGAAACCTACAATACATTGATAGGTAATTTTTCTCTCTCTTGGGCTATACCAGACATTTTAAGCCAGAGACGGGCTATTTTGTCCCACACCAGGACTTCTGGGCAGGCGAAGATGTAGGGAATGACAGATGTCGAGTGAGGTGCAATAATCCTGAGACAGTGTTTACTTGGAAAGCTTCCAGATTAGTTTTACTTTTTTAAAGCCCGAGATCACCAAACTTGAGATCAGGGCTAAATGGAGCGCCCTTCTCTCTCAGACAGTAAGTACGAGTTGTTCTTCTTTTCTGCCAAGACAATGACTGAGAGCCAGACTGCCCTTTAGAGTCCCGCAGCTGGGGAACGTGGCATGAAACTGTTACGTCTCCCTGACGTGGCCTCCAATGTAGGAGAGGAATGAGTACCCCTGACCCTCTCCACCTGCCTGCAAGGTGAGAGACTGGTGTGGGAAGGGGAGGTGGGGAAGGAGCTGGGTGTAAAAACTTGCTCCAAATGCTCTATATTTGAAAGGCTTTGCTGAAAATCTGAGTGGGTCTGGGAGGAAGGAGCTTAAGGGTCAGGTTTGAAAAGCTGGGTCAGAACTGCATCTACAAATCTCATATTTTTGTTACTTCAGGCCTGATTTTACTGTAGGTGGGGAGGCAAAGGGGGTTGTAAGGCTTTTGGTCACAGAGCTTGTTACCGGTTATGCAGCTGTACGCCCATTCACATTCTGCCAGACTCATATTTTCTGCTTACCCATCATCTATGTGTTAAAACTAGTGACTCAAAGGCACAGATCAAAACTCTTTACAAAGGTGTTGATTCCAGTCTCAGTTTTCACATAAAGTCAGATATTCATAGGTCACTCTATAGCAGTATATTCCTATGTAAAGAATATATTTGCCATGATCTTTTCTGGAATGGGGATAGATCCCGAGCACACCTCCTTGAAGTCAGAGAGACAATGTTAACATCAAGAATTTATCATTTCTTAATAACAAAGTTGATTTCTGTGCTTTTTCTCAAGAAGATACTTTCTGAAGTGTTTCAGGATTCAACAGAGATTAAATTAATCTAAAAATGATAGAATGTAATAGAGGATTACACTATCTCAGTGATGCAACTTCACAGCAGTCACTTCTTTTCAGACTCTAGGATTTTTCAAAAACCCTGAAATGTCTGCATTTTAAAATCATTTTCTGAAAGGAGTAAAGAAAACACAGAGGACATCAGTGACCTTAAATCTTCATATGAATCTTTGTCTACTGCCTGGTCATGGCAGCATGGTGACAAGCTGCTTCATTTTTGCCCAAGTAATTAAATATTATTCCAGCCTTTTTGAGCTCAACCTAATGATAGAGAATTGTACCCAGGAAGAGAGCCTGTGTGGGAGCCTGTCAGAGACGCTTTGCTTGCTTCAAGAATATACAAGCGCCCAGTTCACAGAAACATGCTAACTAACCCCTTTTTCCCAGCAGCAGCTTGTTACAGAGAAGACTTGCCCACAGTGCAGAAGTACTCACATGGTGCTCATACCTGCTAGCGTTCCTATTCTGGCCGAACGGGTCCAGGACTGCAAAGTCCTCAGGAAGATATTTTCTATGAAGGTTCCTTGAGGAAAGTGGGTAGGGAGACTTTTGACAGCATCAGCCTCCTCTATTGTTCTTTCACGGACATATATGTCTCTGACAGTTGGAATTTCAGAGTTCAATCTATTGTTCTTTCACGGACATATGTGTCTCTGACAGTTGGAATTTCAGAGTTCAAAAATAAAGTAATAGTAGGAGAAACTGATGTTAATCTCCATAGGCCTCACTAGCTCAACAACTTGCTTAGTCTCTAATGTGTGATAGCAGGCTGCAAGAGAGAGTGATATAGTGTTAGCTTGGCTTCCTGCGTATCTTTTAGTCTTAGCAGCTATGCAGAAATGCCAACATAACTCAAAAAGTAATTGTTGTGCTGTGATAATCGGGATTGGTGCACTTTGTCAGCTCATTAGGAAGGCAAATATATCTCATTTACAAAGGAACTTTTTTGGCTGATGATTAAAGTACAGGACTGAAAGTTACCATCATCCTAGTTACCTAAGATCATGTTTCCATCCCTGTAGTGTTTGGCTTTTTTCTGTTTGTTGTTTTTTTTTTATTTCTGTGAAAACTTTGATTAATCATACTGTGCCTCAGTTTCCTTTCAGGATTTCTGAAAACTTTGATGAATCATACTGTGCCTCAGTTTCCTTTCAGGTACCAGGAAGATAATATGTTGGAAGCTTCTGATTGACAAATTTAGTGTTTGTCAGGTGCTTTGAGGTGTTTAGATAAAAGGGCCTCTTGAAGTGCAAATTACAGAGGTAAGCATGGCTGAGGTGGAAGTGCCCTATTCCTATTTTGGTGTCGGCAGCTGCCAGTCTTTTAACTGATTTTTTGTGAAAGCCTGTCTGGCAGCACTGGCTAATGTTCTGTTTCATTTCATTTATGGGGAGAGAGCCTTGTTTTGCTAGGAAGCCATTGATTTGTTTCCTTTTCCCCATAGGAAACATTTTTATAGAGTCTTTAAGGAACTCTATAAGTGGGACATATAATACATATTGTATATGAGTAGTCTGGGTAAAGTATTGATATTTATTGAGGTAACTTTGCTGCATGGAGGTAAATTTCAGCTGATTAGGGTCAACTAGTTAATGTTTAAGCTCAAATGCTTAAAGCTCTAAGTATGCTAAGTCTATACCTAGCTATACTTCAGTCAAAAGCCATTGTTTGTAAAGATGACCTCAAGATGTACAGTTAAGGTGTCTTTGCCCCTCTTGAGCCATCCCCTTTCTCAGGTCATCAGCTATCACCTTTGTTGGGTGGCATCCTCTTTCTCCCTTCACAGGAGAGGTTTAGGGAAGAAGTTGTTCAGTGATTCCCTCTTTCCGACTTAGCCATTGTGAGTTTAGCTTGCTGTTTGCAGCTCTGCACACACGCTGCAGGAATAAAAGAAGTGTGTCAGGGCGCTTGGTAGTTAGAGACTTCACATTATCCTCTGCCCTCATACTAGCTTCTGTTTCATGGGTAGATTCCTTTGGTGTTACCCCAACACAAATGAAAATGAATATACCTACAGTAACTCTTGGAAAACTGAAAAAGGCAGATATTTTAAGGGGAAGGTCTTCATTAGGCTTCATGAATGAACTCCTCATTTTTAGAGCTTGCACAACATTAGAGGGAAAAAAGACTATCAACCAAAAGGGATTTCACATCAGGGCAGAAGATATGTAAATTAGTCTTAGCCTGTTTTATCAGAGGCTTTTTCATCATATCTGCATGATGTTGGGAGAGGTTGGCAACTGGGTGAAGCTATTAATCTTGCATTGTTTTCACTGTACCATGTCTATTTTTGAAAAATTACCTTTGATTTAGGTGCATTACTTTGAAGAAATAATTATAATTTACTAACCAAAGCCTTTTCCAACAATCCACAGTGATGATCGTATAAGTGTGCATGTCTGTGTTTACCCATACAGTCTTCTAGCTACAAACCGAACAGGCTTATAGCTTCTGCAGGGATGAGTTCAACTACGTGGACTTCCTGTGCCTTCTAGCTAGAGGTCAGCACCTTGTAGGAATAAGTCAGCAGGCCATCCCCCAAGTTCACAGGTCATATTGACTTTTCACTGTCATATTTGAAAGATGATAAGTAATATTTACAGTATTAACTTTAAACTGTCCATTGAATATGGACAGTTATATATCTCCCAAGTAACAAGCAACAGGACAAGAGGAAATGGCCTCAAGTTGCGCCAGGGGAGGTTTAGATTGGATATTAGGAAAAATTTCTTCACCAAAAGGGTTGTCAAGCATTGGAACAGGCTGCCCAGGGAAGTGGTGGAGTTACCATCCTTGGAGGTGTTTAAAAGGCGTGTAGATGTGGTGCTTAGGGACATGGTTTAGTGGTAGAAGAGTTGGCATGCTAGGTTAATGGTTGGACTTGATGATCTTAAAGGTCTTTTCCAACCTAAATTATCCTATGATTCTATGATTCTCTATCACTGTATAATAATTACCGTCAGTTAGCAATATCTCATGGAATGCAACTAGTGATTTCCTATTAATTATCATAAAAACTGGCATTCTTCTACTTTTGTACCCCCAGAATTTATCAGGGAGTTGTTCAATTCTCAGGAATCTGCCTTAACCTCTAAAAATGAGGCAGGCTAGGGGTCCAAGAACACTTGAAGAACACTGTTCTTCAAGAACACAAAGCAAGCAGGGAAAAAAGTATCTTTATCAGCAGCAGAGATAAGGAAGCCTGGTATCCAAAGGAATTTGGTCTTCTCATTGAATTACTTGATCTAATTCAACTGAGGCTTTTTGCTAGTTGGAACATTCCTAATGTGCTTTTTTCACTGCAGAAATTCATTGCTGTTGAGTAATATCTGCAGATTTTCCCTTGGAGGAGAGGGAACAGTAATGGAGATCCTTCTTTACTTAGTCACTTACTTTCGTAAGTAAGATTTTGCTGAAATACATCTCTATATTCAAAAATTGTAAGGGCAAGGACGGAAAGATGTGCATGCATACTTACACTTGCATACATTTTGATCTAAAACACCCCATAACCTAAGGAATCCAGGCTAAAAATTAAACCTGCAGCACTAACAAAAAGTGTTCTAAAGCAACAATAAGGTCGTTTTGATGGGAATATGCCTAACATGTTTCTTGCAATCTCTGCTGAAAAGCTTTAAGTTGGTGTGAAGATAGGAAGCTCTTCCACCTTCCATTGTCCTTCCTTGCCTGGAGAGCACACAAGACCAGCGAATAGAAGATTTGGTCAAGTACTCCTATTTTACCAGGCCTTGTTCAGAGGCAAAAAATGCAAGTGTCTGTTGTTATTCTATTTTGCTTTTGCAAACTCTAGTAGGAAAAGTCAGCACTGTTATGAAATTCATTATAATCACAAGTGTCAGTGTGTCTGGAGTAGCTGTGGAAACTGTTGAGTCCTCTAGGGGATGTTTATTTCAGTTGTTTCATTTGTTCTAGCTATTTAGATTGTCCCTTGTCTGGATTTCTTTCTCTATTTGCTGCACCTTCAAAGCAAATACATATCTCAGAGTCTTAACAGCTGACAGCTCTCTTGGGCTTAACAGAAGAAACATATTTTTCTCCCCCACCCCCCACCCTATGAATAACTTAAATGCGGCGATACTTTCTCTTGGGCTTTCATGTTTCTAACTGTATATAAATAAACCAGATGCAAGTTCTTTAGAGCAGGGTTCCTGTCATTTTGCATTTGTCTGTAAAGTAACTTAGTACTTATCTTTGGAATTAAACAAACAATTCAGTCTTATATCTGATAAAACACAGCAAATAATGATTAGTAAAAAAAATTGTAATTGTCAGTCTAGCTTTAAGAAATATCTCCAGCTGTCTCAGGATTACTAAAACCTGTTTCTTCTTTCCATGTAAATGAGTTGTTTACAGACATTAATTTTAAATCACCCATGATTTTCACACAATTTTTTGCAGGGTTTTTTAATGTCCTGCTTTAAAATGATCCCAGCTATTCTTGTAACCTTAGTGAGTAGGTGGATTTTTTATTTTTGGTCAGTGAGATATTTATTTCAGTGGTGTATTCTGATATCTTTCTGGGATTTATAGGATTTTATGTTTAGTTATACTGTTCAGTTACAAGGGTTTCCTTAAGGACTTCTATCTTCAGGCAATAAACACAGTCCTTCAGTGTTTCCTTACCAGCCTCTGAAAGTGTTAAGAAAGAGTGCTACCTGATTTTTATTTTTACCAAGCTGTTACATGACCATATTTCCCTCCAATACATCACCAAAAGGTTACAAGGATTGCAGGATGCTGAAATGCATACATCTAAAAAGGGAATTTAGCTCAGTTTGTAAGGGACAACTTGATTTTGCTCTTATATTCTCTAGTAAAAATGCCATGCTCTTCTGAACATTAAAGTGATGTAACCAGAGACAAAATCTGCATTTATGAAGCTTTAGTTGAGTGTCATTTCCACCTTTTGCCTGATAGCTCCATATCATATGAGTGTCCTTACAGGTCAATACACTAATTCTATTCACAGTCCAGTATGTACCTGTGATAAGTTGAGAACAAGGCTACTTCTGCCAGTCGAAAACCTGAGAGCAGAACCAAATCTCTCGGTGACTGGTACCAAACACCACCATATATCCTCAAGGTCACACCAAGCATCCTGACTGCAAAGGGTAAATTTCAAATTTCAACTAGTAGACTCAAAATCAGCCTTGTAATGTATATAATTCTTGAGATATTGTCTCTTTTGTTAGACATTTCTTCCAGACAGATCCAAGTACTTGTTCTAAGATACATGGCCCCCCAAAATGCAGTCTTTCTGTAAGTAAAATCAGGGAAGATTCCTCTGTTGGTTAAAAATCCAAGTCCAGTCCTTAGGAAGAAAGGCAGGGGCAGTCATAACTTCTCATTTATTGACAAATGCTGAGCAGCATAGCTCATAGCATATTCTCATCAATATGGGAATCCATCAAGTTACATATTTTGAATTTTTTTTTCTTAGCCAATTCCATTTTCAAGCAGAAGTTTTAATTTACTTTAATACCTAGAGTATTTGGTATTTTATCTTTTTTTTTTAATATTGAACACTATTTCATCCTGGTATCTGCCTTGACAAGTAAAAATGACTGCTATGAAATGGCCAGTTTACCTGCTTTAGAGAGAGGAGTGGGAAAATACATCCAAGTTTACCTGTAAACTTCCATTTTTCAAGGATTAATATCCCCTGATTTAGGTGACCCTAAGATAAAAAATGATCTAGAAATAAAAATGGAGATTGATATCCAAGGACTTGTGTTCGCTGTTATTAGGTGAAGTTTGTCAGGCTCCATCATATTTTACCTGTATAGAGCATTGCTTGACTGAAGGCAGCAAATTTGAATGAATCTGGACATACAAATTAAAAGGAGACAGGGTTTTTTTTGCTGTCAGTGGCTGGCAGAGCTGGCTGCATTCCAGCATGCAAGCAGATTTCAATGTGCATTATCAAACACAGGAATTTTGGTATTTTTCAGGTAACAACATTTAATTTTCTGCTTGAGGACAGAGCTTCAGTTTTCAAGTTGCTGTTCACTGGTTTAGCATGGCAGGTGGGGTGTTCAGGCTACTGCCTAAAAGCGTGAGCTCTGCATTTGCTGTCCAAGTCTGCATCGCCTGTAGAGTTATTAGGCCGGGCTACAGCTACGTAGATAGTTGTCCAGTCTGGCAGCCCAGGGAGATCATGTGGACTACCCCGATGGACCTGGGAGTCGCCACATCCCTATCTCATCAGCCTGCCCTCCTTATGACGGGACCGCATGAGCTTTCTTGTACCAAGCCCAGTCCTGTGCCCAGCTCCCCCACTGCCTCCTGCCAGCCCCAAGGTGTGAGGTGCAACTAGGGCAGTGTGGCAAAACAAGTTGAGATGTGCAGAGACTGGTTTTCACTCTCTTGCTCTCTCTTGCTCTCTGCCTCAGTACCTAAGGACCTAGTGCTGACCCTGAGGTTAAGTACCACTGATGGCATCCCTAGCCCTTTCCATCACAGGGTAGTCTTGGTGAGACCTAGCTGAAGAAGTGTAAGGCAGAAGCATGGCACGAACCAAGAGTGGGATGATGAGGGGCCCACTGCTGTGCCTTGCTCCTTGGACATCTTTTTATTCCTCTATTTTTATTTCAGTCTGTTAGCTGGTTGTGTGCGCTCCTGGGTAGAAGAAAGGGAGGGTGTAGACTGTAGCATCTGAGGTAGTGGCCTTTCCCAGAAACACTTCTTAAAGTATTTTTTTGAGATCCCCAAGGTGGCAAAATGCAGCTTTGCCTACAGAGGTATGAAGTCTTGAACCAAGCACGCTGACTGATAAAATCCATAGTTTCTTGCAAGCAAGCAGAATAGGTTAGTTAGTATTTACATTTCTTTTCAAGCTTTTCAGTTTGCTCCTGCAGGCCATAGGAAAAAAATCCTTATAACAATCTCATTGATTTTCACTTATAAATCCTGTTCTCAGAAGTAATTTAAGAGCAAAACAACATTAACTCTCAAGGAGACTTCTGATTCAAAATGTCTGCCCCTTTTGAAAATGGACTTTAGCTTCTAAACCTGTACTTTTCGGAAATCTAAACTAGGCAGAACAGACTACAAGACATTTTTGGAGAAAGACCTGATTTTAAAGACTGCAAGATAAATGTATTGATAAACATGTATATATGTTGGTAAATATCCAAAAACATTTTAGTTTTTCTTACAGCTGTCTGTGGAAATGCTTTCATTTTTTTGAAAAAGTACAAAAATAAGTGTTCATCAAGTAAATAATAACCATTACTTAGGACCCTTAAATGTTGAAAGGGAAAAAATCATCGGTTCATGTTTATCAGCAATTAGTTCTGAGCACTTTTTCTGCTGTATGTATGTCTTTGCTACAGTTATCAAAATTATGCCCACACAGGGTCTATGGAAATAACAACTTACTGTCCGCTGCAGAGAGGACTTTTTTAATGAAAAAATAGGTTTCTTTTTATTCTTTTCCTTTAACTCAAAGACTCCAGGTAAATATGGGAAAGACATATGTCTCTTCATCTTCTCTGTATACTTCTCAACAGTTTCCCCAATTTTTTGAGACTTTTCATTGAAAAAATGGCTTTACCAATCAAAGTCTGTTTTTCATAACAAATTCTGCAACAAAGACTCACAAAGCTAAATCCTTCTTTGTCCTGCATAACCTATAGTGTGTGCACTAGCATGTCTGTTATCAGTGCAGTGCACTATGCAACTGCAAACAGTAATGCAATCAGGTTTTCATTTATATTAATGTGACTAAGCTCTGTGTTTGATCATGTTAAAAGATATGCACTTTCTAAATGTAATTCCCATATATTAATATATTACGAACAAAAAGCCATTGTTTATGTAGTGTGACTCACATGAGGATTCTGAATGAAAATTTTTCTGAGATTGGTAAATACTCCCATTTAGTGTTAGATTAGAAGAATTTTTTTTTAAAATAGAATTCACATGAAAGCTGTAAATTACCATCAGCAGCAGATTTACTATCAGCATTGCAAAACAAAAATCATCATTATGTATAAAGCCAAATTCCACAGTCCTGTTCAGGAATACATCCATTATTATTGAGTTAAAACTGAACTTTGCATTCCTGCTACAGAGAAATCACCTTCCTTATGCACGGGGAACTTTGGCAAAATAAAATCCAGATCCCAGCACTGTGGCCCATCATGATCTCTATATTACAATTAGGGCTGTGCTGGTAATTGATTTTCCAGCAGCTGATATTCATAAAGCTGAAAGTAACCAACAGCCTTTTCCTTGGTAAAGCAGTGGTTAGAGAACATTCTCGAAATGCAAAAAGACTGGCTCAGTTCCTTCTTTTCCTTGAAGGGGCTTGAACTCTCATTTCCTGAAGAGGTCCGTTTTGCATTTGTTGTTAATTAAACATGAACTGGAACAAAGACTTAGATGCAAGTATTCACGTGCTGAGATGTCCTACACTCTGTTATCATAATCTTCTGCTTTTCCTTACCGGACAATTTTTTGTAAGGTACCGGCACTGGCTTCAAGGGATCATCCAAAGAAGGTTATTTTATTTTTAACTCTCTGCTCTGCATGTGTGCACCTTTGAAAAAGGGAGTGCTTTGTTCTGAAAAAGCCATTCTGAAAAAGCTTCAGTCAGCTCAGTAGTCACAGATCCCTGAAGGAAGAAGGGTTCACAGATGCCAGATGCACTTGTCATGCTACCAGAGTGGAGAAATGGGAATGTCTGGCCAGTGATCCATTTCGGGTTTCATCTTTTGTGAGAGTGGCCTGGTCACTGACTACATGGAAGAAAGATGGAAAGCGTCCAAAGGGAAGCTCTCCCAAACACAATGATGCTCAGTGTTGTTCGGTGACCATTTTTAGCCGGTAACAAAGACAGCTGAAGAAATCTCTGTCCCCGGGCACTTGTTCTACAGCTTAGTAGCCCATCAGTTTTTCAAACATTACTTTTACTGGGGCTGCACTGTAACCTGGAGCAGCAAAACCATCCAGCGGAAAAGAAACCAACCAACCTGGACTGGGAACTTCTTTAAATCTCAGCTGGTGGTCTCCTGACCACCACATCAGCATGGCCACTCAGACACACTTTGGCATTACAAAGAGGGAGACAGAGTGCAGTGTTAAGCTCTGAGGGAACAGCTACAGATGGGAAATGGGGTGGGCACACTTTCAGCCCGCTCAGCCAGTGTGGTTTACGCACCCCTGTGATGCTCACATTGCTCACAGTGTGCACTGGGGCCGGCCATGTAGTGCAAATTGTTGCATGTGTTTCTAAGTTACAGTATATATTGGTTGATGGCTTGTCATAGATTTGGGAAGATATGCTTAAATGAGCATGGGATCAATGTGGACACAGCTTAGATTTGTCAAGAGAGTGAAGAAGTTTTCTTTTTCTGAAAGCATATGATACTCCTGATTTTTTGCTTGCATACCACAAATCAGCATTTGTTTACAGAAAAGCTCAGAATCAGAGAGCCAATTAGCTTGGAGGTAATTAAAATCTTATTCTTATCCATGGGTAGGGGAATGACCTGGGATGTACCTTTTATATGATATGAAATACAACCTAAAACCACTGAAGCACTATCAGATGACTCTTTGACAACGTATTATGTGGTGCCACTACATTTCTGAAAAACTACCCACATTTTTTAAAGGGAATGTTGTGGTGCAGTTTTCCATAAGATGCTGATTAATATGCTATTGAGTCTATAAATAAGGTGCCAACCAATGACAGTTGTGACAGCATTTCTGCACTTTGCTAGGATGGGACTGAGATCAGTAACTCAGTTCACATAGGCCAGTTATCTACTATCTAACAGTAATGAATGGTGAAAGGCAGGATATGAGTTGCTATTTAGAGAGAAAGCGTTCAGAAAAAAGGACAAGATGAGAATTTCCTCATACAACTTTAGCCATATTACAAACATACTCAGACAGAAAAATGAGAGAAGTGTCTAAGTGCAAAACAAGCAATAAATCTAAAGATAATAAGAAGCAGTGACTGACAGTCCAAAGCCACACACCAGATTTCACCATGTGTGAAAAAAAGAGAAAAAAACAAAACAAACAACCCTCTAATCTTTGGCTGAGGCTTAAGATAATTAGTCCTGTAGGCCTGTGTCTTTTCTTATTCAAGTCCCTTTTTGATACAGCCTCAGCTGATTTACTATTGAGCACACAAATAACAGCATAACCCTTTTTTTCTGTGGTCTGGACCAAATTCTAATTTTGAAATATCTTTATGGACCTCTTGGAGGTATGTACTGTGGAAATAGTGAGGCTGCAGTAGAAACGTTGGCGTTTAGTCCTGTAGGCCTGTGTCTTTTCTTATTCAAGTCCCTTTTTGATACAGCCTCAGCTGATTTACTATTGAGCACACAAATAACAGCATAACCCTTTTTTTCTGTGGTCTGGACCAGATTCTAATTTTGAAATATCTTTATGGACCTCTTGGAGGTATGTACTGTGGAAATAGTGAGGCTGCAGTAGAAACGTTGGCGTAATGAGAGGAACCATTTAATGAACGAGCTCCCTGGGATGCTCTGCTTTGGGAATAGCTCAAACACATGGGTTTGAGTAGGCACCTCTCTGTGTGTGCGGTTTGTAATTTCCAAACTCCATTTTTCCTCAGAGATTAATGGAAGTCCATGCAGTCTTTTTGTCTCTATTAGAAGTAATGAAATGGGGTAGTTTCCTTAAAATTACAACATATAATAAAAAATCTAAAGCCAATGGAGACTATAAGCAAAAGAAATCTCACATGAATTATTGATATAGACTATTGAAATAATATCTTCAGTATCCCAGACAGTGGTTTGTGACTATTGGTATGTGTTAATTTTTTTATGGCAGTTGTGTATCCTAATAAACACTAGCTTATAAAAAACCTTATTCATATTTCAATAGTCTATATCAATAATTTGTGTGAGATTTTTTTGGCTTAAAGTTTTGCCCTGAGCCTTTTCTTCTCCTGGCTGATCATCCTCAGCTCTCTCAGCCTCTCCTCACGTGAGAGATGCTCCAGTCAATTACCTCCATGACCCTTCATTGGACTTGCTCCAGCATGTCTATGTCAGTCTTGTACTGGGGAGCCCAACACTGGACCCAGCACTCCAGATATGTCTCACAAGGGCTGGACAGAGGGAAGGATCACCTCCCCCCATCTGCTGCCAATGCTCTTCTTGCCGTGAGGGCCTTCTTTTGTTTCCTTGTCACTTAAAAAACCCACCCTTTCCTTTGACAGATCTTTAAGAAAAATTACATTTTTTTTCAACTATTAGGAACAATAAATTGTAAACTGTAATGGAATGTAGACACAGAATACTAATTTAGGAATTGTCATACTGAGGGTATTGACGCTGATTGATTTTGGACACCTGTGTGTCTGTGTTTGGAGGATAGTCTGCATTACATAGCAGCTAGTATCAATTGCTTGTAGGATACCAAACGCTGGTAGGATATTATATGGTTCCTAATATGTTTTCTCCTTACAGGACAGCCCTAAAACTTTAAATTCCACCTTTTTATTTTTGTTTGGTTTTGCTGCTTGACACTATAACTGGACAATTTTAATAGGATTGTGTGTAGACTTCCTTTGATTTTGCTGGTTTATTAATCTCAAGAGCATCGTGTGACAACCCGTTCCACAGGCTGGTCACACTTTTTTGTTTTGCCTACTCAATCAGTCTGTTCTTCTTTATTCAAATTTGGATTTGCTTTCTTTCAGTGTATCTGGATGTCATTTTAGTCTTATCCTGAGAAAAGAAGAAAGAAGATAGCAATTATCTTTCTTTACACTATTCATTATTTACACTCTTTATTATTTCTTGCATCCCTTGTGATTTAAATGCTTTTACATGAAAAATCCTATTCTCTTTTTGAGATTTTTTTCCTATACGAATCATTCTTGTTGCCATAAGGGCTTTGTTTTTGCAAATGATGTCAGCAGAATCATTTTATGGCATTTTAGCTTTATGCTTAATGGTTGTATATCAAAATATATAATCACTTATGTCTGATGATTGACTGATTACTGTTTTCTGCTGTAAACATGCGCACAGGTATCTTTCTTTGTATTTCACCTCGCCAGTGAAACTGGGGGAAATTTTCCTTTTATTAAAGAAATACTAAAACTGTTTGCCTGCTTTTTTTATTTCTTACCTTTCCTAAGCAAAAATCCCATTCTGCTCTTCATTATTTCCTTGCTGTTTACCAGAGGGACATCAGTTAAAAAGATCAGGCATTATGAAAAGTCATTATTGCTTAAAGACTTTAAAATCCATGCTTTTGTGACTCCCTTGTTACCTATTTTCATATAACCTCTTCCAAATTCGCTAAGCTGATACGAATTGAGATAAATTAGATCATTTGTAGCCTAGTCTTTACTGCTGAATTCAGATCAGTAGTCTGTGTGCTTCACTGTGTAGAGCATGGCATTGTATGCTAGGTTTTCCTGGAGGATGAAATCTCAGATTTACTGTCAGTCCAGACGGTTATTCTGCTTCCCCAGCGTAGGTAGTAGTCATTGCTTTCCTCATCTTCTTTCCACAATTGTCAACACTTACCTCCTGTGTGCTGGTTCTGTCCAATGCTTCCTGTGCCACAGAAAATGCCAGCAGGTTTGATTGCAGTGTCCCTTACCCCTTTGCATAATTTTAAAAATACACAGTTGGGAATACCCCTGCAGCTGCTGCTAGCTAGCATTCTCTGTTTCATAATGATGGCAAGTTACTTCATTGCGTTCACGTTTCTTGTTTACAAGGAAGGTGGGAATTCATTCATCTTAAATGACAATCTTGTTGAAATCTTTTTGAAATATTACCTTGACTTATTTTGCGCCAAGTAGTAATTTCCAGTTTGAGCATCTAATGAGACTCACGCAGGGGAGAACATTTGTACTTGTGTGAACTGTGGTTGACTTAGTATTGAAATAAGTGCTAGATTCTGCACTCTTTAGACCTTAGATTTGGACTTAATCTACACCTCAAAATCTCCCTATCTAATGGAGTGCCCTGAGTTAACACTGCATTGCCTTTTCACGTCCACCAGCAGATCGAATGCCTTTTGCAATCCTGACCACACAGAAGTCCAGCTACAAGAGGTGCTGAGGTGCTGCTAGTGACTAAACCTCTGGGGGAAACTACATTTCTTCATGTTGAGTTGAGTTTAGAGCCTGAGGGCCTCACCATCTCCTTGGAAGTGAGACCTTTGTGCAGAAGCCTTGTACTCCTGTCACAATGCTCTCTTCTCCTGCCTGCAGAGAGGGCTGCTGACACTGAATCCTGACCAAGAAGGGTATGAGAACTTGGTCTGCACTGGACTCACAGACACAGTTTCTCACCCCATCACCTCTTCTCTCTCCCATCCCTTTACTCTACTTTTTCCTGTAGTTGCTGTGGACTGAGCAGCGGGTGACAGCACTCTGTCTCTCTCTTTTCCTTTCCCTGTCCTTTGCTTTCTGTGGCTGACACCCCACAGCAGGCAACAGAGCTGATGGGCTGGAGGATGCTGTGAGGACTAATGGGAAGAACAGGTGGGGCTGCACTACCAGCAGCAGCAGAGAAACAACCAGCGAGACTCAGAAAATACAGAAAAGGTAATAGCCTAGATTGTGATAGCTTCTGCATTATGCTGTCTGCAGCGTTCAGAGAATTTCAGTGAGATCATTTCTTCTGTGAAAGGAAATGTGGGATCCTCCTCCCGCATGTAAGCTATCACCGCAGATGCACCAGCTCCACTTCGAGGTATATTGTTCTGTGCTGAACAGACCTCACCAGTGACATGATGGTCGATAGGGAAAAGCAGTATAAAATCATTGGCATAAAGGAAATATTGTAAAATAGATTCACCTGTGCTATTCAGAAACAAGAGTGTTCTTGCACAGTAGCTGCTAGAGGGGAATGTGATCTGTGCAGTTCTGCTTTGGTAACAACACTGGAACGGAGACAGCATTGGAAGACTTAAGATTTACAATGTCTGTTCACAGCACGTCAGACTGATGCAAATAGACAAAATGGGAAGATTGGCTGACAAGAATTCGTGCTTCTGAGGAGATCATCCACCACAGATTTTGAAACCAAAATTAATGGCCAAAATGCCTAAAATCTGGACACTGGGAGGGGGGGCAAAAAAAAAAAAAGGCAAAAATATCTTTTAAACATTTTCTGGAGCCCGGTTGGACAAGGAATAAATCAGATGGCTCTAAGGAAAATTAAATGCACGTGTTGCATTGCTCAGAGAAGATGGAAGTGAGGCATTACCATGTACCAGTGGAGCTGAACGATCTCCACAGCAGATGTGAGCTGCTATGATCTGTGAAGATGCACTGTAACAGTGCAGAGCAGGACTGAAAACTCTAGTAAATAGGCACCCTCCACTCTTTGTGTATATGTTAGAAGACCTGGTGATGCATGCTTTCCCCCGTGTAATAAAAAAAGGCAAAATAAAAACATATCTATCTTGCTATTACAGGGGGAAAGGCAGAGATCGGTTGCAAGAATGAGAACTGAACTGGGATCCTGTTTGCACCTGCAGTCTGGAAAAAGTCAGTGCCAGCTAATCCATTTGTTCAAGCAGAGTTATGTATCTCACAGGGTGTAAAATGTAGAGTGTATATCCAGGAGGAGATCTAGCCATAAGACCAATTATTTTTGTCCTCAGGGTAAAAACAACCTGAAGACCAATTTAGACCGGCTGGGAAACAGGATATCACTTCCCTAGTGCGGCTGAGTGGATGGCACTTTGGCATAAAAATGTGTATATTGTTAAATGGCCGTGAGTTCCTTCATTTAACAAGGACCCTCTCAGGGTACAAAATGTAATAAATCAGCCAGGCAGGACCACAGAGGAAGCCGGGGGACTGTTGGAAGGATTGGACTAGTACAAGCTCCTGGAGGTGTTTTTGTCAGTCCTGTGGAGTGCCACATGGTAAATTAGTGAGATAAATATAAGTCAGGAAGTGTGTTCATCCTCCTGCTCTGAGGAAGGGTTCACCATACCTAGACTATCTTGCAGTGATGTGCGTCTAACCTTTTCCTTGAAAATCCTTGATGATGGGTGTCATGCCTGGGGGTGAAGGTGTAGCTGTTGCCCACTCATTGTCCGATATTTTTCATCTCCAAGGGTGACAACTTGCAGCACAAGCATCCTGTGCTGGCTCCCTGCAATGTGTATTCGCCAGCCTCTGAACCGCCTCAGGACTCAGATCTCTGCAAACTGCCTTAGACTGAGCTGTCATTTCCACAGAGGCAGTGCATCCCAGTTTATCAGCTCCACCCTGGTTTGTCCCATGACACTTGGCTTATCCCATGAAACTAGGCTGTCTTTTTAATGAAACAAATTACAAGCGTAATTATCCAGGCTTCATATGTCAAAGGAATAGATAAAAAGGCTGAAAGAAAAAAGATTAAAAGTGAAGTAAAATTCAGCTTAACAATGGGATACGTCCCTTGTTGCACTGCTGGCCTGGGACACAGACTGCCTCCTGTTTCCCCTCTTTTTAGCAGAAGACTACTATGTTTCAGGATTAGCTGCTTCTCTGCTCAGGAGAGTTATACCTGTCTTTAAAATCTCTTAGATTTACAGCACTCCATGCATGGTGCATTGCCAAAGTGTTTGTTGTACGTATATTTGGTTGTCAGTGCCCTGCAGCATATTCTCAGGTTTTTATTATTAAAAAGGTACCACAGGAACAGATATTCTCTCTTGACTTGTCTCTAAAGACAGGCTGTTCCCTGACATACTCTGGTGTGGGGGCACAGTGGGAACTCCACCACTTCCATCATAACCTAATAATTTGGTGATAATACTCAAATCCACTTTTTCTGTGCTGCGAACTGAGTGTATTGCACCCTGTCTTTCCTTTTAGTGAATTTGGACAATGACTGGCATTACTCCCTTTGTGTGTGTGCATGTGTGTATGTATAAGAAAGCATAAAGTATATACATACATAAAAAGTGTGTGTGTGTGTGAATATAGATATATATAAAAATATATACATATATGCTATTTATTTCTCTTTATTTTATAACTATATACATAGATGTTATTTCCCCTCAATCTGTTCTCTCGGACAGAGTCCTTTAACCACTCCTCACAGATCTTATGTTTCCAAAAGGGTTGTCTCTGTTGTTTCAACTGTCTGTTTTCCACTGACTATTCTGCATTCTTTCCAACTCTCTGCTGAAGTGTGCTGCATGAAGCTGGACACAGAGATCTAGGTGGAGTGCGGTCACATAGGGTACAATAGTTTGTGTATGGTTACATAAAGGTTACTGTGAATACGTCCCAAAATGCAAAAAAGGGCAAATCACAACGGTAATTTGTTGTCTCAAATTAGGATTGCTTGACAGTACGCTACTGGATTAATCAAGCTCTCCACATTTTTATTGTTATATTAATCCTTTTAAGTATTACCCGCATTTTTATTTTATATTAATCCTTTTAAGTATTACCCGTTGTTGTTTATTGAATAGCATCATGCTTATTTCATACTATTTCTCCAATTTAGAGAGTAATTTAAGACTTTAATCCTATTATCCCAAATGCTTGCAAGGCCTCATGGCCAGGTACCATCTATACATTTTCCAAATGTAATCTCTTCTGTAATCCAATCAGTTCAAAGTAAACCTGGCATAGAACTGGATCCATGATCGGTCTCTCAGGATCTGGTGCAAAATGTTCTCGCCATTTTATCAGTGAATTACTTACAGCTACTCACCAGGTGAGGCCTTTCTGAACAGCTATGTAGCTACCGCATGGCAATTTCATTTAGATAAAATTACATGGGGTTTGGTAAAAAAAAAATAGTCATCTGGATTAATGTCAGAAGCCCTAGTAAAGTCAGAGTGTCTCAAAAGATCTGGCTACCCCTTCTGATCCACCGGATCCCATCAGAGAAATGAGATAGGTCTGCCACAGTTTATTCTTTTGTGTTGGGTGTCCATCCCAGCCTCAACCCTTAGGCCAGTGTCTGCCAAACTGCTCGTGGTCCAGGAGGCTGTTGTAAGTGTCCTGGAGCTGGTCCGTGGTTGGCATCTGCTCCTAAAGGGGCCACATTAGTTTGTTGTCCTCTTCACCACCATCCAGCCTGCCAGGTGTCACCTCAGACCTGCCTGATGCATGAATATGTCTAAGGAGGTAACAAGGGTCAGGAATGCTACTTACAGTGCTTGTAAGTTGCTATGTAGTAATTTGTTCTTCTGTGTCACCATGTATAAAAATTAAACTAATTAATCTTGGTTCCCCAGGCTCTCTTTGTTTAATCAGACAGGGGGTATATTTACCTTCCTCTTGATCACTTGGACCTTCCTTGTATCCACAAGTTCTTGAAGACTTTGAAGACTCCAGAACTTAGAGTTCAGAGTCTGCTTTGACTCACTTCTTTGGTACCTTAGGAGGCATTTCTTTGAGGAATACTGACAAGAATTTATCTAAACTATTTAAGCATTATTTCTTTATTCTATCCCTCTCCTAGCCTATGTTTCTATTTTCTTGTAAAACCATTGCTCTAAGTAGCTGATCACACATAAACATTTTTATGAAGACTGATGCAAAAAAGAGATTAAATTTTTCAGACCTCTCTGTACCATTAGCTATTGCTCTCCTCTGATTTGAATAATCAGCCTATATTTTCCTTTGTCTTTGTCACACTTCTATTTTATTTGTAAAACCTTTTCTAGTTTCCTTTTATGTCCTTTGCTCTTGTAAACCATTTTGGAAACAACTTTTTCTAATTTTATCCCTGCATGACTTGCTGCTTCCTTAATACCAGTGTGATCAAAGTGGTAGGTTCTTGCCTGTAGTACTAGAACTAGAGTGTTACTTCTTATTTCCGTAGGCAAATGTGGGAGTCCAGATCTAAAATCCCATCTCTGCAAGACGTTGACATGGAAGTCTTCAGCCCCAACCTTTTCTCAGGAAACACCAAACATCACAATGAGTTTGATCTTTAATGCTTAAAGAAAATTGTTTGGGATCACCTGGAATTTTTTTATTTCCTACAAATACGTTGTGGACTTACCATACTGTAGCTTAAAAAAAAAAAAAAAGCTTCCTGAGTAATCTTGGAAAGTCAGCTATTAAATATCAAATGGAATAATCTTTACATTACAATTTTCTTAGAGTTGCTGTGAATTTATATATTACCTTTCCAAAGCATACAAGTATAGCACAACTGAAATGCAGCCAACTCTGCAGTGAAGGGCAATAGCCAGGCAAGCTATTGACGAGGCAGAGAAAATGTTGGTGAAGGACAATGGGGCAATCCTTCTTTTCATGAGAAAAGTGTCACTCATTCTTTAATGTCCTTGCAGAGCAGACAAGGCCTCATTTTTTACAGTCCCATATTATCATAATGGCTCTCTGTTATACACTGAGTAGTCGCTAACAAGGCTACCCCCTGCCCTTTCTTTTTAATTACTTCCAGGTTAATGCACCACATTTCATTCAGGTTCATTTACCCAGACCACATTTTTCCCTTCTGGATGCCCATTCTGGCCTCTCTGTGCCTCAAACACTGACAATATGAATATCAGTCTCAAAGCAAAAAATATCTCTGCCTATCAGAAAACTTGTAATTTACATTTAGATTTATTTCATTTCTCAGACTCTGCAAGTTACAGAGCTGGGAACATTTTGGCCTGCAAAACCTTTTTCAAATAGCTGGAGCTGCATTCTCATCCTCTTTTCAGACTATCAGACACCAGGTGCTGACCCAGTCCCATTAACCAATTACTCACACGTCACACAATTAATCTTTCATTGTGATTCGATCAAGTTCATTCCCATCTCCATATTATTCTTTACAATCCCACTGTGTAAAACCTGCACATTTTTGTCACTGTTCATTTTGCCCTGGTCTGCGCTGCTTCAGGCTGGGAAATGAAGTGACTGTAAATGTAATTTATAGAATCATTGGCTGAATGGAAACTCTTTTCAGGCTGACCTGATACGACAGGTTGTAATCGTTTCTTTGGAACAACTCTGGTTTGTCAAGTAGACAGGCTTTTTTCTTTAAATATCCAAAATAACAGATTTGTTTGAGCAGGATTAGGTGGTGTTCAGAGCTCTATTGCTGTCTTATCCTTTGTCTCTTTTGTTTCACACAAACCCTTTTTCTTGCAGCCTTCTGCTCATACTGAGCTTTGGAAAGAAAAGGAAGGGAATACTAGCAGGAAAAAATTAGGTAGGAAAATTGAAATCTCCACCGTCACCTTCAGGTATTTGAACTGAATTCAATAAAAGCCTTTGCCATAGCTGGGGTGCAGGAGCATGTGCTGCCTCTTCTGACAGAAATAGACCTCTCTTCATTTCCCTCCCAGTATTCACATGCCATGGGCAAGGGCTCTGCATTAGCATTACATCTGCTTAGCGCAGGGCGGTCAAATATCGTGGTTTGGTTCCAGAGAAAGAATAGCATGTGGGCCAAACATCTCGGTGTTAGCACTGGCAGATCGGCTTAGGTGTCAGAGGATTACTCTGACTACCGTATCACGAAGGAGGAGGATAAAAGTCCTGTTTTCTCAGAGGGACAAAATATTAGAGGGCAAGAAGGGATCTTAAGAGATTGCTTACTTAATCCATCACCCTGCCATAAGGCAGGTTCAACTCTAATTATGGAAATCCTGATAGATACTTGACTAAGCAGTTAAAAGACGTGCAATGTGGGGACTGAACATCCTCCGCCAGCAAGGGCTGCATACGGTGGAAGCAGGATATACAGTGGAATCGCTGTCCTTCTCCATAAGGCTAGAAAGTTTTCTTTATTTTCTGTTTGAATCACTGTCACTTCAGTTTGTCTGTGGCTTTCATCCTGACCATCAAAGACATCAAGAACAGAGTATTCCCCTTCTTTTTGTGATCCTTTTCCCTACTTTATTTTGCATCGCTCCTCATTTTTCTTTAGGTAAACAACCCCAAATCTTTCAGTCTTTCCTTCTAGGTCACGTTTTCTAGATCTCTGATTATTCTCCTTGCTCTTCTCAGGATTTGTGCCTGGATTTATTATTGAAATGCAGCGCTGGAAAACTGGACACAGCTTTCCAGGGATGTTTTACCAGGGCTGAATAAAAATATTTGATTACTTTAAGGGTGTGTCATGCTGTACAAGTATCTATAAGCCCCAGTATGATGATTACCCTTTTTTGAGACAGTGTGCTGTTGTTCACTTGTGCTTGCTTTGGTTCTACGAAAATCCTCACTACTTTTTTTGATGTAGCTACTTACAGTTGTTTCTTTTTTTCTATTTGCACAACAGATTATTTCTGCCTACAACAGAATACAGTCTTCTAACCAGCTTCATAACCATTTGGGACTATTTTTCTGTAGTCCATGTTTTCCTGCGAGAAAGTTAGGGAGCATAGTGTGAAGTGCCACGTGGATGCCAGGGTATATGACATTATAAGGTATTGCTCTATGGCTTCTCCCTCTTTTGTGTCCGGCACCATGATTGCTGTTCCCTAGCCTTTTCACACCTCCTGAACCCTTAGGAGTTCTCAAGGATGGTCACTGAATGAGCTGGAATAAAACCCCTGAGACCCAGCTGATTTGAAATTTTTTAACTTCTTTATGCCTTTAAAGCTCCCTAGCCTATGTTTCCCTATTCAAAAATGAAGTCTCCCTGCCCTTATCTCAACCCACGAGCCTTTTGTTATATTTTCTCTCCCCTGTCCAGCTGAGGAGGGGGAGTGATAGAGCGGCTTGGTGGGCACCTGGCGTCCTGCCAGGGTCAACCCACCACAGTGTTTTTGTCCTTAGAAGCCTGACTTAGATTTGTCTCATTGTGAAAACTTTCTGGCTTTCAAATCCAACTTACTCATATTTGTATCTGACAACCTTTTCCTCTACAGATTTGTACCTATCTCCATGGTTTGTTTGGTTTGGTTTTTGTTTTGGTGGGGTATTTTTTTAGGAAATGCCATCTTTAACTCCTATTTTCTTTGGATCAGATCCACAGATGATTTTACCATGCAAATCTCTGAATTCACTGAAGTCTCCCTTCCAGAACTCTTAATACTTTGTTTTGTTATTATTCTTCTGCTGGTAAGCATTATCCACCTAATATTGTTATGCCAATTCAGTTATGAACTTGCTCATGTATCTAGCTTTCCATCGTCTCCTGTTTACTTGCATTAGGATAGAGTAACTGAATTGTTCTGGGGACTGATTTAGCATCCTCCTCTATGGACCCTATGGGAGTATCCTGATCTCCTCTCATTTTTGGGGCAGTCTGTTTATGGAATCTTAGAATCATGGAATAGTTTGGGTTGGAAGGGACCTCTAAAGGCCATCTAGTGCAACCCCCCAGTCATGGGCAGGGACATCTTCAACTAGATCAGGTTGCTCAGAGTCCCGTCCAACCTGATCCTGAAGGTTTCCAGGGATGGGGCATCCAACACCTCTCTGGGCAACCTCTTCCAGCGTTTCACCACCCTCAGCATAAAAAATTTCTTCCTTGTATCTAGTCTGAATCTACCCCCCTTTAGTTTAAAACCGTTACCCCTTGTCCTGTCGCAACAGGCCCTGCTAAATGTCTGTCCCCATCTTTCTTATAAGCCCCCTTTCAGTACTGAAAGGCTGCAATAAGGTCTCCCCAAAGCCTTCTCCTCTCCAGGCTGAACAACCCCAACTCTCCCAGCCTTTCCTCATAGGAGAGGTGTTCCATCCCCCTGATCATTTTCGTGGCCCTCTTCTGGACCCACTCCAACAGGTCACTGTACTGAGGACTTCAGAGCTGGACACAGTACTCCAGGTGGGGTTTCCCTCCTTTCACCACCCTCTATTAAATGCAAATGCAAATGCTCTCCTCAAGTTAACTTAATCCTTTCCCAACTGCTCATTAAACAACAGCCCACAGATGAGAAAGCCAGTACTCCAGTGCCACCTCCAAAAACCTACCCTGTTTTTACCCGAAACACGATTCTTGTTAGGGACAATTGGCACATGCAGGTTTTTCCACCCACGCTCTAGTTCCTTGTAGTCACTTTTGGTCTGCCATGGTCGTTCCTGTCAGTATTATTAATACCATACGGATGAGGAGCATAGGGTAGCTGTCGGTGCTAACTTCCACAGGATGCCATGTCTGGTTGACAGATAAGTTCCTCTGTTGTCCTTAGGAAAGAGGCAGCAATCGCCACCACTGCTCTTTTCCTTTTTTCTGGAAATGATGATGAATTGCCAAGCCTTTGGAGTGTGCAGCTGTCCCTAAACAGCCAGTGAGGTTGGCACTATACCTGCGGCACGAGAATTGGGGCCAGCACATGGTGTCAGTAGGAGTCAGGTTCAAAATAAACAAAAGGAGATGCAGTGGGGGAGTAAAAGGGCTGAGCTCCTCGCCAAAGGACGCTGTGTACAAGAGGTGTTTACATGACTGGACAAACAGCAGAAAGAGAGATCAGCTGGGTGCTAGACATGTTTATAGAACTGAATCGTTTCCATAGTACGTAACTCTTCCCGCAGTGGAGTATGTAGCCTGCTAGACACAGGTAAGTCCCTGCATTCCCCTCCAGTGATCAGGGATTGTTTGTTGTTGTTGCTGTGTTCCCTTAACAGTATTCCAGTTGTCTCTGGAAAATCTCATGGTTTTTTGTGAGCTGCTGAAATAAAGGTTTTCTGCCTTCAGTAATACAAAGATCTTTGCTTTGTCTCACTGCTTTTTGTCTTGATGCCATGTGACTGCAGCAATCTTGGAGGATTTTGCATTTTGCTTTTCCCATTATTGGGGAAAAAAAAAAAAAGCATATCTACACTAGGTATTTTGCTATCTGATAGCAGCTGTGCCAAGCATATCTACACTAGGTTCCCATTATTGGGGAAAAAAAAAAAAAGCATATCTACACTAGGTATTTTGCTATCTGATAGCAGCTGTGCCTTTCCGAAGCCCCCTGCACAAAAGTGACACTCTTCAGCCTTTTGGAACATGACGCTAGACAATCCCCCTTTGCTCTCCCTGAGACGGTTTAAATCTGCCACAAAGCCAGAGGCTTTCGGTGTGTTGCTGCACCTATGATCTATGAAGCATCTTGGAATACTGTGGCAGGGAATTATGCAGTTCTGCATGTCGATATAATTAGGTGAGATAAAGGTGAAACTGGGAGGTCAGCATTCTGAGATATCCTTGTTTTTGCAAGCTTAAGTAATTTATCCTGTTATGTTCACAGGGTTTTCTGAGATAAAGTCTCTAAAAACCACAGATAGCAAGTCCTTTGCTATGTAACAATTAAGCTGTATCTTCTTTTTATTTTTATAAAGAACCTAGAGTCATATTATAAACCTGCAAGATGAAGTTCAAGGAGCTGTTCTTGTCATCAAAAACCTGAGGTGAAAATACAGCCTTGTATTGTACATTTTATATATATTATTTTTAAGAGACACTTTTCATAGCTGTAGAATATGAGATGGCAAACAGCTTTTACAGGTGACTGCATGCAGGTGCAAAGCCGAGACATTTGCTTATTACAAACATAATCCAGGCCGTGGATAGCTGCCGTACCAGACAAAGACTGATTCAAAGCACAGGCACATACAGGAGGAAGAGCAAAAGAAGACACCTCCTTGCCGTGTGATTGCTTCAGAGTTTATGCTGCTGTTTTCTTCAATCTGCAGTGCCTGCTGCTTTGTTGATGGATTGGTTTTAAGTGAATTGTTGTTTTGCCATAGGCTTAACGAGTGAATGTTGGTGGACGGGTCGAAGGTAGGCATTTAATTTCAAGGGCTAAACTGAGCAGAAAATCCATGAGATAACACCATAGCGCTAAGGTCCAGATTAAAATGTACTCTCTATTGGATTGTGGTTAGGGCTTCAGCCTTCGGGTTGTATATCCAGCATACCGTCAGCAGCAAAGCAGACAGAAGGGCCCTGGGGAAGAGAATTGTCCAGGGTTTGTTTTTTCTTAGGTTCTGGAAGGAAAAAAAGTTGTGCTAATACCATTCAAGGAGAGAATTTTCTGGCAAGAGAACTCAGTTCACCTCCTGCTTTTGAGAGCGGGAGAGACAGCTGCTGTTTCAAGTCTGGCAAGAAAGAACAAAGCACGTGAAGTTCATGACATGATGCTGAGCAGGGGCTCCATCTTCCCTTTATTCTAGATTTAGGTAACACACTGGTTTCTCTAATCATTTGCAAATGTTCAGATTCATCTGCCCACATCTGAGCTGGTCCCCTCAGGCTCTCTTTCTAGTCAAAGGAGGGAATAGGCATGGCTGCAGACTGGTTTCTCTCTTCCCGACACACGCAGTCGAAAGAGTTCAAATTGGCCTGTTCTGTATAGGAGGAAAGCCAGGATGAGTGATAAAGAAAAGCCGGGTGAATGGTAATCTCTGTTGGGGATTTTTACATCAGCAACATCTGAAGTTAGGTGAGATGAAGGCTGCACAAGAGATTGTATATTGTTCCAGGCAAAAAAAAGCTTCCTTTCACTTTTTTTATTAGCAAGAGCAATTTGTATAAAACGCATTTTGCTCTCCATTATAGCTGGATTGTGTGCAGGGACCCTGGATTTCAGTGGCAGTGCCCTCCTGCAGCCCTCAGTCTGATGTTGCTAACAATAAGCGTCTTCTTTCGTGCATGACATCTCCCAGGGAAGCATAGAGAGGTGTCATATCAGACTTCTGGGCCTCATTTTTATATAATTAACTGGTTTGCCACCTGAAATGTTGTAATTAAGCTTTCATGTGTAAAGCAGGAGCATATGCCACTGTCAAATGAATGTGAATGAGACAAGTCAGGCATTTCATGTTAATTTAACTTTACTGTGATTAACTTTCTTCCGCTTGTTAGCGGTGACCATACGCACAAACTACTGGTGGTGGCTATTGCTTGCAAACAAACTTGACAGGTTTCTTGGTAAGGTCATGTACTGCACCGTGCACTAGCAACTTGACGTATGTTAAAGGTCGGAGTTAGTTCTGTCCAACATGACTAATCTCAGTGATACAGAGCAAATTTCACTCAGAGATTTCTTACTCCCAGACAGTAACGTACGTCCGAGTTAGTGTTGGATGGACATAAGATATGCACTAACGTACGTTGGTTTTACAGGAAGGCTAGAACTGTGTCAGAGTGTGGATCTCAAGTTCACAAAGTATCTGACCATAATAGTGTTCTACGAGGGGTCATGGCATGGGCTGAGGCATTGGCCCATGATCACCCATACTATATAATTGTTAAACTGTCCCCGACACAAGTTTGACCCATGCCAACATGCCCATGCACAGTTTGTGGGGTGACGCAACAGGCAACATGCAAACCACGTGTTCTGGGACATGGCCTTCAAGACTGCTTGCCCATTGCTTTGTCCCACAGTTGGTTCAGCCACTGACTGGAATGCTGCTTTGTAGACCATGAGTCTTCTGTTGAGTGGACTTAATGGCTGTGGCTCATTTAGAGAAAATGAGAACTGTACACAAGACCCATCCTGACTTTCGCTTGACATCCTTTCTTTTCTTTCCTTGAGAAACGAGTGTGATGGCAACACATAACTGTTATGTGAAATCTGATTGCAGGATAATTTTTGCTAGTTAAAATTTCAGGCAGGAATTCAACTTGCCTATTCAGCATCATATTTATTGGGCTGGCAACTAGAAAATGATAATTATACTTACAAACTGCACAGATTGGAGCTGGAAGCAATGAGACAATAAAGCCCCACAATACCAGCTGTATAGCTGCCTCCAGGCTAGAGCCGCACTTTGAGTCATCCCATTTAGGAGCTGTCTCCAGCAGTCACTGAAGTCAACAGAAGCCTTTGATTTCTTCTCAGTGGGTGCTGGATCAGATTGCTGTAGTCTCCTTTTAAAGTCTAAGAACAAGGCGGGAAAAGGCAAGTTTAGTGAGCTAAATTGTATGGATAAAATAATATCACTTTAAGAAGAACCATTGCTTTTGGAGGAACATTAAATCTGCAGGGCGGCAAGAGTTCAGGGCACTGCAATTACTACATAATAGTAAAATTTCATCAACGAGCAAGGACAGAGCTGATTTCTGGGGTAATGCTTGATGTGCAGCATGGAGGAGATTTGTGAATAAAAAATCCATTGTTGGAAAGTGGACATCATTTAGAAATAAAAACATAACAAATAACAGTGCAGTTTGCATGCAAGGTGCTTAAAGTTAAAAAGGTATTATACACTCATCTAAAACTTTACGGTGGCATGAGATATATCTGCTGTAAATATGGAGAATTTTTATTTTGTACTGGTGACGTGTGCAACACGCCAATCATTTGGCAAAAAGTTGCCCAAAAGTTCAGTTGGACGAACTGGTTAGTTAGAGCATTACCCATTCCTTCCTCAAGGCCAGTCACACAGGGGTCAGGTTGTTCTGCCAGGAAAATGTCCTAAGAGGAATATTTTATTTTACCTTTGTCAGCACATTGGAGAGGATTTTACTCAAGTCACCTTTGTATATTTTATTCATTAGGGCATGGTCCTGAAAGGCTATAGTAACCCTCTGCTCGGAATGATTTTTTGCAGTCGGAGGACGATGAGTACTTGCGAGGACATGCAGGGGACCTCATAGGATTAGGTCCTTATTTTGGCCATCTGTGTTCATATATTGGACTTCTGTTCTGAGCTGAAAAATGGGACAGGTTAATTCTTTGAGACAAGGTGCTGAAACTGTGCTAATCAAAGCATCCTCGTAAAAGGTGCGGGATGAACACTGAATCATGGTTTTATTTAATTAAAAGCAATTCTAATTTTATTTTAATACAGATTTGTATATTTAGTATTACAGATATTGGAGAGGGAAAGGGAAGCGACGATCCCACACAGCCTTTCTCAGGAAGGGCTTAATTTGTTCTTGCTTGCTGATTTTGATGCTCTACCTAGGTGCTATTGAATTAAAACTGTTTATTAGTTTGTGGAAAGATTTACTGTAGTGCAGTCCTTCCGAGAAAAATAAAAACTTCTCATCCCTCTTCGGGGATTTGGTAATCAAGGAATAGAAAATTGTATTCTGGAGCTGAAGTTACTGAGAGCTCATTCTGTTTCTCGTGGACCAGAGTGCCCCACGTTCCCTGCAGAGGGGACAGGGAGAAAGCTGGCTCTTCTCCCTTGTCACCCTGAGGCTTCAGCAGTTAATTTGCAGCGTGGGTTTGCAGGGTGGAACCTGTTACACCTCAGGTGAAAAAAAATTCTGTTTCTACTTTAGTTACTCTTCCCTCTGATTCTCCACAATGTCAGTGGATTCAAGGATAGATATGAAGACAGGACTCCAGTTGTTATCTTACCGTGATGCTGCAGCACGAAATGGCGAGGTGCCACCCACTACGCGGCGGGATCATATTTTTTTCTGTCTAAGCATTTTTAATGCAGTGCCCAGGCACCTTGGAGATAAATGCGTCATAATCAGTTCCACTTTTAAAGGGGTGGAAAGCTCTTATCCCATTTTTCATTTCAAACCACTTTTTGAGGTTCCTCTGCCTCAGTGGTTGTCTTTCAGGAGCAATGTTGATGGGTTGTGCTCCGAGATTCATTACTGAAGAAGTTGTGTGCAAAATTGATGGGTCTTGCATTATACTATCAAGGTGACTTGTTTGACTGGACTGCTTTGCTTTACTATCCATTAGCAGAAAGTACCCTTCATTAGTAAAAAATCCAATCAACAGACTGCATAATTGCCATTTCTGTCTTACTTAATGGAAAGAATCTTGTTGCACTGCATGTTTTCAACTACGTGCAACAACTTTCACATTAAAATGCAACAAATTAAGCAGAGCTTTTACAAAAGCCATTTTTTTTTACTAACAGTTATAGACGGCAAAGTTCATATGGCTTGCTTTGGACTGAAAATTTCAATTAGAGGTTGAACTATATATAACAAAGAAGCCTAAATAATTAAGAATTAAAGCTCCTTCTGAATGTGTAGCTTGGATGGAGTCATCAGACTTGGGGGGTTGATGTAATAGCTGTCTTTAGGAGACATCAGGAGTATGCACACATTCTGCTGCCATTTTGACACCTGAACATTTTAAAAGACAGTCGTCTTTATTATACTTAATGTGTGGCTGTAGAACTGTGGGGCTATTTATTGTGATCCCGTGATATGAGCCCACATTTGCTGGCCGTGGCCCTTGTGGCTTTCTCCACAGTCTGAAACACGAGGAGGGCAGACTGCCGTCTGCGCTACCTTCTCTGTGTCAGCCGCTGTAGCTGCCAAGAGCGGTAGTGTCCAGCATGGCAGTAGAGAGGTACGACTGTTGCGTGGACTCCTCTCTCTCCTCGTGCTCTTCCTTTAGCTACCAAAATGAATGGGAGCAGGGCTGATGCTTGGATTTAAGATGAAAATATTCTTAGGTTTTATGTGGGCTCATATTTATCTCTGTCAGACTTTTCCTTCCCTTTTTTCATCCGAGGGCTTTGAGAACTAACAGCCCAACAGCATTGCTATGCTGAGGATATTCTGATATATGTCTTCGAATAGACAAGACACCTGTGGCCAAACCAACTCTGGATCACCCACCGTCATTTCCTTCATGACCTTTAAAGATGTCAGATGAGACTGGGTTTTTTTCCCCCAGTTGCTTCATTCTGCACTAGATGCAATTTCAGGTCCCAGAAGTGAAATCAGGCAGCACATTAATCAACTCTGCTTCCCAGTCTCTGCACTTCTGTCTTTCCATAGTTTATTTTTCTGGCTAATATAACACAGATTTAAAAATAGGGTTATATTACCCTCTCAAAATACATACAGTTCTGGTACCAGCAGTGGAATAAGCTCATTTAGATGAAAGGAACTATTTTCTTTTGGTGGAGTGAAATACCTTATCTGTCCCTGTTTGGATTACATTCAAGTGTTATGCCTCCTACAGTATGTAGGACTGATGTTGCATGGAAGTCATCTGCTCAGTGTATTTTTGGTATGTTGCCGGAAAATACTTCCCTTAATAATTCTTCAGTGTATGCTGTTGCATGGATCACAAAAAGAAAAAGCTGCATTACTGAAATAAAAGTACAGAGGGGCTTAAAATGTACTCAGCTAACGTATGAAACTTAATGGCTATCTGTCTCTGCAACTGGGAGAGAGAGAAAAATTGTACCTGGATCACCTCTTGTTTATTCTTCACTGGTGTCAGAGTGACCAGAATGCTTTATCAGCATGCTTTTCCAGTGAGATGTATAGCCCCGATCCGAATACTATACTTCGGGTAAAACACACAATAGTGCAATGTAGAAAGTGTATTTGGAAAGGAAGAAAATGTGCTTGCCTCATGTGGCAAAACAATTTAAAACAAATTGATTGATCGGTAGCATAGTTAATTTAATAGCAGATGCTAATTTTAGAATTTCTTACATATAGGAATGTTGGCATAAAATTAGACTGGAAACTGATAAAATCTGCAATTCATCTAATTCTTCTTATTTCATAAACTAGAAAAACAGTTTCTCAAACTTTTAAGTGAAGTTATTTTTCTGCTGCAGTTCAGTTGTGTAAAACACACATCACATTAAAAAAAAAAACCCAGAAAATGGTACAGTAACACTTTATTTTGTTCTGGGAAAAACAACATTGTCATGTAATTGCTTTTTTCTGAGCTCTTTCACTTGACCCTGGTTGCTTATTATAATGTTTTAGGTGCCATAGCGTAGGGTTTATTGACCCCTGCTTGTTGCCCATTTGTTTTATAGTTACCGAGTATTGTAAGGCTTGGAAAGATTAGTGTAAAAATTATAATTTGGTCCTGTTCATTAGAAATGGATGTGGAAAAAGCGTTAGCAGTAAACGTCTTCTTTTTCAGCTTTTATTATAAAAGCCTGAAGAGTTGCAGTACCTCAAGCTGCCCAGCATTAACTTGTTCAGTTCCAGAAAGCGTGACTTTGGATGGGCCAGCCTGAGGATCGGTCATACGAGGTAAAACAAGGAAAATTGCGTGTTGGAGGAAAGCTGTTTATAACAAATGGATCTGAGATTTTTTTTTTTTCCCCAACATGTGGTCTTTTCAGTCTCCTAAGCAGTAGCGTTGCCATAATTAACGGGGAACCAAAAGTAACTACAATTTTGTATTGTATGGTCCAAATGCTGGTCCATGCTCCTTTAATGAAGTGCCTGATTCAGAGCAGTATCGCGTCTCATGGCAGCCACCACCTCCTGGTGCTGTTGTACTACTTTGTAATAAAGTTGCTACCATCATTTTTCCTCCTGGGTTCGCACAGACTAGTACATTACCTACGGTCCGTAAGTCAGGTGCCAAGCTTTGTTGCATGCAGCTTGAAGAGACTGGTCGCAAACATTCGTCTCTTGATAAGGTCAAAACGTTAGTGTATTACACATGAATTTAGACCACCGCCATGAATAATACGGCGTGTATAGAAAGTAAAAATTGGTGTGGTAATCAAAATTCTTTTACTGAGTGAAATGAAAAGTCATCCTAAATGAATGTGAAGAATCAAAAAGATGTGTTAGACCTTTACAGTTTTACTGGTAAGAAAAGCCATGGGCGTTCGCGCCTTCTGTCTGCTGCACAGGTAGAGAAGAGCAGTGGAATGTACCTCGCAAGATTACTTCAAATGCTTCTATCTGAACAGTCATGTTTGAAGAAATCAGGAAGCTCTTTTTATAAGGATTTAATTTTCAGGTAATAATAAAGAAAATAATTTTCTCTTTCAGAAAGAGAGGGTTTTGCACGGTATGTGAAACCTTCTTCAATATCTAGCACAAGTGGTATACAGCTCAATCCCTCAGTTCAAGGAATAGACTTGATAGTTACTAAAAAATGGCTTACTAAAAATAACTAGCACACACCATTAATGGTCTACCCTAAGTATTTTTAGACTGCATTAACTTTAAATTTTAAATTGAATAAATGAATTAATTCTAAATTTAATTAAAGCAATTCATTTCATATAATTTAGAAGCTGAGTTTTATACTTTAATGAAAACATAAAAGCATAGAAATAGAATACAGACATAATACTTTCAAAGTTATTTTTACCTGAACTCATTGTGCAATGCAAGCATTTTTTCCTATCAAAAATGTCCTGTGTGTTTGTTTGATTCTAAGGGAAGTTAAAGAAAGATGAAATGTAGAAAGAAAATTTACTGTGTACTTCAACTGGACTGTGTACTTGAACTCTGAATACATCAAATTATGATGGTACAAAGAAATACTGAAGGGGAAAAAATTACATACTGTATTTACATGGATTCTAAGAAGTCGTATAGCTTTTGTTATTCTCCTAGTTATACAAAAGAAACTGTGAATTAACTTGATGGCTGCTTGAAAGGATTAATTCAGAAACACAATATCTTAAAAGGACTAAAAGCCCTGAAATACATTTCTAAAAGCTTCTCAAACTGTAAGAAAAGGTAGCTTAAGATCTATAATTTTAAATGTAAATATTTATTTTAAAATCAGAAGATGCTAGGCTGCTAGTAGCATTTTGTTCCTTGAAAATTTCAGTAGATAGATAGTTTTATAACTTTTCTTTGCTTGATAAACTTTACAGTAGTGTCCTGAACTTTCAGACTTTCAGTTTTCTGTTTTGGACTATTACCCACTAATTCAAATGAACAAGTTTACTGTGTTCAGGAAAATGAATTTGTACTTCCACCTTCACTTGGTAGGTCATCCTGCTAGTATTCCAGAGACAGTTCTCTACTCCTAGCCCTTTTATTTTAGCACGTTCTCAGCAACTGAAGACATCCAGTGAATGGTTAATTTCTTTTTCCTTCAACATACGTTTTCTTTGTGTTTGAAACACCATTTTATTTAGTCAAGCATATTGTACTTTGCAGATAGTAATTTTTACTGCACCCTGTAAACAGGGGTATAAGTCTTAAGGGTGGAGGTGCAGAAGACCTTAGTGGAACAACTAGTAGTAGTTGTATTTCTAGTTATCCACTAAAGATGCATTGAGCCCCAATTCTGTGGTTACTCTATGCAATTTCAAGTTACCAAAGGCAGCCTTGTATGACAGCTTTGCCCGTTGTTTGCAAGGAGAGCTGAAGAAAGGACTGTCTGATAGGCTTTCTCTGTATCTTTCCCTGAATTCTGTTTATATCTCTTATTTTTTTCAGCTAAGGCGGGACATGTAATTAGAGCGTATAATGACAGTTACAACAGCCCCAGAAACCCGAGATTGATTCCCGTGACGGCTGAAAAACCCTCCATGCAGTATGTATAAACAGGCCCAGTTTCCGAGTTCTAATTAACTTTATTAATGTTTAGTGCAGGAAGTACAAAGGCAACTTAAACAAGGATATAAAAAGCAGTGGAGCATTGAAACACTGGTTTCGTGTAACTGACTCTTATTGAAAGACATATTTTTCAGCATTTTGTAAAGAAAAATAGAGTAACTTAGAAGAAAGATATTAGATACCTAATACACTCTTATAGTAAGGAAGCTTTAAATAATGGAGCAAAGATACTAATAGTAGCTTCCTACTTGGTAACATAGGTAGCGATTCTTTATGATGTGCAATTAATGAATACGATAGCGAACATGTAACAATGTACAATGACAGCGCGATAAAAGAGATGCAATTATGTGCAAGATTCCTATTGTGCCAGCAAATAAGACTTTATGGGCTACTGGAAAATGAGTTTGTGAAAAACCAATTGTAAAAACCTTTTCCATTACATGTTCCTTTTATAGAAACATATTAACTCACATGTGAAAAGATAAAAAATTGCACTGGTAAATAACTGTGAAGACATCTTCCCCCACTATGAACACAATTGCAAATTGCATTCACAGAAATTGTATATATTATTTTGATATAATAATCATAACTAAGCTTAACAGCAGTGATACATTAATCACACATAAAGTATATTATTGGCATAGATTTTTTGTTTACTGTCCATGGATGTCCACTTTGTAAATACATAGATAATTCAGCAAGCTTTGGTGCTCTTTGATGAACTCAAACTGGAACATGGCTTATTTGTATTATACATATTTCCTATTACTATAATTGCAAAGGATGCTCTAATAGTACTTTTTAGGTGCTAAAACCTCTTAAGTATAGCAATTGCAGTAGAAAATATAAGCATACCTTTTCTGTTATTTACTGACCCTTATTCCCAGGCATGATGATTCAACAATATTTAAAAGATATTCCTATTTTGAGAAGCTCTCAAAACACGTGGTGTGCAGTTTGTCTACTAAAAGGATTGTGCCTTGGAATAATTTAGTATCTGTTTCTTCTGACATTTTTTGTATGGTCAGTAGGTAAAAGCATATAATAAAAATCATCTTGCAGTTATGCAAGACTATAGTATCATTTCGTACAGTCTTGCAAACAAACAGTTTAGAAGTATTCATCCATAGAGAAGTTGGGAACTCAGAAGTATGTAATGTCAATAATAGAAAATTAGTGTATCTTTAAAGATGTAGGCTATTATAGCTTGGTTTTAAGCTTTGATTTAATCCTTTATGTGATTATATTCTATAGTGCTCGCAGTCTTGCCAGGAGAGCTTCTACTTCTGGAATGGCTTCTCCCTTAGAAGGAGACCGGATACGATCTGTTTTCTTTTCTTTGTTGCCTTCTCCGTGACAGGCTTCCTTTCTCCCAACAGCCTTGTTCCATGCTGTAGAAGAACTTGTTTCCACATCATAAGTAACCTCTTTGGTGACTGGGCTTCTTGTCAAGTTTAAACTGATACTGTGGTGCAAACATGACTTCTCTAGTTGTCCTTTCTGGTTCTCTGCAGAAGGTAAGATAAATAAACCTCATTTCACTATTAAAATACTCAGTTTCAATATTTTGTAATATAAAAAGACCTCTTGATCAGACAAAATTTTACATGCAGATGATGTACTAGAAGGAGTAACGATTGCCAAGGAGGCAAGACAAAAAATATTATCACTTCAAAAGCAGTGAGCTTGGTCCCTTGTAAGTGATACAGACTTTACATGACTTCGTTAGATTAGCATCCGTATTTCCTACAAAATCACAGATAGAGCCTGACAGGATCCTCCTTTCTTACTGGAGTCAAAGAAAAAACAGAGTACCTAGCACTTCTCAGTGTCTTCCAAAGTTTTATCTGGTTAATTACATTTTCTACGTATTTTTTTAATTGTTCAAATTTTAAAATGTATTTTAAAAAATCTATTTCAATTTAATTTTCCATTGTAATAATTTTTCTTTCCTTTGTGATCTTTTAGGCAGCTAAGTAATTTTCAGAATTTGCATAACTTGCTACTTTTTGCTGAACATCACTGGCATTGACTGTCACAAGTTCCACTCAGTTAATATCCAGGAGCTTTACTGGATTGACATGTATTAATAGACAGATTTCTTTTTCGTTCTCCCCCCCCAGTCAAGTGACTGTTCTCAAAACCAGCGTATGAGTGGTCCCTCTCATAGATCTCAAACTTTTTAAAAACAGGTGTACTCAATATTCATGTAACCTTGAGCAAGGCTTGAAAATGGCTTCAACAAACTTGACATGACATTTAAAGTTTTTTGGTTATTCGCTGAAAGATGTTCCATCATCCCAATAGTAATGACTTTGGAGCACAGGCAGTCACTCATGACAGCGTGTTTTATGTGAGTGCTGAAAATTCCTACCGAAAACAGCTTGTACATTAAAAGGCAGCTGCTGAAGATATTTACTGCACTGTCATTCCCTGACCAGGGGCTCCTGGTGATGGATGAGGATTTTACACACTTTCTTGGACAATCTCAGCAAATTTTGTAAGTATGATCACCTTTTGGCAAGTGGAGGAAAATAAATACCTTCTTTCTATCATCTTCTAAATAGAATAAACAACTCTTAATTAAAATTTGATAATAGCTGAATTTTGCACTTAGCTGAAAAATGTAATTTCTATTTTATACTATGGAAAATAATTTGACCCTGAAGATGCAGCAGCACACATTTCAGTTTTCCTGAATCACAGGAGGCCAAAGATTGGGTATGAACACATCTTTATAATTACATATAAATAAACCCATCATGTATAATTAAAATATCCCTGTTACGTACACTCTTAAATATCCCATTCTATTTAAATGTTTATATTTATTGATTCTGATACTCTGATTGATATTTACACATACTTGCAGGCTGATAAAAGCATGCTACCTGTATCAATATACAAAATACTAGCTGCACCATAGCCCTTTTTGTTTACATTCAGTCTAGGGGCAGTGGGAAAAATACTTGGTGTTTTGAAAAGCAATGTTTTTTTAAAGTAGAAAAAAACCATACCGTCATATAATTGGAGATTAAGTATAGGTGTTGGCTGTTTAAAAAGGCAACAATAAATTAGGCACTGAAAGTAAGCTTCTCAAGCATACCAACACCCAAATTCTAACTACTTTGCAGTTGAGCTAAGTCTTCACTCCAAGATACTCAAGCATGAGGATCAGTTAGGTATGATGATGTAGACTGAATAACGGAAGTGGTGAACACTTATGAACTGAGCCCTCAAAGTAAAATCCAGCAATATTTTCCCCAGTTTCTCATAGTGTGCGAGGGGCAGAGGAAGGTGCCTTAGAGTGAGATTTAGAACAGCAAATAGTCTAAGCAGGGAACTGCTGCAAGTTAGCTATTAAGAAGCAGTAGATGTTGGGATCTATCTGAACTCTTATCCCGCTTTGAAACTCGGTAACTGATTTAGCCTTGCAGAAAGGTGTGTCCCGTAACTTGCTGCCTACAATCTGGAATTGTCGCGTGGGGATAGTGACTGAGTAAAGCTGAGTACAGCTGCGTCTTTTTTTCCCCCTTAAAACAGCAGCAATCATTTTGATATTTGTGACTTTCTAGGCATAGACTAATGAGTGGAGCATTCAACTTGAAGGACCAGAGTCTTTCCCTTCAGTCTGAGGGGTCCTGCCACAATGGGAAATGGGATTAGGAAAATGCCTTAATCACTGGCCAGTTTATGTGAGTAGTCCTTGTTTCATCTGTTGTAACCCCTGTGCAGTGAAGACGCCATGTTTCACTGGAAAAATCGCAAAGTGTCATGTTCTTAATACATGACACTTTATGCTAGTGATTAGCAGCACTTCCTAAATAATGAGAACGCTTTGGTCTCAGCCATGCTACAAAAAATACAGAGCAGCTAGTGTCAATTAAAAAAAAACAGATTTGGACACACATATTTTATCTAAATCCAGTTTTATAATCTCAGAGTTGTTATTTCAGCTGCTTCCTAAATCAGGTGGCATCTTTACTGTGTATGTTCTTTTAATCAAGGAGGAACTTCTGCATATAGCATTGCTATGCTTAAGTGCATGTCCAGTATTAGCAGATGTGTAGGTAGGCAGTTCCCTGCTTAGCAAACTGGCTGTTGTGAAACTCATTCCGAAACACTGAACTTTGCTAGGCCTGGCTCAGAAAGCATACATATTTTCTTACAGTCCTAGATTTCACTTTGGTAAATATGCACCTAAAGAATTAACTGCTGCAATATTTGAGGTATATATGCTGCTGGGGCCATTCTTCTCATCAGAGTGAAAGATCACTTCCATTTAAGTCAAAGTTTAAAATTAGTTAGGTACTAGCAAGGTAAAAAGTCTCACTAATTCCTCAGAAATATTAATGTCTACCCTGCCAATTTTTTATTTTAATCAAGCAGGAATTAATTTGTGTTAACCCCAAACTCTTAAACACCCTGTACTGCTTTGCACACTGATTCAAAGCTGGCATGCATTGGTGATCTGGTACCCTATCCATTCCACAGTCATGACTTTGGATTGTTACCGCACCTCTCTCGAATCCTATGCCATAGTGGTAAAACTGAAGAAGTGTATTTTCCACCTATAACTGTTGAGGTGGGCGGTTTGAAAAAGCCAATGCACCTTGCATATGAATTTAAAACTACAACAGCTGCAAGCTGCTGCAGGTCAGCATGTAACTTTAATCAGGACAGTAGAAGAGCTGGACTTCCTTAGTTTATTGTGATAAAGGCCATAAAGGATATAGTAATTTACTTTCAAGAAAAGCCCCAAGTCGAGATTGACTGACAAAGTGAGCACAAGAATAAACAGCCACTAATATATTTCTATTAGAAGTTAAAACCTTTTAAACCATCAGAGTAATGAAGTTTTGGAATGCACATATATAGAAGGGAGAGCAAAAAACCATAACCAGTTATAAGGAGGAATTTGATCTCTTTCTGAAGACAATATGGCTGCTTGCAACAGCAAGGAGATGGCTT
This sequence comes from Aptenodytes forsteri, assembly GCF_000699145.1. Taxonomy (NCBI): domain Eukaryota; kingdom Metazoa; phylum Chordata; class Aves; order Sphenisciformes; family Spheniscidae; genus Aptenodytes; species Aptenodytes forsteri. The sequence continues at coordinate 4,902,092 of NW_008795018.1, forward strand.
AGTGACATTGGGCCACCATTTCAATCCTACATTTCTAGAACAAGGGTACCCACAGAAAATCCATAAACCACACAGATATGAACAGCTTTTTGTAAACTACTTTGAACCATTACATCATGGACATACATGAATTCGGTTTGTGCTTTTGGCAGTAAAGTATATTTGAAACAAATTGCAGAATAAAATAAATACATTTACACACACATCTTGGTTCAGATACACTTTTAGAGTATTGAATATAATAAGATTATAGAAGGTTTAAAGAAAACTACTCATGGAAAGGCACTTCTACATGAAGTCTTGTTAAGAAGAAAGCTTACATTTCTGGCGATGCACTATTTGTCCACCTACTGTAGCAAGGTGTACCTTCCGGCAGTAGCAAGACAAAAAGAAATCAGACATTAAAAATTACTGCATAAAGACAGAACTTATTAATTTGCTGTATATATTGGAAGTAGTTGAGACAAGTTTCTAATGTTTGGTCACTTTTAGCAATCAAAAACTGTCATTCACCTGTACCATAACAATCATTATGCAGATGAAAAAAAGCAGAAACTTTGAATTCACGTTTATGTTTTCTAAACGCTAGGGAGAGAAGACATTTACCCATAATAGCTTTGACTTTACTGCTACGGAATGCTTCCAGGCACGGGCTAGGCAGAGATCGCATTGTACACTACTGAAGTCTCAGTGTCCGGATTCCATGACGTTTAAATCTTTTTCTTTCCCTTGTTCAATATCTAACTCTTGTGGGTCCTTCAGACCTATTAAAATTCAGTTTTTGCAGATATGAATTTCCTGTACATTGCTGTTAACCAAAAACATTTCAAAATCGCATTCACATAACCTAGAGCCAAATAGCTACTATCATCTAGATACAAGTCTTTTAAAAATACTTTGATTAACAGCAATGCTCAGGAAATGCAGTTGACGGAAAATTGTGCTTAATAGCTCTCCATAGTTTAAATGGTGTCCTAGCATAGAATAACTTCTAATGGTATGCTTATAATCTATTAAAGGCTATATACTTTATATTCAGAAAAAGGAAATTGTGCACTAGCATGTGAACAAAAAAATCAGTAGTATGAGACCTGCCTGCTGTGAACTTGGGGAAGCAAAATATGATCAGTTGGAGATTCTTAAATCCTGCATAATACTGTTATATATTACCTTTAACAGAGAACAAAAATGATTGCAAGAGACTTACTAAAGTAGAGATACGGATTTTTTTAAAACGACTAATAAATATTTAAAATAAAAAAGGACTTTGAAAAGCTTTATTTCATTGCATAGTTTCTCAATAAAAATCTTGATACTAAGGACATATTTAGTTTTTATGTAAATACTTGTACACCGATTGAAAAATAAAGTTGCAAATACAATAAGGAGAACTGCATTACATGGCACTATATGCTTGTATTACAGTCATACATCTCAATGTGGGGCACGACAAAATCGTAACATAAGAAAGAACAATTGCAGTTACAACCTCATTACATCTTTTACCAAGTTAACAGCGAAAAATGCTCAAAAACCCAGTGGAATATTTCTGGTCTCTCCGGCTTGTGCACCACATGCTACATCATATTCCTGAAGCTATGTCTATGCCAAGATTTTCTAAAGCCCACACATACCAACCTTACCATCAATGCAAATTATTTTTACCTTGCAAGTCATGACTTGCCTGTGCTAGAACATATTCTGAGGGCATGCCCCCACGCCAAATGGCTTTGGCTTGGAAAAAGTGACAGCCCTAGCCATAATCCTTATCACTGGCTCCCCAGCACGGTGCCATAGTTTGTCTCTGGTTCCCTGTCCCTGATACGTGGAACTGAAAGTCAGGGAAAAGCTACGACACCATGTTGGTGCTGCACTCACGTGTTTTCCCAGCAAAACAGCAGGGGAAAAGAGCATGTGTTTTTGACAGCAGTGCGATGTGCTGATTCTGGATGCAGCTGTACAGCATTCCCACAAGCTGGAATGCATGCAGCAGTCCAGCCTCCATCTGGAAGTCCTGTCCATCTTCCACAAATTACACTGACCCCATCATCACGCATGTCCCAGTGCAACCTTACCAAGTGTATTCAGACAATGGTCGCACACCATGGGCCTTGTGAGGATATCAGTGCATAACCCCATATCCTCCATCTAAATAAACAGAAGCCCTTGAGAAGACAATCTGGAGATGTTCCTAAAGGGTTCCCTTGCCGATACCGAAGTATAAAGCATCCCTGGTGCTTTGCTGAAGGTATGAGGAAAACAGCAAAACAGTTTCTAAGTGTGAACTACTTTTTCTGATATAAACTGGGCAATACTGGCTTACATTTCAGATGGTTGAGATTTATTTAGATAGACTCTTATTTTGAAAGGCTGAATATGCCCACTGCTGGCAGACATTTTGAGGACCTCTGTTTTTAAGTTCAGGACAAGGTGGGGGTTCTGAATTCCTGCTTCAGTTCTAAAGTAGATAGCTGTATTGGGTGTAGGTAGCAAAGTTTTGGTAGCGGGGGGGCTTCAGGGGTGGCCTCTGTGAGGAGAAGCCAGGGGTTGCCCCGTGCTGGACACAGCCAGTTCCAGATGGCTCCAAAGGACCGACCGCAGGGCACAGCTGAACCTGTCACCCCTTTGTGCAGTTAGTTACCTCACTGACGGGACCGAGTGTAACCTGTGGTGACAATAAGGGGGTAAGAGAGGGGTCTGGAGCGAAGCCGAGCCTGAGAAAGCAGGAGGAGTGTATTTTCCCTAGGTGTTTTGATTATTTTTTTGTTTTTGTTTCCCAATACCCAAATCAGTAGTGTTATATATATATTTATTTAAAAATTGGCAATAAATTAATTTTCCCCAAGTCGAGACTGTTTTGCCCATGACAGTAACTGGTAAGTGATCTCCCTGTCTTTATCTTGACCCATGAGCTTTCCTGCTCCTGTTCTTCCTATTCTCCTCCCCATCCCACCCCACCAAAGGGGGGACTGAATGGGTGGCTGGGTGGCAGTTTGGCTGCCATCCGAGACCAACCTACCACAATAGCCTAGAGATAAGATGACTCCATCTGTCTTTTAACATTCCCTCTTTCAAATTTTCCAATTAAAAACCCCCACCAATTCTAAAAATTGTAATTTTGAACTTCCAGATTCCAAACTCTTGGCTTTTTACTATCAGAAATGCCAACAAGAAAAATTACTAATTCTTATTTTCCTCTCAAGTATGAAATGAGGGTCTTGTTTCCTGCACTGACCCCCCATTCCTATTAGAGCCTAAGATACTGGACAGTTGCGAGCCCTGAATTTTTTCAGGCACCCATCTTTCCTTAATGTCATTTATACAGCCCGAAGTTGGCCTTCTGAAATCCATTCCCAGACCTTGGCATTGGCGTTAGAACATAACAAGACCTAATTACCTTTCTTAAAAGCCTGCCTTACCACCCAGAAGCAGAATTTGGACATAATATGAAAGACCGCTATAGCTAGAAGGTCCATGTCTATTACATAACATCACTCATAAAAAATGGGATAGCTCCTTGCTGGATAGTATAATGGAAAATACTTTAAATACTTTTTATTGCCGCTTTTTATTAGTTTCATAGTTTTTCAACAATTTCTGTGACTGACAAGGGTAGGACTGGAGAATGTCCCTGAAATGTTAAAGGAGTGCTGTGTGTTGTTATGACTTATTTCAGTTATACCCTGCAGCCCCAGCCCTAACACCTAAAGGAGCGGTAGCTGCAGTCGAATGATCTTTGCTTGATAAGTAATTTCTCACACCTTAGTATTTCATGCTAAACACTCACAACTTGACTAATCTAAAGCAGACAATAATTAACGAGGCATGGAAAAGTGTTACTGATTTTTGGAACACTTGAAAAAATATTTTTTATGCACATTTCATTTAATAGTTGTTGCTGTTCTTGAGTGTTGTTGTTAGAAAGGTGTGAAACACAAGGAATGAACGCTAATCAGTAAGTTCAATTTAGATGAGACAAAGTTCCCAGAAACAGTGAATATAGGGTTTTTTTGTTCATTTCAAAGGCAAGAATGGAGTATGTCAGCACTAAGTGAGGCTAGCATGGAGGATTTATAGAAACTAAATTTCAAAGAAAATCAATTACAAACTGTGAGCAAACTAATTTGTGATGAGAGGAACTATGCTGGACCAGCTCCCTTTTACTCGGCCCTACAGCAAAGCCTTCAAAAATTCTTTTAATCCCTTACCTACCTACATCTTCTCAAAGACTACTCTAAGTTCCTGTTGATCACTCCATTCAATCTTTTTCCTATCTTTTCCAAATGTACTTTACATTTGCATTGAGTTGGGACCAATTTCTCTGTTTAAACTAATATATTCTCACCTCTAATATGCCAATGACTTTTGTTACAAGAAATGCAACTTTTAAGTTACTGGGATTTAAATGAAAGTCTTGAGTGCCTGTCAAGATGAAAAGAGAACAAAAGTGTGGATCAGACTACTGACAGATATCACCCAAGATTTTTATGTAAGTGAGAGAAGAAACCTCTGAAGGTGTCTGACGGCTAATTCAGACTTAGGCATGTGGCATCCTCCCTATTTTACTCTGAATTACAGTGGATCTTCTGTGTCTTCTTACGCATCTTTCCCCAAATGAAGGCACATTGGGAGTTTCTAGGAAACTGCAAAATGGAAACTTCCAAAATAGAAACCTACTTTGTGGTCATTATTGATTTTTAGAGCACATGGTTTGAATCATTCTTAAAAAACTAAATGCGTAAGCCTCTTAAATTCAAAATGGATAAATAATTTGGCATAACTTCAGTATTAATAAATAATAAATTAATCTTCTTATTTATGTTGGGAAGAAGGGGATAAAAAGATAAATATTGATCTACATGGATACCCAGTGGCAGCGGGTCTTCAGGCAGTGGCCAGAAATGTTATGCGGCCTAGGTGTTTATGGGATTTCTCCCAAGGTACAAATAATATAAACATCAACTTCTTCTCTTCTTTAAGTTGGGAAATGATCAGGAAATTACAGTGATAAAACTGGAAGTTAACATGTTTAGACTATTTTAAATTCCTGAAATGTGGTTTGTTACTTGTTTTTCTACTTTATTCACAAGTATACTGTAGCTTGCCATTTCAAATCCTCTTTAGAGTTAACAGAGAGTCAAAAATGATGACTGTATAAGTTAGTGATCTGTGACAAGATACATAGAGGTCTACAGTCTAAAGCTGCCCTCTGTTCAGCTGACGATAATTTATGTAGATCCCACATACTAAACTGCCACTGATGCCTTTGAGCAGTAGACATATTTAGTCTCCAAACCTGTCTGCATAGCATCTACCTATAGATGAATAGTGCTTTCAAGGTACACTTTGATAAAGATATTCAGGAATATGCATAAAGACTGCTGCCATCAAAGGAAAGTCACTGGCAGCTGCAGTGGGTAATGATAAGTAATATGCTGATGAAAATAACCAAAATGGAAAAGAAACACACAATTTGTGTCTTCTTTTACGAATTGTTGCAGAAAAAAACACGGTAGGAAGCCTCCTACCTCTGGAAAACAAAAACCCCAACAAATCCAAACAACAAAGCAAGTCTTAGAGACTCACCTGATATTTACGAGATTCCACTCACTGCAGTTTTAAATAATGTTGTTGTTTCTGATAAAAGTATTTACTATTTAGCACAAACATATAAAAAAACCTATATAACTATGTCTAGTAATTGCCTTAAGAGTTTAACACTAAATTATTTCTTATCCACTATTCTTGATATTAAATGTTTACAAGCTATTCCCTAACTATTCTAATAACTGCTACAAAACCATACCATTTGTAATTCCTATTTTTAGCCCAAACTTCCATTCCCAGGTTTATATCAGCAATCAGAGTATTGGTAGGTTGCATTGCCTGAAGGTAGAACACAAATATTTTGTAATGTCAGATCAAACCAATGGGAAAAATTGTCTTTCCCTCATCACCTGTTGCGCTTCTCTCCTAAGGAATCAATCTATCTGCTTGTAAGGGAAAGGGGCATCTACAGAGTCCTGCAAATGTTTTTGGGAGCAGCATAAAGATGAAAGGCTAGAGCTGAAAGTAAATTAGGTGGGTGTTAGTTTTAACAGTTGAGTAGAAACATCATTTTCTCACATTCTTGTAACAGGTACCAGACCAATGTCCTGGGGCAGTTCTTGCCCACACAGGTCACAGTCACAGTGGGCTGTCATTCACTACTATCCAAAAGATTGCAAGAACAGCGTACGGCTCTCAGGTTCCTCTCATTTTAAAAAGTTTTTAAAACAAGTCTCTGGAGGGGAGTAGGGCAACAGAGCGTGCTGCATGCTGTTGTTGCTATGGCAGGTGAGAGTGTAGTGATTTACTAACCTGGAAAAGTATTTATGAGAACTCCAAGTCCTAAGTAGATCGAAAAAAGATTTATACAACATTGACGTCAGCTTTAAAGATATCTGTGCTTCTTTATAGCATGGGTGCTTCTCAACAGGACAGAAGCAGACCTGATTGTGAAGTTTAACCTGTGTAAACTAACATCCAAGATTGTCTTCATGAATACACTGGAGATGGGATGAAGCCAAATCATCTTAGTTCATGTAACTTTAATTGTTCAAGCATTATTATTATGGTCCTTTCTTTCCTCTGACAAAGCTCTGCAGAAAACAGTCAAAAGCATGTGATCAAGGAGACTGAAACTGTGTAGCAGGAAATAGTACATTTTCAAGAAGACCCTCACACAAAACTAAATATTGTGAAATAAAGGCAGAGGAAAAGTGATTCGTCTTCCCCTTGCTCTGCAAGGTTGCATATATATTCCTTTGACAATTCTTCTCTCTCTCTTTATATGAAGCTCTAATTAATGCTATGTGCTTTCACTTAATTATTTCTCTCTTTGGGATGGACTGTAATTGGGCCTTGCTCATGTGTGGAGAGACGGGTTATAAAAAATGTTTCTACTCCGCACATGATCCAGCCATACGTGTATTTGACACCAACAACTGTACTTTGCAAGTGTGACAAATGGCTTCGAAAAGGGATGAGGATTTCAACAGAATCTAAAAGAGGAATTATTTTTTAGAGATGGCTTTTACTGACTCTTCCAAATATCACTGAATTATCATATGAGACAAATTTGGGACACATTGTCATGGGTAATTAATCCAGTCATTATGAATTCAAAATGCTGTGTTTAACATCATTAATGGTACGCATTTTTCACGTGATGAACATATTTACTGCCCTATATTCTAACAATTAGACTCTTAGCAGCCACTTTGGTATGTAAAAAACATCAGAAGCCAACTGTAGCATTTCCAGTTTCCTCTTTTCCTAATCAATTGCACGCAATTACTGTTTAGCAATAACCAGCTAACAAGTTAATCTTGCTACGTAAGAGCAGATTTTTTTTATTTTCAAGGAAATCTAAGACATAACACATCTTTGCGCTTACAGAAGAAACCTCTCTCACTTACAGAGGAACTTAGAGAGAAAATTTTATGTAGAAAATGAAAAAAATGAGAGACTGAAAAACCAAATCCTTTACCCTCACTGAGAAATCAAGGCAGATGGCAGTGTGACCTCCCAAGCCACTGAAACAAAGGATTCTTACACATAGACTTGGTTTTCCTTTGTCTGTTCTTACAAAGCAGCCTTGCAAATGTGTTTAGCTCAAAAGTTGATATTAAAAACAAATGGTTAGAGATCACCATGATATATTAATTATGCAAAAGAAGCCAAACCGAATTTAATCGGAAACAGCAGACTCCAAACAGTAAAAATCTTCTCTTTCTTTTTGACAGAGACGGTTAAGAAAACATTTATGGTAATGCCAGAGCATCTGCTGATTACAGTCAAAGCTGCAGGACGCCAACATTAAATCACTGAACCATCTTGACAGCTTCTGGGTGCTCGAGTTTCATTCTAATAATAATTTGCTGTGAAATTTACCCAAATCTGAAAATTAGCTAGAAAATGTTTACAAAGAATATAGGTAAGAGTAAATAAAGCAGATGCAAAATTGATTTGCATCTGAAAAAACATATCTAAAATAGATGTTCGGCACTCAGACATTTCAGAGCTGCATGTAAATTGGTAAATCTCTAAAAAAGGGTAGGCACTTTAAGAACAGAATATAATTTTATCATCCATTTCCTATTGATTGTGACCTATCACTTTTTTTTTGTTTAGAATTGTTAGCATGCCTGTTTGTTTCATATAAACACAGATTAGCCATTTGAAGAAGGCCTGCACCATCTAAAATCAATTTTTAATTCCTGACACCTGAGGATTCAACACAGAACAATATACTTCATTGTAAAGCTTTAATTGATGCATCTATGTGCTACAGAGGGTGATTACTTGAATAATAAGTATAAGAGACGTGTGATCTGGTTGCTAAGCAAATGTGAGTAAGAGAAAAAGCCCAAGAAACGACATAACAATGAATCAAGGTGTGATGACAGGATAATTATTCTATGAACTGTCATGTTGAAGGACTCGCAGAACATTGACCTGCAACAAGATCACACATCAGAAAATTGCCTGAGGGGTAATTAAAATAATAATACACAAGTCCAGTCAGTCACAAAGAGAAAAATATATGCTTATTTCTCTGTAGCATGCACAGTCAAATACATTCTCATGTTAAATGTAAATGCTTAAACAGTGCAAGAATTCAGAGGACAACAGATTACAGCAAAGACCACTGAAGTTTATCTGAATTAGCATTAATGCTTTTCTTTCTTCAGTTACTCTGGGCATTCAACTAAATACTATTCATACTATGACACATTAAAGCATAAAATCTGTGAACTGACTTTCTGAAGGAAGTTGGAAAAAAAATTTAATCCTTTCAAAAGACGTTTAAGGTTGTAACGCAATACGTTAAAAAAGAATTACTGTTGTGGTGGGTTGACCCTGGCCAACAGCCAAACATCCATCCGGCCTCTTGCTCACTCCCCTTTTCCATGGGGTGAGGAGAAAATAGAAGGAAGGCGAGAAGACTCACGGATAGAGATAATGAGAGTTTAATACACATAGCAAAAGCTGTGCGTGCTAGCAAAGCAAAATAAGGAGTTCATTCACTATTTTCCATTGGCAGGCAGATGTCCAGCCACCTCCTGGAAAGCAGGGCCTCAGTTGCTTGGGAAGACAAACGCCATAACCATGAACGTTCCCCCTTCCTCCTCCTCTTCCTGAGTTTTTATTGCTGAGCATGACATCATATGGTATGGAGTATCGGTTTGGGTCAGCTGTACCAGTTTTGTCCCCTCCAAACCTCTTGTCCACCCCCAGCCTCCTTGCTGTGTGTGTTCTGGGGATGGAGGGAGAGAAAGCCTCGACGCTGTGCAAGCCCTGCTCGGCACTAGCCAAAACACTGGTGTGGCATCACCACTGGTTTAGTCACTAACACAAAGCACAGCAGCACATGGGCTGCCGTGAAGAAAGTTACTCCTCCCCAGGCACATCCAGTAAAACTGCAGATATTGTAACAACTCTGTACTCACTCAGCTGCCATTGTATATCTAAATTTGATGAAAGCTGTTCACATGACAGTTTTAAGACTTTCAAGGCAGACATTAACACAATTCCTTTTCTTCTCTTTAGGCTTTTGTTCTGTTGTTTACTGCACCAGTTTATATTGGCATACACCCCTCTGCAAGCCTAGACTTTAGCTCCAAGCACATACCCCATGATCACGTCCGAGCAATGTATTCTGCATTTCCTTCCCACATGTAAATGTGCAGACACACTTGAACTGCCTTTAAACCAGCCATCGTCAGTCTTGTTCATGGCGGAAACATTCTTTGAACTGTCTGTGCTCTTCAACCTGCTTTTTGGGTGAGCTTTGCCAATTGCGTGGAATCACTGATGGTTACTACTTTGCAACTATACTGATTATAGATGCCTACTCAGTGTAGATAGAACAAACCACAAAACAGCCTACTTCCAGAACCAAGCTAGTCTGTGATGGAAACCACTTGGTTGCTCAGAAGAGGAATAAATTCAGAAACCTCCTCGCTTTTTCGTCTCCCTGTTATTCCCTATGTAACTGAAGATACTGGAAGACAGCCAATTAGGAGAAGTTCTGTGGATACTCTTCAAAAATTTAAGACCACTGAGAATACCTGAAAAGATTTTTTGGAACACAAGGTAAGCATACAGTTTACGTGTACATACATTCATACAGACCAGGTCCATAGGTTACTCTCAACGTTGTATATAGGCATGATCATTGCACAATTCTAAAAAAGAAAATTCTGTTTCTCCCGCCATATTCTAAAGAGATGCTAAAAACCACCTTTTAGAAAACACACTACGTACAATAATTATCATGATGACACTTCTTTCTAGAACGAATATGTTCTGTAAACACATTGCTAGCTCATCAGTGAAGTTACTCACTCATACTAAATATGCTAGAGTTATATTCTCAAATCTTTTCTAGCATCTTCATTAATGCTCATTTCAAAAGAGTAATGCTATACCCAAATAGCATTAAATGCTATAGAAGGAAAACAAATGCTATTGAAAAATCTCCCAATGTTCAGCAGCTCACTATGGTCTAAGTAAAATTCATTAAAATGCAAATCTCAAGCATGCTAGTATTAATTTCAAAGTAACATCCTATAGAAGAAATATAATTTTCAGTTTTGTGTAATAAAATAATACCACTTACAAATCTAGATTCTCAACATTAGCCAGCAGTGTTAAGAATAACAATTCAGCAGACTCCAAAGACATTTGTAAACATTTTAGAGCAAAAATAGTAGGCTAGATATTGATATATTTTTACTCCAGAAACATCTTAACTGAGGAAACTATGGGGAAGGGAGAATATCCTCTAAGAATTCAGCTATTGCAGTCGAGAATTTATCTGACATCTTCTCTTAAAAATGTTTGCTTTTTCTGAGCTTACTAACCACACAGATTTTTTTCCATAAGTTAAGCTTATAATCAGGACAGTTTCAATAAGCTGAAGTGGATGTATAAATTTAACTCTTTTGTTATCTAAGACTATACAGCTTAAACCAAAAGTTTGATTACATTTGATTACATTTGTGTAGGTGCATTTCCCTTTTCTTTAAATTAACAAACTTTTTTTTTTTTGTGGTAATGAATACTCTAAAATATTCTCAGTTAAATTTCAAACCGGAAACCACAAATCTAACTGGGCTTATTACAACTATGAAATACATATAATTCGTTGACTACAGATACATACGTATTGCAGCTACAGAAACAAAACCAGCTCTTTTCTTCAGTGTTGTATAAAATTATTTGAAACAAGAGCATGCTTAGTCCTGTGTGTCCTTGTGCTTGACCAAAGGCTGCTGATCCCAATGTGAGATTCGCTGGACCGAATGAATTTGTGCTGGTTGCCTTAGGCTCCCTTCACAGTCAATGAGGAGAAACAAGCACTTCTAAACTGCACTTCATTTCACTCTAATGTAGATACTTTAAACAGGTGAAGAGAGCTTACGGTAACTAACTCAGATGTGAATGCCTGCACTCCAGACGTCTAAAGGTAACTTCTGTATCTGGAAGCTTCTGACTTTTGACTGCAGCAAAGTCTGCATAAAAGGTGGACTTCCTAGTCTGGACGGTGACAGCAGATTGTAGAGATCATATGTTCTCTATGAGGGAGGACAGGGTGCAGATTCGGTGATTTTAAGGCCTGATAGAACATTATGGGTATCGATCTCACCACCTATTTAACACAAGCTATAGAATTTCACAAAGCTTTTTCTGGCTGCATAAAGAATAGAATCGAAATAAATTATATTCTGGTTGCTACAGTTACCAGTTTGGATATAAAGAGGGGAACTCTGTTTTCTATATAACATACTGACAAGGACTGTAGATGTGAAAGTTGCCATTACTACATATGCTGCTCAGCCATTAGCTATCAACATTTTTTCCTTTTTAAAAATCCTTCATGATCACCAACCTTTTTCTTAAGTAGACATAGATCTTACAGTTGTTTAGGTTACTATGTCTTACAGATTTGTGATACCCATACTTTTGTGTAGCTGTGCAAGTTTCTGACAAGCTTGAAACATATTCTAGATTTAAAACCAGCCTATAAAATAAATGATTCCTACTTCCATACTGGTATATGGAATCCTACCCTTCAGATGAAAATCATCACTGCTTTAAACTGAAGTTGGCTTAGATTTAGTCCTGGCCATGCAAAATTTATAAACTCCAGTAGTGCACATTCAAACTTAAGAATCTCACATCCACGGAGGACTGAATGTTTAAGTTCAGTCTTTAGGGATGAAGATATAAATGTGATGCTTTGTATGGCAAGGCAACTCTGTGATTTTTAGATATTACTCAGTCCTGTGTGTTTGAATTTCTGTTAAGTAAGATAGCTAGCTTAGTAGATGAAAGAATTAAAGGAAAAGTGATTTGAGTTCTATGAAAATATTTTATGAACTCTCTCTCAAAAAAAATCCCATAACAGTGCTTATGTAGAGTATGCAGCAAGTTAAAAAAAAAGGATAAAAATAGTATGCAGTGATAAAAACTATAACAGCACCTGTTTTCAACACTACTTTAATTCATATAGTCTCGCTGCCATTCAAAATAAGCAGTAAACAAAGTATTTTCACTGGATGTCATCATCATATTTCATGCATATATTAAAGATTATTTGCCTCTCACTTGTAAACATACTAAATATGATGTTAAATTGGATTTATTCCATAAAACATAAAGCTAAAGAATTAGTAAAGAAAAGCATTAAGGTTTCAACATGGGAAAGGAAATAATAATAATAATAATAATAATAATAAAACACCAACACACAAAGGTATTTTTGGTATGAAACAAACACATGCAGTTACTTAAGACTCAATCTTTTGAAAAGAATATTTTGATTAGTCTTTTCATTATGTTTAATAGACTTTAGCACTATATTCCATCTTTCATTCAGAAACAAATCCAAATGACCTATTCCCATCAGAATTAAAATAGAAATGCTATTTCCCTCATCAGATTATGCACACCTCCATATTCTTTCATGGATGTAGGAATGACTGTGATACATTTCAGCTGGATCTTTGTGTATTTCAAATGTAGGAGACACCTTTTTTTATAGGCAAATACATAAGCTATTTGTAGGTGGGCTGAGGTTGTTTTGTACTGTACTAACTACACAAACTACCTAATTTTTGAGGGTAACACAGAGTGTGGGATGTTGTCTACAGATCCTATGCACCCATTAGTGCTGTATTTCACTAAAATAAAATCCTTGTAGAGTATGGTAGCCCTGGTGCAGAATCATTGTGCCTGACTCTGCAGGACGATAATGGCAAAGAGATTGCACTGTCGAGGGACTAGTCAAGGGAAAAAGGCAATCTTCAGAGCACAATTAAAAGCACATACTTTAGATATCTATTGCCTTCTTTCAATTAGAGAAAGAGCCTAGCTTAGATTAGTTTTAAATAGATAGTGAGGGCAAGCAAATCAGATCCCATGTAATTAAGTGGAATATACCTACATCAGATCCTGAACTTCATTTAGCCGCTTTACACGTGTCTAAACCTGCCTGAGAACTGCCAGCTTTGAATGGCAATTTCTGACTGATATTCTTTAAAAAATTTTTTTTTCAAACAGAAGTGGTGTAAGTTGGATAGAGAAGTGGGCTGAAGTAGCTAAATGGAGTGTATGACAGACAGACACCATTGAGAGTAGCGTTGTAGATGATAGCTGGCTGGCTGTAGAGGATATACTGACACGGCCTCCCAGCCAGAAAGACTGGTAAATCTTGGACTGGGAGTCCTCACCTGCCATGGGAAGATATTTCTGCTATTCAGAGAATAGCGATTCTTGACTGCTTTAAGGGCGACATGAACGTCATTAGGAGGAGACTGTACTTCTTGTGTTAGTTCAGTAACAACAGCCTAGTTTCAACTGCAATTCTTTTTGTGAGGATTTCATTCTAAATCAGGTCATAATGAGAGGATAGGTTGCCTTCTAACCCTGGGACCTTCACCAGTTCTAGTTTCAACCAACTGTTTTCATTTGTAGTTTCACTTGGTTTTAAATGGTGTTTACGATTTCTTTAAAAAAAATATATTAGCAAGATAGCTATGGTAATAAAATTACTGTGAGATACAGTTAATTATATATATTTATATAAAACATTGACTATATATGAATCTGCATTAGATGCTAAAGCATCTTGGAAAGAATTAAACACTTATGATGGATGAGAGAGTTTTGGAAGACCATTTTTAGCTGCACCTGATAGCATATAGGGAAAGGAAGGGTAGGGAAAGGGAAGACATTGAATTTATGATTATAAAAATCTAGGGCTCAGAACAGCACTTAAATTTTGTGCAGGCTTATTTGACTTGGAGACGTGAAATCCACTAAATAGGAGCATTTAACAATCAGAAGTTACAATACAGTAGGAAGCTGGGTCCAATTTACAAAAACACTCAATCACCTCCATTTTCTACGTTTGAAAAAACATTGTAGAAAAAAATAGAAATGAAGAAATGATATGACTAGGAAAAAATCTCTTAGATGTTGTATATTTTTTGATTGATGCTTCATATTGCTTCTCTTTAAGTCTAATTAATGTCCTTTATTATTACCAAAGCATGAGGGTTTTTTTTATTGGGTTGAAATAATATAAATCTAGATATAGCATCAGTTAAGTATTTTACTCTCAAAAATACATTAATCACATCATCTTGCTATATTTATTAAAATATAAATAAAATATTAAAAAAAATAGCAATTACAGGGTAAAGCAGAATGTTCATTAAGTGAACTCACCATTCCTGGAACTGCTTTTGTTTAAATGTAAATATTTGAAGGTTAGAAGCTACAATTATACATGGGTTATCAAAGAAAATATACGAACTCTGTGGAGAAAACCATTACCTTTCTCGGACAAAATTTAAAGTCTTTTTTAGTAAAGTCTTCACATAAAACATTTCATTGAATAATTGCCATAATATTTCAAAAAATAACAATGAAATGCAACAGCTGATTGAAGATATTGTCACATTTCATCCTCACAATTTGAAGGAAATCGTATTTTTATCTTTGTAACTACTTTACTTTACTAACAGGTTTTAATCCCATAAATAGGAAACATTACGTTTGTCCTCATTCGAAAATTTGGTCTTCAACGTTTAATATCCTGTGTTTGATAATTCAGAACTCAAATATACGGTATTGTCCTTTTTACTACAGAGAAACACTGGTTTATAGTAGGATGCATACCGTTGCAAGTAAGACTGTGGTAGCTGTATCACAATTCATTGGTAGCCAGAGTTTTCTAACAAAAGCAATTGACTAGTAGGAGAGAAAATGTCCTTATTTAAGACTATAAGGAATACTCTAATAGACAGAAGCAATTAAAAAGATATGCACTAGTACACCTTTTAGAAACAGGCATTGGGAAATGGCTGGTGTCCACTGTTAGTTAAAGACATTAGACATCTTCTTGTGGAAAATAACCCTCTGGAGAAATGAAAAAAATGCCAACACATACCCCGCTCTGAATGATATTGCACGTGAAGAATCTTCAATTCTTTGAAGATCAACTTTCATCACTGGCCATAAATCAATTTATTGTAATTATCGCTGCGCTACCTGATGACTTCCTATTCGGAAAAAAACCCCAGTATTCTTTTCATTCTCACTGCATTTATTGCTTTTAAGCAATGGTAAGAAAAAAATACTTTTGTTTCCAAAGTAAACAAAACCATGCATAACTGCTTTCTTTCTTTCCCCCCAAAACAACAGAAATGTTGTTTAAATAACTGGTCATTTAAAAATACTTGATTTTTTTTTTTTACCCATCTATAAGTTGATTTCAGTTAAAAGAAATACCAGACACTTATTAATGGTGCATTACTATAATATAGAATTAGGGGCAGTTTTAAAAACCTGCTGCTTGATGCAGTTACTGTTTCACAACGGGAGGAATAATTTCTTGTAGAGTGACATGTTCCCTTATGTCACAACTATTCTTCCTTTACAAAAGCTGTTACTTTGATGGGGAGGACAAATGCCTGCCATATATTACTATGCAGTCCATTACAATGGGTTCATTCATATTTATAATACAATCTGTGATGTTGATGCAATCACTTTAGACTTCACTCTTATTTCAAACAAATCCATAACTGAGAAAAAGGCAGGCTGTTGACAGGAGTTAATGTGGGTTTTACTCTGTTTACAATTGCTTTCTAATCTACTAAATGGCTGTGAAAATTGATGCACTGTTAGAAGTGCTTTTATTCACTATTACAGATAAAGGGCTGTTATACTGCAGTAATCTCTGTAATGCTAAATTGAATTTTCAACAGCGTTTTTTTTTGTTTTTACAATTTGAATGTGACAAGGTAGGCTAGTCAATCTATGGTAAGCTTAATTCCATCAATGCAAAGCATGTTTCCATCTTTATTAATTGAGATGCCTATAATTGCTAGGAAAAAAAAAAGTTAGAGATAAAACTTGTAACTATCACAATATGTACTTTAGGGAAAATCTCTTAGTGGCCAAAGCACGGGCCAGAGTCGCTAAATTTTGTGAGCAAATTTGTGATCTGTTGAAGCTATGCAAATGAATCCTCAGCAGGTAAAACACTGTAGTACAGCTTGCAGAACTGCTCAGCTTGCCACGAAGGTAAACAGATTCTGCTTAAACATCACAAAATAAAATTTAGGATTAGATGATTTGCCAATAAATAACTTTCCAGTGGGATTTTAGGAGACATGTAAAGATAGTGTTTTAGTTACATGACCAATAAAATCACAGTCATAAAGAAGTCCAAAGAATGTATACTTTAGTTTACCACTCTGAAAAGGAAGTCAATCGGAAAAAAATAATAAAGCCTTTTAAGCTTCAGATTTCCCTGATAAAGAAGGCGCAAAGAAATACCAAGGCTGCTGCTGATATCAAACAGAAGTACAGAAGACTTTGGTACTGTAGAATAGGGGCCCTAAAAAAATTCTTGACACACTTCTCTGAAATGTCTGGTGTCTCATTAAAACTTGAACCTGAGGAATGCAAGACAAAATATCTTTTTATGTTAATCAAGGAGCTGCTAATTTTCTATATGCATATGAAAATACTACTAAAAATTAATGAACAGAACTTTTACATGGCTTCCAATGGAAAGAAATCCTTTCTATTCAAGACATTTGCATGTCTAGTAACTTTAAAAATTGCTTATCCGTTTTAATTCTACAAGATTTAATAAAGAGGCATAGTTCTCTCCAATAATAGAATAATTTAGGTTGGAGACGACCTCTCTCGAGGTCACCTGGTTCAAACCCAGCTTCAAAGTGAGATACAGTTGTTAAGTTGGATCATAAAATTTTTCAAAAAAATAGGCTGTTAGATATAAAGATTCAAACTTCATCATTCTACCTTGGTGACATTTAATCACAGCAGCTGAATTCAGTAGTCAAACATAACACAAAAAATGCCCACGCATTTCATGCAGGACAGTATGATTAGTCTATGCAGAGTAGTAAGTAAAATTAACTTAAACAGTCTATCAACTAAGGGACACAAATGTGTAGTAAACAAACTTCATGAACAATAAAGCTCACAGAGCAATTTAGTTCTCTTGTGTTTTTTTTCCTATATGACATTTCTTTTCTTGAATGCTCACTTTTTCTCCTGTCCATTTTCAAAAGAAAAAAGGCTTAAGAGCTAAGTTCTGTAATTCTTAGTGACTCAGATGAAGAAGAACTATTAAAGTTAAGCGCTACTGAATAAGTCTTACGGATTCTGCAACTTAAAGAATAAATGAAAGCTTGGTATGTAAAGACTGAATGATTTTAGAAGATGACAGAATCATGAGAAGGTACTTCTGGAGTTGCTTTAAAATGTACTGGGAACGGTCATCACTTATAAGGTATCACTGATTGTTTAAAATATCGTATTGATTGCTGTTGCAAATGGAATTTCTCCCTACCAAATTATGTAAAATATTACACAAAGGGGTTCCATAGAAAAGTGATTATTTTGCTTGAGCAGGGTGAAGAAAAAGGAAATTCTGCTGCACACCTGTCATTCTCCAATATTATTTTCTTATATTAGATCAGCTAATACAACCTCTTAGGAACAAAAACGTTTGTTCAGATAATTAGCGGGCATCTTCTAAATGCCGTTAAGTATCATTTCATCCCAACTTGTAGTTACTTCTGAAACACAACCAAAGAAGCCATCTAGTTTAGCAGCCCTGCTTACTTCAAATACTGTCATTCTTCACAGCAATACCACAAAAGCTGTTTACGTTCGAGTCTACCATTTCAGTAGAGGTTCTGCTCTGCAACACTGCATTATACAATGTTGCTTTCAAATTTTCAAACATCTAAAACATTCCTTTAAAACTATATTAGAACAAAAAAGAACTTATTTTAAAAGGTAGTTTTATAATTTGTGAAAATTACAGAAAAATCAGTAATCATATTATTTGGGACATTAACTCAGATTAAACTTAGCCCTCCTTAGCCTAGAGAGTGATATCTCCTTCGTTTAGTCACAAAGCTAAGAAATACCCCTTTGGTGTATTATATTTACCACATAGTGCTTCAAAATATGGCTGAATGAGCTATTCCTAAATATGACTGAAAGGCTTCATGATGTGCAACTCAGTCCAAGCTAATGTGTATATTGCGTCCTCCAGATATTTCAAGAATC
Source organism: Aptenodytes forsteri (assembly GCF_000699145.1). Lineage (NCBI taxonomy): Eukaryota > Metazoa > Chordata > Aves > Sphenisciformes > Spheniscidae > Aptenodytes > Aptenodytes forsteri. The sequence continues at coordinate 4,920,764 of NW_008795018.1, forward strand.
ACAGAGGTTTTTTTCTTCCCGCAATTAAAATTGAAACTAGATTTCTAACTTAGAATTGTTCTGCTTATAAAAACATTTGAAAGAACTCAACAATTACAATTACAGACATGCTAAGATCTAATCTAGTAGATCACAGGTTTAAAATAAGCACAGTGGCCATGAAAGTCCCAGTTACAAAGGCATGCTAGCATTTTGGAAGGCTGACTCATGGCAGAAAAGCAGAAATTAAGTAGTAAGAACATCCTGCACAACCTAAGGGAAAAGAGATGATGGGGAATGAACAGCTATATGCCTGTAAAGACGACATGCATAATGAAAGTGGTAACAACTGAAGATGGAGTTGTTACTGGTATGGAAAACTACACAGGGTGTCAGGATTAGCTGGTCATTTAATGCGTCACAACTTGCAGCATGATTCTGGAAGGCTGGATTTCTTATTTGAGTACAAAAGTGAGAATGACTTAATAGAAAATGTTGCTTCTGTGAAAGCATAAGCATCGCCACTCTAGCAGGCTGATGTGCATGTGACAGACCATACATACTTCTGTAGAACTAGACCTACAAAAGCTCTACCTTACCATGCACTAGAAAGAGACTCCTTACTACTAAACTGTCTTAAGCCATAATAAACCTGGCTGACTTGCAATTTATGGGACATTATGGGAAATTGAAATGACCTACTTTGAATAATGCATGTAACACAAAGAATTTACTCATCTGGAGCAGAATTTGAACATATGTAACAAAAATAGCCATGGACAATTAGAGAGAAGCTTGACAGAGTATTTCATAGATATACCTACTTGTATATCACAGAAACACAAGATTATAAATTAACTGTAGTTGCTGGGAGGTTTTGAATTTTCAGTTAACCTGTCAACAAGAAAAGGGCCTTTTCTTGAACAGCAGTTTCATAAAACTGTAAGATCCTGCTTTGTCTAGGAGAAAAAGAGGTGGAAGCACGGCAGTCAGGCCATTTGATCCTTCTTTTATTCTTCCTCCTGTATAAGCAAACTATAGTTTTGCTGTCTACCCATACTGGAATCAATCTGAAATATTAATGAGATTTTTCTTTAGACATTCATATGAATGCACCATAGTTGAGAAACAAGTTTGTCGTCCAAATGGCACTAACATAAAATAGCTTCATGTCTGTTGCCATAATTATTCACTGCAAATAAGTTCCCAAAGTACTCTGTAATAGGCAGTAGATATGAAGATTTACTTTCACAGAAATGAACACTTAAATTTTACCTGTCCCCTAGATATGTTACAGATTAGAATCATCTACAGAATATGAAACTGGAGGTGGGTGTAAACAATTATCTCCCATCCCTCTTAAGAGTCTGTACAGGTGCATTCACTGAGGAAAGGCTTACTAATTAGGGACAGGGAATGATAAAGAATAACTGGGACAGTTAAACAATTGTAGGTGTATACATCTTTAAGGAATTTTAAAATAAAGCTAAACTGAGAAGGCATCTTCTGAATCCCAAACTTGGGAAGCATCTGCAGATGGCACCATGTCTACTTCGTACCACTAAGCAGAGGAATGACATTCTTATATAGTGATGTTCCCATATAGGAAACACCATACAGCAGATGAGAAATCTCAGTAAAGGTTCCATAAAGCTTTTCTTTAAGACTTTAACATTGACTTTGGTCCATCTATACAAGCAGTATCACAGTACGAAGAGTTATTTTTTGCAAGGCCTGATCAGATTTTAGAGAATGACAAAACATTTGGATGGTGACAGCCCAACTCCGATGCTACATCTTTGCTCTGCTGCATGATTAACTGCCACTTGAAATTGCAGCCACCGGCCAAAATTCTACCACCTATCCCTATCCTAGCACCTGTAATTCACTACGGAAACTCAATTCTCTCCCTTCTTTTAAAGTATTATTTTTACTTGGCTACATATTTCCTGTATTTTTATTCTAACATGAAAATGTTAGTAAGAACATAAAATACACTAATAGCAAACTGATTATCTCATGCAACCAATCAGACTGGAACCTAATCTAAATTTTGCTGCAATCCAGTGTAAGTGGAAATCCTGTAAGTACCTGGTTTTCATACCACTCAAGTTGCCTTTGGTATGTTTTGTAGCCAAAGCCTGCAACTGTTACCTTACTAGTTTTTGTGAAAATCTGAGCTTTGGTAGCACAGCTTTGATAGCTAAATCTGTTTCACCTTTTAATAAATTACATTTCCTGAAATGCTATTCAATTAAAACAGAAAGGAAATGATGATGTATGGGCAAATATAATTAAAAACACAGTAAGATTTCAGTGTGTAATATTTTTAATGTTTAAAATTAGTGACATCTACAGTTTTGTCACTAGTGTTGGGTAAAATTACTTTGTACAAAATACTGTTTCAAAAAGAAATAAAACAAATTGCTTTGTAAGTACTTCTATCTCTCTGAATTCCTTCTTTAGTAGGAAGGGGGCTTCTCAAAAGAATATTTTATACCAGCCAACTCAGTTTCTTAAAGTATTTTTTTTTCTCTTGGTTTCACTATTTCCAAAATAAAGTATCAGATGAAGCCTGTCTTCAAAAGTATAAAGCTTATAATTTAGCTTCTGTGACAGTCGTCTTTTCCCCTATATATCTTGCTTGTACAAGAGAAAAATAAATTAAATGCAGCTTTTATAATTTCTATTTCTTGTAATTGTGTCTTAAAGAGACAAAAACGGAAAGAAAAATCAATCACAAATGTCAGCACTGTTTTTTTAGATAGACATTGGTAATATTACAGAAGCCGTAATAGAAGCATGTAATATAAGTCCAGATTGCCTGATTTACATTACTGACTCCCTGATCTAGCTTAGTTGAACACTGAATTTAAATAGAGGTGCTTGAAGTCAGGAGGGACTTATGTATGTGCTTATATGCTGTGCTGAATCAACATCCCATTGCAGCAAATCACAAGTACAGTATGTTTAACAAGCGTAACATGGCAAGCATACTTATCTATCCATAACAAAGCCAAAAATGACATCCCCTCTATGCATTTTTGTGAGTTAGCAAAAATCAGCAGGCAACAGTAACCTTACTTACTACCTACTTTTCCTTGGAAAGAATTATTTAGCATAATAAACCGAAACCAGAGTGTATATTTTGAAGTTGAAAGGAAAAGGTCCAAACTGGCATGCTTTAGCTGTTTGTTAACTGTTTTTCTCCTAATGAATTGCCCTGTTGCTCTGCATCACTCTGATTGCAGTATAACAGCTTTCATTAGTCATTATAAATACGGCTTTGTGCCACGTTATTTACATTCTTACTGCAAATAGCTAGAACATCACGTTATAATAATTCAGAGTATTTCTGCACTTGCTGAAAAATAATCTGGTAATGCCTAATACATGATTTACCTTAAAGAACCTTAAACCCAAATCTTTAAGTTGTTGGGTTTGTGGGTTTTTTTGATACAACTTTGCCACCAGCATAATTCCACCATGGCCAAAATTCTTGCCAATAACAAGGCTAAGGGAATCAGGATTTTACTGTAATTAGACTTTGCAAACTGGGCTTCTCTTCTGGTAGAACTGTCACAAGGGGAAACTGATACTCAAAGCTTAAAATATGATTATTGCTTGAAAATGAACTAGCACTGTAAATATGCATAAAAATGAGCTTAGGAAAAATCTGAATCACAAATATGAACAATAATAAATATTAATCAGTAATAGGATGGTTTTCATAATATACAACTATTTTCTAGATATTTTCAGTAACATTTCATTAAAAGGCTTACTTTTCTTCTTAACACTTTAGCAAGTCAAAAAAGAGGACAACAATTGTTATCTAAAATACTGTTTGATGGCAGAGATTCTTTGTAAAATCGTTTTTTATTAACTACATTATTTTACCCAGGTCAATCTAAAGTCAATGAATTTCAGACATAACTGACCTGCTCTGAATTCTGGTGCGTGATTTAGGTACAAAAGTCAGTATGTTTATCATCCAAAAGTGAAAAGTTTCACATTTTTTTTAATTTCCTTCAAAAAAAAAAACCAAACCAAACCAAAACCTGTTTTCCTAAAGTTGAAAAATAAAAGTAACAAAACCCATATCTACATTCAACAGTAACTATTACAGAGAATATTTTTCACTACTAGTATTCTTCAAACCCATGACTTTGGTACTACTGAAAAATGAATGCCTGGAACTAACGAATATATATATACATACTTATAAAAATAATTATGTCTATACACATTTTATACACACACAGATATTATGTGTGCATATACATTACATTCAGCTTTTTTGACTCAACAGGCTTTAGTATAACTATAATGCCAACACAAGTTTTATTAATAATCTACGCCAATACTTTGAAACAGTGACTTCGCGAAATCCCGGCTGGCAATCTAAACTCATTTACAAAAAGGCATTTCACCTTTTAACTAACTTATTCTGCCAAAGAAAGATTTATCAAGTGCATTATAAGGATTCCAAAATAGTATTTACCTAATCTAATGGGAGAAGTACACTGACATGAAAAGATGTCTATAAATGAGGCTTAGTCAACAAAAAGGAAAAATAAAAGATAATAGAGTCCTTTGAAAGAAGAACAATGGTATTTTTTAAATTCATTTTTAACCTTCCTAAAATAAGGAATTAAACTTCTTTTGTTCAAATATTAAGATCTTTTCAATGAACAGATAAACAAATTCTCTTGTATTTAGCATGTTCCTCTCTGTCTAGCTAAGTTTATACTAATCTCCTCAAATTCAGGCTGTATTCAACATCTCCTGACCCATGCTGCTGCTGAAGATAAACCTTGTACTGTGGTTTTCCAGGCTATAAACTTTCAGCAAATAGAAAACAATTTTAATTTGATGGATACGATATTAGGTATATTTAGTTTGTCATCCGGCTGCTTTTCTTCCAATTACATGTTGGCAACACAATCCTCAAAGAGGCTTCTTTCCCCTCATAACTGATTATGAACCATACATCACAAATGTGGCACCTACAATACATGTATGTAACCTCTTTGGCAACATAACTACTTAATTCCATGGCAGAACTCGTTCTCAGCACTATTTTTATATTCTTTTAAATATCTGAAATGTTTTTCTAACATTAAACTTCTAGACACAATCTACAGACTTTCTCTTGAATGCTAGAATCATTTTCCACCCAGTGAAGATGAACGCAGTGTTAATGCTGGTCAGCTGCTGTGGCTGCGAAGCTAGTTAACTGCTCATTTATCAAACTCTCATATGGTAACTTTAATGGAAAATATTATGTCTTCATCTCTAATGAAAGTATCGTGTAGTTATTGCATAACAGATTCCAATACTTTGCACTAACAATGAGTCCGATTTGGCATTGCTATACTTATTCTCTAGAATCAGAGGATTACGTATAGCTCAGAAAAATAACTGGCAAACAACCTCCTTCCATCAACGTACTGCACATATTCTAGAATACATAGGACAATTAAGTGTAGAAAGGTAGAAAAAACATACGGATGGGGAAGTTCTTTTCTATATTCAATATATATGTTGAATTTGATATGCTGAAGATAGGTTTATAATATGTCAAAATCAAGGAGAGCTTAGTGTCTTTTGGTGTGCCCATTAATCATTAACTATCAAGTGGTCTCAGACTCAAGACAGCTGAAATGTTCCGCATTTCCCAAATGCCACTAAAAATGCATCTTTTTTCCACTTTCGCTATTTGAAATCTTTTAAAAATAATTTAAAAGTATACTATCCATCTTCAGTGCTGGTCTAGCTAAAGACCAAACAGATCGGTATGAACAGCTACCTATCTTAACCACTTCATGTGGGAGATCAGAAATTTTATCAACCAGAAATCTTACCAGAAAATGGATTTTTTTAAAGACAAAATAGTAACATCAGTGCACAGAATGAGATATGTCTAGCAAAGAAAGAAAAAAAAAAAATATATCTCTCTAAGTATACAGATAAGAAGGAGGAGACCAAATAAAGACTTAGTTCATTACTCAAAAGGAAAGCTTTGAGTGGATGAGGCCAAAGCCAAAATATTTAATGACTTCTTTTACTTCAGTGTTCACTAAAGTTATATTTTGAACATAATTAATACCAGTGACAAAGCACTAATGCACAGCTAGCTCTGATATTTTCTAAGAACCACCCCCAAAAAACTGAGTCAGATAAAATCAGACCCAGGGCATTAGTTACAGTAACCTCAAAGCAAATTGCAGCTACACTTGATAACTTTTTTAGAAGAGATTTGATTCAAGAAAACTGGAAGAATGCAAAAGTCGTGACTCTAATAATAACAAAGGAGAGAAGTGTCAGAGAATCGTTCAACCCAAGTCAAAATGTCAGGCTGTTTCTAGGAGGTATGAAAAGGAGCATCATCTTTTAAGATATGTGAAATCATGCTTTAGTTCTCCCGTTCATCAACTTCAGCTCTTTGTCCAGTTTTAGACACTGAACTACAAGAAAGAGGTTGACTCTTTCCTTTTAGATATCAAGAGACTAATAAAAATCATGAACGTCTCAAAATCTTAATCTACAAGAACAGACGGAAAAAAAAAAATGTGCTGTTTAGTCTACAGACAACAAAATACCAAGGAAAACACAGGACAATAAAGGTACTTCAAAAGGCCACCTAAGCCTCTTTCTTATTCCCAAGATCAATGCTGTCTGTCATCTTCTACCGTGAGATACTCTATTCAGTAATATTTTTTTTAATATATACAAAGAAGCAAAAAAAAGGGAACAAATATGCAGAAAAGAAACAAATGTGCTGTCCAATGTAGATGTATTGTTCTAATTTGTTTTTAGAAAGCTCCATCAAGAACGGTACCTGTATCCTCAAACTCACTGTGTGAAAGGGAAATAGATTAAATAAACTCTTAACTATCCATAAGTTTTATGATTCTTAAGTATAGTGAAAGAAAGAAGAGCTATCCACCATGAGAAAAAGTGAATTTATTATTTCTCCTGAGTAATATAACCGTATTTTGTTTTACTCAAAATCAAGGAAAATAGAGCAAGATCATTAATAAGGTATATATGGATTTGTTGAAAAAAACCTGTGGCTCATCTGTTACACAGAACATGAAACTTTACTTAATTCTTGTTAAAGCATCAATGAGAAGATGACAATGTGCTACCAGTTAAATTATGTTTGTGAACCAGCATTTTAAAGTAAACTTCCTTCTAGCATTCATTAACAGAAATTCCACAGTGAGAATAAATAGAGCTAAGAGAGACAACTCTAAATTTAATTGCTTAAGTATCTAAAATAGTCAAGTAACTCTTACCTAAGACTCATTTTTCTGGGAAGTTGGACAGACATAAAACAAGGGCATAAGAACAGAGCTGTACTGCAGCATCCTAGTGAAAGCATGATCAAACTTTCCTTAAGCCTTATAGTCAGTGCAGTCTACATTGAAGCATTTGTATTTGTCTGTTTCTTCCTACAGAGTCAAAATTGGTTGGTTTTTTTTTTTTTTTAACTGTAGAACAGACATACACAGTGATATTCTAAGAATTTATAAATACTCCAAATCAACTTGAGCTACATATGAACAAAATAATATATTAATTTCATTTGGAAATGATTGCTATAGTCACATTAGAAGTCTGAATGAGCTTAAAAACAAGGAAACAAATTAAAACTACGTAAGAATTTTTATCAGAACAAGCTTAAAATGTATTTATATGCAAAATGAAGTACAAAATATACTACTGTGCCAGTCACGCTCTATCAGAGCTGATGATAACTCTTCTCCCTTTTTTCCCTGCAGTTTTCTTCCTGGCTACTGAATTTCCTTCTAAGTACTATATTTAACAACCTGTTTAATTAGATTTTTAAAATGTAAAGTTCTGTAGTGATGAATAGGGAAATTATGAAGAAGTAACTCAGTGAATGAATTGGTGAGCTATGCAATAAGCAAATATTCACATAACATTTGGTAGAAGTAAAGGCTTTAATATTAGAATGGTAGTTAAACACCCAGGCGTTCAGATCTACAGATCAGGCCACATACTCACTTCCATTCCCATCTATAATACTTTAATGTGTAGTTTCCCAAATAGTTATTCTTTAAACCTCTGTGACTGATCCATAGTTTAGGATTGCCCATCCTAGATTAGAATTACCAGTCTCAAACTAAAATGACAGATTATTTTCTTAACTCCCCAGAATTCCCAACAGGATGATTTGGAATAATTATTTTCCCTTTCTGGTAGGTTTTCCCTTAGCTTTTCTCCCTGAATTGGGATAAGAATCTTAATTTTAAGTTATCCATAGATCAGTGGATAAGGCCCAAGTACCAGCCTAGTAAGGAACAGCCCTTCTCTCTTTTTTACTATCCATACAGTACATTCAGACCCTTTTCTAGCAACACACAAATACACATTATATACATTAATCTCATAGCAGTATTAGGTACCACAACCTACAATACTTTTCTAAAGCTAGTTCTTTGCACTTGGAATATATTTTCACACAGCGACAACATGCATTACATTAACATACTGAAACTGATGTGGAAGCAGATAATGAATATTATAGTCACATACTTGAAGCATTCATTCGGAGACATATCAAAATACAGAAAATTTGGCATAGCTAGGGCAGATTTTGAGATATATACATATTTATAATGCAGTAATGTATATTTTGAAGTGCTACAGGTCTTAACACATTATAAGCATACACACATACATGTGCATGCGTACAAATGATGACTGGATGACTAAAATCCATTGGTTGTTCTAGTAAAATGTCTTAATATGAAACTACTGTGATAGGTGATCACCACGTTCTAATTTTTAGGTTTGCAAAGTTTCAGAACACAGAATCTTAAATAACATTCTAAGAATGGAGAGGCATTGTTTATATTCTCTTCTCTGTTCAAGAAAACAGAAAAAATATGATGAAAGGGAAAATCGGAAGGTTTTAGGAAGATAAAGAATGATGGAGATTGTTCAGTACCTCAGTAGGATTTAGTTAGGCATCAGTATCTGGTTAAATGTTTTCAAGTGCTTTAGAAAAAGGACACAGCCAACTTAGAAATCACATTTGCCCAACTGCAATTCAAAGAAATAAAATAAAGGAAATAATTTCCCTTCTATAAGAGAACATTCTGCATTATTTACCTTGCTTAGCTTACCAATTTCCTCTTTTGCCCTGTTTTTTTGCAAAGCAATAATGGACAGAAAACCATGAAAAATATAATAATAAAGCCACAGAAAGTAGAAATGGAATACATAGATTAGGTATAAATGCATACAATTAAACTTTCAAGCTAAAATGTGTCCCCTGAAAACTCCTAACACAGAATATTAAGCTGTAAATATATAAACTACTGCAATACAGCGTGGCCTTACCCTTCAAGGTAGGAAAAGGGGGGGTGAAACTAAAAAATAAAGAAGCAGCTAAAAATAAAAATATTTTATAAGAAAGAAATAAAACTTAACCTAAAGATTCATGGACAATGTTGCAGAGGCAAACACTGAAAGCTTTCTTTGCTCCCTCCCCACCAAGGCATTAGATAACTTTTAAACACTTTAAGGTGATTCAATTTATCTCAACTTACTGCTACGTAACAACATTATATAGAAAATAACTGTAAAGTTTGTTCGTTCATAGTTTGCTGCATGGGTGCAGTAATGCCCATTTTGTGAAAAGACCATACCAGCAGGGAGGAAAGTTGCCTGTTTACCATCTCCTGACTATTGCAGAGCAGGTGAATTTGAACCTTCTGGAAACGGGGTAATTTGCTTCTTGCTTGAGGAAGTAATCATGCTCAGCTTTAGGCAAGTTTCTTAATGCAGGATGGAACGGGATGAAGGAGATGCACTTTTTCAGAGGACACTGAGGGCAGGATACAAATGGGTTCTGAAGCTTTTAAGGTCATCTGGCTCACCCACCAGTTTTGATTTTTCACTACATACCATAATTACGTTATTCTTTTTTATATTCTTATATAATGGGAAGATAAATAGGGAGCCTTTGGTGTCTTTTGGTGCACTTCCTTCAAAGCTCTGCCTGAATCACAGTCCCATCATCATATTCTAATCGAAAAACAGGCAAGTTCCTAGGGCTTTTGACATGCCAGCTTCAGAGGCAAGAAGCACCTTGGGAAATCTCAGAGGTGATTTGGTCTCAAGCTATATCAAGTCAAAGAACAGTCTGATGAGATACTATGTAAATGTTAATGAAATGCTCTCCAAAATGTTAATGGTCTAATGCAGGTGACCAGAAGGAGAGTCTCTGAGTAAGTACACTAAGAAAAATCGGTAGCTACATATTAGCTTCATAACAAGTTGCCAAAGTAGTGAAATTACATTAATGAAAACAAGCTATTAATTTTATCCATCTGTAACTAAGCTCAAATGCCACACCTTATTTAGCTTACAGGACATGTAAATTTAGATTTTACCTTTTAATGGTTTCATATCTATTTAGTATAAATACTGGTTTTGGAAATGATTACTATTATATGGCTCATGTTAAACAGTTGTACCCAAAGAAGAGAGGGCTCACAATATCTAAGGAAAGATGAGGAATTTCTAGAATTTGTACCCTTAAGGTCAGAAGCTGGAGTATCAATGTTGCATTCTAGTGACTTGCTTCAAATTTTGTTAAGAGGACATAGGAGTCTAAAACAACAAGCAGAAAACAAAAATTGTGGATTAGTGGTGGAGGGAAATACCAGTTTAATAACTGAAGTGATTTTTCAGAATTTTTTGTGGGGGAAGGCAGGAGGTAAGGGTTAGAAACTGATAGCATAATGAGCATACCATGAGCACAGAGCAGCCAGTTTTAGCTCTAAGTCTCAGTAAGAGTCCTCAGTGCAGTGCCAGCTCCATAATGAGCAAGTGTTCTACTCAACTGGGGAACTTATTGTATTAAACAAATCACAGGATATAAAAATACACTGCTTGTGGAAACAAGCATAAAGAGATCAGCATTAATGATGAAGTGGAGCAGATAAAATAGTGAGACAAGGACACAGAAGCACCACTGGTTTAGATACATCATTAAACACAATCACCTTTGACACAAGCAGTTTTGATATTTCAGTACTCCACCTATGTCAAAACCCATGAACTTCAGCATGTTGGAACGGTGTCTTAAAGGTTGTGGCTAATTAACCCAGATTGTCTTCTGCGAGTTCCAGACCTGTTTCTTGTGGGACAGACCTTCCAGGGTTTTTTTACAGCTTAAATTGACTGGATTTACAGTGTTACTCTTTAATATAAATGTGGCATAAAAGTAGAGAAACCAAATGCATCATTTTCTATGAGTGAGTTGTGTAGGGATTTCAGTCATTATTTCTAGATTTATTGCAGTCACTCAGTAATCTGAAGTAGCGTATTACACCTGTGCTCTGATGCCTTGCTGTGGTTGTGTCTAGGTAAAATGTAAGATGATAAACAGACTGTATGAAGTCCAAATAATTTAGACCCCAATTCTTCAGAAACTCTTTCTTCTCACAGAGTTTTTTGGTTATCTGTTCCTAGAGTAACACATTTAGGAGCTGGAACAGTGATCTCACTACAAGTTTTTTCAGTTGTAGAAACTCAAGCTCTTCAAGATTATACCCATAATATTGCCTTTACCTACATCTTTAATCCTAGTTGTTTCAATTTTCTTGCTCTCAATATTGCCTACCTACATCTTTAATCCTAGTTGTTTCAATTTTCTTGCTCTCTCCAGGTTCCTTGCAGACTTCAATACTGCTTTTGTGTCTTCTTTAAATCTTAGCTTCAAGTGTTTTATCAAAACACCCATGTAATTGAAGCAGAGTTCCACTTCTTAGTCACCTAACAACCTTTTTAAACTGGATTTTTTTTAGAAGCAGTATGAAATATGATCCCTCTTTACCTCTATCAGTTGTTGTTACTCTGAAATGAATATCCATCAGCATAAAACAAAATGAACTTTTTTTTTTTATCATGGAGATGTTAATAAAATTGAAAGAATTTAGGGAAGCTATATATATTTAAAAGATCTAGTTATATTTGATGTTTGGGGTGCAAAAAACTTACAATGTTTTTTTCTGTAACACAGTCTCAACAAATGACCATCTCTTTTTGAGAGAGTATTTTATCTAAAAAAGAAGATCATAAAACAAAATGAACTTTTTTTTTTTATCATGGAGATGTTAATAAAATTGAAAGAATTTAGGGAAGCTATATATATTTAAAAGATCTAGTTATATTTGATGTTTGGGGTGCAAAAAACTTACAATGTTTTTTTCTGTAACACAGTCTCAACAAATGACCATCTCTTTTTGAGAGAGTATTTTATCTAAAAAAGAAGATGAGCCTTGTAAGCATACAGGCATAGACTGGGAAAGATTACAAATGAGTGTAGAAAAATCACCGTTAAAAATATAGGATATGTCTTAAGAGATTCCAGTTCCCTATTATATTCAACGATGATGTTAATATACTTTCACTTGTTGATTAATAGATGAAATTTTAAAACATTTGACCAACCACCCATCCTACTAGAATGCTATTTTCAAAACTTGTTACTAATCGCTCCTTGCTCTTGTGTTTATGCTGTCTGCTAACTCAACATTTTTTCTCCCACATTTACCCTCCCAAACATACACAACATATATATCGTATATATTATAATTGTATATAATTATATATAATTTATATGTGTGTATTTTATACACACACACATATATGTACACATACACTTTCTTCTTGCCTTTGTTCTGTTAGACTAAACAAACCAGGCTGTTTCAAACACATCATTTTAAATAGTCTCTATTTTTCTGTGTTATCCTAGCAGCCCGGCTCTACATTTACTCTAGTTGAATTACTTATTTTTGAACACTGGTGAATGGCATCAATATTTCACTTTTTTTTTTAATCGCAAAAATATTTTCCCTGCTCCAGTCAGAGAATTGCTGACTTTTTTTACAGATACACTGTAGTGGAATTAAAAAAATAAGTCTGATCTTTCCACCTACTTACCTGTCCGAGTCCTTCCTAGCTCATGAATCCCCAGTTTATATAAAGTATATGATGCTTTCTCATCTCTCAAGTTCTTACATACATAAAATAATTATTGAAACATAGTTCTGTTTGGGAATAAAGTCTGTATCTAATTGGTATACTTCATACTTATAAATGAGGAAGAGGGTGAATGTATCCATGACTTCCATGCAATTACACCAAAATATGTTTTGAATATTTCTTAAGATAATTTTCTGCAGTGTGTTTTCTAATTCTATAATCCTTACCCTTGTAGGGAACGGTGAAGAAGATAATCTATCTTTGTTAATTAACTCAGCTGGAACCTCAAACTTCAAAATTGTTCAGGAATCAAAAATTCACAGAGAAACAAGTAAGGTTTTCTGGACATTACACTACAGAATAATTTGGGCTTACCTCAGAATTAAGTCCCAAAAGCCTTATCCAATAGTCCTATTAGGTCTCCAACAGCCATCATTATCTTTTTTTTTTTCTTTTTAAACACAAAACCCAGCCCATTACAGAGGATCAAAGTGTCATAGTGATACTCTACAGTCACAGTAGGCATAACTGGGACAGATACTATATCAGGGGAAATGTTTCAACAAAAGACTAAACTGAATGAAATCATGTAAGCTGCTGTTCAAGGCAAGGAAAAGAGAAAAAAAGTCTCTTTACCCATGCAAACCTTTTAGGTCATAAAATAGCTATTAAATTAATGCCACAATATATGATAAACCCATTTCCAGACTAACCTCAAAACTGTATGCTATCAATAAATCGCATCTCAGCCTGAAAATTCTGATTTATAAAATGTTTTGACAAACATACCCCTTTAAATCATACAACTTTGCCTCTGAGGAGTCATGTCACTTCCTTTTCATGTCAATTCTCTGCACTGCTGCATTGCCACAATCTGCGGTGGCCACTAAGAGCTCAAGTCAGACAGAGCTATCAAATCAATTATAACAGCCTGCCACTGTCTTACACCGACAACAAATGATTGATAACAAAACCTGCCTACTTTCAGTTCTCATCTGACAGCAACAAAACAGTCCCTGCTTGCTTTTACTGGCATTTGTCATAAATCAATAGCAATTTCATCACTCAGAAAGGTGCTGTCAACTCTACTCAGTCCATCTGGTTTCACTTTACCATTATAATTTTTAACGCATAAACTATTCAGGAAGGTTAATGTATAAAATTGGTTTCTTTTAGAATTTCCTATACATTGGCACCAGAGCAACACTTACAAAATATAAAGCATCAATCATTTTTAAAGATGGGAGGAGGAACCAAGAGAATCATGCTCTGTAATCTTAACAATATATCTACACCTATCTGTGCTGGAAATTCTCTCTTTATTAGGTAATATTATCATCTGATGCAAAAAGAAATGGCTTTTTCTGACCTGTTGTTATGGCCTTACAGTAAATATACATGCAAGTTAGAACAGTGAATCATTTAAATAAAACTCAGACTTTTCAAGCATGAGGTGATAGATAAGCTGTGTATTCTTCCTACCATGCTCAGCTAGGATGTCAATACTATAAAAAAAAAAAGGTAGCTCTTCAAAATTCTACAAACACACACACACAAAAAAAAAGTATTTTAAAACATCATGAATAGTTACAAATACAAATTTGTGTTATATTACAGAATTCGCTGATCTACCAAGTGGCACAATGAACTGCGTGGCAACAGAGAAGCTACATATCTTAACGCATGGTTCTGCTTCACATCAAAGTTTCCAGGGCTGATCTGAAAAGAATTGAATCACTAAATGAATTGCAATCTTCATTTGCTTAAAGTGGTTGGTGAATGTTTCAACTTTATTGCAGTGTGTGAAGCTCTGAACCATGGTATTTATCAGGTTATAGTGTACGCTTAAGAAATAAAGGTCTTTCACACTCGGTTTTCCAGCAAACTACCGTTCAGATGTTGCTGGGGGGGGAATGCTGTTTTAATGGTTTATATCTGCATTTTGGGACACAAACCATGTTATATTTTCCACTTGGAATAACAATGATACTTCTACAGTGGTACTTTATAGTAAAGTTACTATTTGGATTAGTAATACTTGACTAAAATAAGTCCTTGTTTAAATCACTTGGAAAGTTTATTTCTGATCCATAATATTAATATTAGGCAGTTAAATCAGCAGAAAATAGCTCCATTAACACCTAACTTTTCTATAAGAGAACACTACAATATATACTCTTCTGGGAGAGAATAATGATTTATCAACAGATAATTCTGTTCTTCCTTCTGTAAAAAAAAATAACACTGTCACAGACATTCACAGGATTCCCTGTGCTAAACTCTAAAGGATTCATAAAAGAACACAGAAAAATGATTCCAAGGAACTCAAACTGATTCCTGGCAGTTTTGGGACATCCAACTTTACAAAAAAAAACCCCAAACAACCAAAACAACCAAAACCAAGTCATGCGCACAGGCTGACTGAAACTCCCTTTCTGATATTCCTGAGTGCTGCCACCTTTTTTTTTAAAAAAAAAAACAAACCTGAATGTAGTTTGGGATCTTCCACTTGTATTTATAGCAAGGCTAAGAGATTATAACCAGTCTCCACATGACTTGTCTCTCTCAGTTTCCTTCCCTGGGTACTTAGGGCAAATGATACTGACTAACAGCCTTCTCAGATATTTTGTACTTAACAGGTAGACTAAGACGTCAGAGAACCGATGGATTTTAAAGGAACAAATGATGTACAAATTTAGAATGTCACAGGTGAACTAAACAAGAGGCTGCTCTCCTACATTATGGGAAGTCAGAAAACTTCACCTGCTATCCAGATGAACACTTATGCCTAAAGTGTTATCTTACCACTGCCAACCAATTACTTGAATCTTTAATGTGTAGCCAGTCCAAAAGAACAGGTTTTTTTTTCCCTTATGTTTCACTCTGACAGTCATACCAAAACCTAACAATTTGTTTCAAGCAATGAGCGGGCTGATGAGGTAATGGAAGATGCTAGCATTACA
The DNA here is from genome assembly GCF_000699145.1 of Aptenodytes forsteri. Classification (NCBI taxonomy): domain Eukaryota; kingdom Metazoa; phylum Chordata; class Aves; order Sphenisciformes; family Spheniscidae; genus Aptenodytes; species Aptenodytes forsteri. The sequence continues at coordinate 4,936,738 of NW_008795018.1, forward strand.
ATGTAAAACCCAAGAAAGAATAATTTATTTTTTCATAAAATATATAGAACAGGAAGGACATTTTCATTTGGGATGGAAGCCTAACCTAAATGCTACCTTATATCCTTCTGTTAGTGTAGGAAAATATGGTAGGGACATTAGAAACACATGCTGTGCTCTTCAATGCTTATCTTAACCATAACTAATGGCTAAAAAAGAAGATAAAGAAAAAAATAAAGAAAAATAATAAATAAAATATCCAGGAAATGACTGATTAGTACTTGCACACCAGAGCTTAATTCACATTGACGATTATTTGAAAGAAAAATACAAGAGACATTCTCCTGAAACTGTAGAATTTCTCTTGCTTCTGCCTAAATTCATGCATCATCTTTTTAAAACAATTTCTCCCATGACGGACCCAGAAAAGGGCAATGAGGGAGGTGATCTGGAAAAATATGAAGTGAAACTAGAACAGTAACTTTCCTCAGAAGTCACTATGTTCATTTGAATCCTGTAGCAAAACATGAACCTCGAAAAGGGAGAAAAGGGAGAAAAGGGAGAGAAAAGGGAGAAAAGGGAGAAAAGGGAGAAAAGGGAGAAAGGAGAAAAGAGGGAGAAAAGGCATAAAGTAGTAGTATCGGTCCTATGATCTACAGAACTGTGTCAAACACAGTATCTTTTATTCCCAAGGAATTCAGGGAAGGTGTCTTGGGACTGTGTTTCTCCAAAGACAGATAAAAAAAAAAAATTGTCATTTATTGTGGCATATTTTCATGGGTTATTACAAAAAGAAGGGTTGTATGAAAGTTGTGAAAAGAAAGGCTGCAGGCATGTTTCCTTTTGATTTTACTAGCACATCATCCATACAGAAAATCTTGTACCTCACAAAACAGACCCACAGATCAATCTAAATCAAATCTTCTTAGATTTTATGTCCTGACCTAAGGATTATCTAAATTGTAATAACTGAGGTCATAAACCTTGCAGCTTCACCTAAAAAGTTAGTTGAAGATCCAATGCAGTGGCTGGATGTCTCGATTAACTCTGTCAAACCCGTTTCTCATTGAGACTTACGGTAGACTCTCAGCCCATCAGGACTGTTCCACTACTCATAGATATTCAGAGCATGCACCGATTGGGAAAGAGTATCAAAGCCAGTGGGTAGGTGACTTGTTTATTTCTAGTAAATTCACAAATATTCTCAAGGAAAGGAAAGAAACTGAACCTGTGTTTCTCATATCCTGGCTAAATGATGAAGTAATCCGGGTGTTGAGCGAAGGCAGTAACATCCATCTCCTCCTTTCTCTATTGCTTTTCTTCCTTTCTCTCAGAAAAGCAAATATTTCATGCCAAATGGAAAGAAATTTCAGTTTTCAATACAATGCAGAAAAATGTTACTTTTTTGGTAAAATTTATTTTTTCTCTTTCTCTTTGTCTTCCCACCAGAAAAAGAACAGTATGTATGCACAGCTCTGCTCCAGACATTTCTCTCAGGCAATACGTTCACAAACTCCTCAATGAGTAACCCATTCCATAACTCCCCCCTTTCCCCAAATACATCTACAGTGGCAGAAGTGCTTCTTCTCGATGGCAGTCAGCCTGCTGTTCAATGACAGACTCACTTAAAGAAAAGCTACCGTGTTTATCTTCAGCCTAGGATTCCTCCTAAATCTTTCCAGGTATCCCATTACAACTTTAACAACAATGCCTCCCCCCAACCCAAACTGAAACAACAAACCCTCATTGTACAGGCAATTTCAATTATTTTCCTGGAGTTGAAGGAAAGAATTGAGTGAGAGGATTTGGATGTTGTAAATAGATGTATGTGCACAGACGAGAAAGAAAAGCAGGAGGACAAACATTCTGCCTTTTAAGCCAGTTGATGTGGTACAAAGGTAATACAAATCTCAGTCACCTGAAAAATACAGTAACCAGTTTTAACTGTGAACCAATTTTCACCCTTCAGAAACAAACACAAATGATGTCCTCCTTTGATGAAATTCTTAAGGTTGAATGTAATTGGCTATTTTAAGGATTCTTTCTGGTACGTAAAGACACATGGCTGAAAAACTCAGTTTAAAGCTGAATAAATACAATACACATTTGAACCTACAGATAATGCCCGCTTGTGCAAGAAATAACATGTGACTGTGTTACTACCATCAAAGCTCCTTGCTACGCATTAAGAAATAAGGGGGATAATTTCATTTTTATGCCATTTTCATGGAAGGCGATTAGAGTGTCTGTGCTGCTAGTAATCATGAGCATTCCCACATAAATACTAAAAAAATAAATTTAATTGCGTCATCACTAGTTTCCCTGGAGCAGTACCGGTGCTAGTTTGTTTTCCAAATTTGCCCTTTAAGCCGTGCGCATCACTTCTTTCCGCCAACCGGCAGAAAGAATCACCCACGACCGGAAAGTTTTGCTAAACGTGCAACAGCTTTTGAAACCCGGCAGCAGCCTTCGGGCTGGGCCCCCCTCCAGCCGGGAACGAACGCATTTTGCCAGCCGAAGGTTCGGAGGGTCGCTAACACCCGGCTGGCAGCCGCCGCCCCCGGAGGGG